>NC_058135.1:31266171-31364531 GCF_016433145.1 Gracilinanus agilis
AATTGCTCTGTTTGTTTTGGTAGATAGATTCCCAAGTATTTTATATTGTCTAGGGTGATTTTAAATGGTGTTTCTCTTTCTACCTCTTGCTGCTCTAATGTGTTGGAAATATATAGAAATGCTGATGATTTGTGTGCATTTATTTTGTATCCTGCAACTTTGCTAAAGTTGTTGATTATTTCTACAAGCTTCTTAATTGATTCTCTAGGATTTTTTAAGTATAGCATCATATCATCTGCAAAGAGTGATAGCTTAGTCTCCTCATTGCCTATTTTGATACCTTCAATTTCTTTTTCTTCTCTAATTGCTACTGCTAGTGTTTCTAGTACTATGTTGAATAGTAGCGGTGATAAGGGGCATCCTTGTTTCACTCCTGATCTTATTGGGAAGGCTTCTAATTTATCCCCATTGCATATAATGCTTGTTGATGGTTTTAGGTATATACTGTTTATTATTTTTAGGAAGGGTCCTTCTATTCCTATACTTTTCAGTGTTTTCAATAGGAATGGATGCTGTATTTTGTCAAAGGCTTTTTCAGCATCTATTGAGATAATCATGTGATTTTTGTTTGTTAGACTGTTGATATGGTCAATTATGTGGATGGTTTTCCTAATGTTGAACCATCCTTGCATTCCTGGTATAAATCCCACCTGATCATGGTGGATGATCTTCTTAATTACATGCTGGAGTCTCTTTGCTAGTATTCTATTTAGGATTTTTGCATCTATGTTCATTAGGGAGATTGGTCTGTAGTTTTCTTTCTCTGTTTTTGATCTTCCTGGCTTTGGAATCAGTACCATATTTGTATCATAAAAGGAATTTGGTAGGACTCCTTCTTTGCTTATCATATGAAATAATTTATATAGTATTGGGATTAGTTGCTCTTTAATTGTCTGATAGAATTAACTTGTGCATCAATCAGGTCCTGGTGATTTTTTCTTAGGGAGTTCTTTGAAGGCTTGTTCAATTTCTTTTTCTGATATGGGATTATTTAGGTATTCTATTTCTTCTGCTGTTAATCTAGACAATTTATATTTTTGTAAATATTCATCCATATCTCCTAAATTGTTATATTTGCTGCCATATAATTGGGCAATATAGTTTTTAATGATTGCCTTAATTTCCCCTTCATTAGAGGTAAGGTCTCCCTTTTCATCTTTGATACTGTCAATTTGGTTTTCTTCTTTCCTTTTTTTATTAGATTGACCAGTACTTTGTCTATTTTATCTGTTTTTTCAAAATACCATCTTCTAGTCTTATTTATTAATTCAATAGTTCTTTTACATTCGATTTTATTAATTTCTCCCTTAATTTTTAGTATTTCTAATTTAGTTTTCATCTGGGGATTTTTAATTTTCTCACTTTCTAGTTTTTTGAGTTGCATGCCCAATTCATTAATCTCTGCCCTCTTTAAATTTATTAATATATGCACTCAAGGATATAAATTTTCCCCTGAGTACTGTCTTGGCTGAATCCCACAGAATTTGGTAGGATGTCTCATCATTGTCATTCTCTTCAATGAAATTGTTGATTGTTTCCATGATTTCTTCTTTGACAATTTGGTTTTAGAGAATCATATTGTTTAATTTCCAATTGGTTTTTGATTTGCCTGTCCAGGTGCCCTTACTAATTATTATTTTTATTGCATTATGATCTGAGAAGGTTACATTTATTATTTCTGCTCTTTTGCATTTGTTTGCAATGATTCTATGCCCTATTACATGGTCAATCTTTGTGAATGTACCATGTGCAGCTGAAAAGGTGTATTCCTTTTTGTCACTATTTAATTTTCTCCACATATCAATTAAATCTAATTTTTCTAGGACTTCATTCACCTCTCTTACCTCTTTCTTATTTATTTTTTGGTTTGATTTATCTATATCTGAAAGAGGAATATTTAGATCTCCCACTATTATGGTTTTACTATCTATTTCCTTCTTGAGCTCTACCAGTTTCTCCTTTATGAATTTGGATGCTACACAGCTTGGTGCATACATATTGAGCAGTGTTATTTCCTCATTGTTTATACTGCCTTTAATCAGGATGTAATGACCTTCCCTGTCTTTTTTAATCATATCTATTTTTACTTTGGCTTTGTCAGAAATCATAATAGCTACTCCTGCCTTCTTTTTCTCATTTAATGCCAAAAAGATTTTGCTCAAGCCCTTAACCTTAAGCTTCTGTATGTCTACCCGCCTCATATGTGTTTCTTTTAGACAACATATGGTAGGATTTTGGTTTCTAATTCACTCTGCTATTTGCTTCCATTTTATGAGCAAGTTCATCCCATTCACATTCAGAGTTATAATTATCAGTTGTGCATTCACTGATATTTTTGTATCCTCCCCTAGTCCTACCCCTTCTTCTTACACTATTTTCTTTTAAACCAGTGGTTTTCTTTGAGCTGGTACCCCTTATCCCCTCCCTTGATTAGCTTCCCTTTCTACCCCATCCCTTGTTATTCCTCTCTTTTTATTTTTAAAGGCCTAATGAATTTCCTCCCCCTTCTCCTCCCCTCCCTTTTTTGACCTCCCCACTCCCCTGCTCCCCTTGGTTTATCCCTTCTGACTTTCTCAGTAGGGTTAGATAGAGTTTTATTTCCCAATGGATAATATAGCTACTCTTCCCTCTCTGGGTTGATTACACTGAGAGTAAGGTTTAAATATTACCTCTTAATGCTCTCTTCCTCTCCTTCTTATAATAGTATTTGTCCCCTCCTCTTCCCATGCCCTCTTTGTGTGTAATAGAGTATCCTATTTTTCTTATTCACTCAAGTTTCTCTTGGTGTCCCCTATTATTCACCCCCCTGTTTCCCCCCCCCCATGTCATCTTAGACCATTTGGTTTTCTGTCCTCTCCCTATGAATTATTCTTCTGATTGCTATGATAGTGAATACTATAATAGTGAAAAGAGTTCACTACAGAGAATTATACATAGCATTTCTCCACATAGGAATACAGATAATTAGATCTTATTGAAGCCCTTAAAAAGTCAAATTTAAAAAATTATGAGTTTTCTTTCTTTCCCCTCTGTTTCTTATTTACCTTTTCATGTTTCTCTTGATTTTTGTGGCTGGATATCAAACTTTCCATTTAGTCCTGGTCTTTTCTGTGCAAATACTTGGAAATCTTCAATTTTGTTGAATGCCCATACTTTCCCCTGGAAGTATATGGTCAATTTTGATGGGTAGTTGATCCATGGTTGCAGGCCCACCTCTCTTGCCTTTCTGAATATCATATTCAAAGCCTTGCGGTTTTTTGGCGTGGAGGCTGCCAGATCCTATGTGATCCTGATTGGTGCTCCTTGATATTTGAATTGTCTCTTTCTGGCTTCTTGTAAGATTTTTTTCTTTTACTTGGAAGCTCTTGAATTTGGCTATTATATTCCTGGGGGTTGTCCTTTCTGTGTCTAGTGTAGAGGGTGATCTATGGATCCATTCAATGTCTATATTGCCCTCTTGTTGTAGAACTTCAGGGCAATTTTGCTGAATAATTTCTTTTTAGTATGGAGTCCAAGTTTTTATTAATTTCTGCTTTTTCTGGAAGACCAATGTTTCTCAAATTGTCTCTTCTAGACTGGTTTTCTTGGTCTGTCAGTTTCTCATTGAGATATTTCATGTTTCCTTCTATTTTATCAGTCTTTTGACTTTGTTTTATTTGTTCTTGCTGTCTTGAGAGATCATTAGCTTCTAATTGCTCAATTCTCGCCTTTA
This sequence comes from Gracilinanus agilis, assembly GCF_016433145.1. Lineage (NCBI taxonomy): Eukaryota > Metazoa > Chordata > Mammalia > Didelphimorphia > Didelphidae > Gracilinanus > Gracilinanus agilis. Next base: position 31,269,884 of record NC_058135.1, read on the forward strand.
GGGACTGGTTATAATCTTTTGGTTTTCCTTTTCAATCTGGTCATTTCTGGTCTTCAGTTGATGTGCCTCACTTTCCAATTGTGAAATTCTGCCTTTTAAACTGTTATTTTCTTGCCAAATCTCTTCCATCTTTTTCATCATCTCTGATTTGAACTCTTTAATAGCTTGTGACCAGTTTTCATTATTTTGGGACGGTTTGGATATGATTTCTTGTTTGTTCTCCTCCGTTGTCTGGATTTTCTCTGCGTAAAAGTTATTGAGTGTTCCAGAGTTCTTCTTGATAATCTTTCTCTTCTGGGGTTCCCAATTTTGGCTTGCCATTGTTGTTAGTCCAGTGCCTTCTCAACTTTATCCTCACACTCAGGGTCTGTCTAGGCTCCCGAGGTCTCAGGTCCTGTTGTTCTTGGGGTCAATTCTCCTGGTCGTCCCTGGTCTGCCTCTCTGCCCGAAGCTCCTTCAACAGTCTTAGGGCGCTGCTTCCACTGCCGTGCTCCCACTGCGTGCTCCCGTCTGCACAGGGTCCCCACTCATGGTCCAAGCCTGCGCTCAAGATCCTTGTCTACACCTAGGGCAATGCCTTCACCTGCGCAGACGCTCAGAAAATTCTGTACGCGTTCTTTAGCCTCTTGGGGTCCTAAGTCTTGCTGCTCTCAGGAACAAGCCCTGGAGCTGCCAGTGACTTAATGGGTGCCTGAAACCTGCTTTCAGTCTTGTAAGTCAATTTAGTTATTGAAAATTTCAGATAATCACTCTTATCTTTCTAGACAAGCCTTCCAAACCAAAGATAGTTAATTTTCTAGTAAAAAATCATATAATTTCATAAAGTACTTTATATTTTTCTCAAATGTATGATCACAAAATTTTAGTTTCTTAACCATCCTTTTTTATCTTGAACATGAAATACATTAGCATTTGCAAACTCTAATGATGTGTTAAGTTCATTAGTTTTTAAGAAGACATCTTGCTAACTATGCTAATCTTTATAGCCATATCATATTATTTGTTTACTCAAGCAAGTGGAAAGGATGGTCAGTGCAAAAACAACTAATTCTTCTCCCAATTCAAATAGACAAGTAATGACTTTGTCACAGAAAGTTACCAAATATCTATGTGGGTTAGAAATTAATATATTCACTGCCCATCTATGCTTAAAATGGTAAGCAATACAATTAATGGGTCTTGATTTTATGAAACATCATAAACATTTTGTCAGTATCATCTAAGACATAGGTTGTTGTGACATTCTTCTTGATGCTAAAGCTTGTTTGTATGTGCTACAGTATATCCATGATCTGTTCACATTCATTTTTCAGTACAATAACTACATTCAAAAATTTTGCAGTCATCAATTTTGTCCCATCTTTGCTAGTCAAAAGGACAAATTGATTTGTTTTCCTTTAAAATAGGAATTCCTCAAGTGTACATCCTATAATCTAATGATAATACAGCATATTCTCTTCCATTTTGCTTTGATTCAAATATCTTATGAATATAATTAAATTTTCTAGGTTACAAATAGCAGTTGTCTCATCTAATTTCAAAGTGTTAATGTCACTTTTTAAAAAAAACTGAACACTTGTGGCAGATTTATCTTCATTTTTTTCTTTCCATATTGGCTATGGAAGTTAGAGTGGTTTTTCTTTAAAAGTGTTGATAAGCCATCCTTAGTTACTTGACTAGGTTAGGATACTAATGATTCAGGCTGTTGATATAACTTCTTGGTCATCTGAGCACCAAACAACCATAAGTTCCTCCAGGTAGACTCCAATGCTTTGTGGACTATATTGGGCAAGTTGGGTAGGGGGTAGGGGAGCTCTGCTCATCTGAATCAGTGTGAGATATCTTCAGTGCACATTCTTGTTGAAAATCCTTCTACTTTCTTTGACTAAAGATTTTTGACTAAAATTGACTAAGTAAATCTCCTTTGGTTAATTCTTGAAAGACCAATGATTATCTCATTTTGTTAAAATATCGAAGGAGTATAGCTGGAGTCAAATTGAGCCCCTTCATTTCTTTATTCCCTATAACTTACTTCTTGTAACCAATAAATTTGCTGAAGTCCAAAAGAGGCAAACCTTTAGTATGTGTCTTCATCACAGCTCCATAAGCTTTTCTGGACTTCAATTTTACATCTGAAAAAATAAGGATGGATAAATTAGCTTAAAGGTGTATTCTAGGTCTGAATCTTAGGATGCCACAAGTCTACACTCTACAAATCACAGTGTAAGATTTAAATCAATATCAATACCTCCAAGTATTAAATTTTATAAAATTTATTAATAATCACTTGAAGTAGAAGAAATAAAAGAATGAAAATTAGAAAGCCTAAGCAAAAAACATGTGGGTAAAATTCTCCTGCCTGACTCTCACCTAACCTCCACAGCCTTCTTCCCAGGAGCAGAGAGAGAGGGAGGAGCTACAAAAAACTTATATCTTCCCTATGTTAGTATGTTAGCATAAATATGCAAATGGTATGCTGGGAAAGAGAGTCCTGGGGAGCAAATTCTAATTACACAACTGGTAAGAAGATTAAAAGATACATACTATATTCTAAAGAGCTAGGAACAGCAATGGGCATGATAATAAGAAGTTATCATCATGAAATTTGAAATATGGTATTATTAATAATTTGGCAACAAATAAAAAATCCATGCTTCAAGGCACAATAGGCTCCATTTAGAGGAGACATCTTTGCACTCATATTCTGATTTCCTGTTTGTAGTCTCTCAGACTTTTGAATCAGGTCAAAAATGAATATTCATTTATTTAACTTCTACAATATCCCTTGAAGTGAACTTGTTCTGTTCAGATCTGGTCTTTTCATTAAAAATGCTTGGAAATCTTCTGTTTTATTAAATGACTATTCTTTTCTGGAAGATTGTCCTCAGTTTTTCTGGGTAGGTCATTCTTGGTTTCTTTGCCTCCCAGAATGTCATATTCCAAGCTCTCTAATCTTTTAGCACAGAAATTGCTAAATCCTGTGTAATCCTGACTATGGCTCCTTGATATTGGAATTGTGTCTTTCTGACTGTATGCAGTATTTTCTCCTTGATCTAAGAACTCTGGAATTTGCTTTAATATTCCAGGGAGTTGTCGTGTGGGGATTTATTTCAGGAGGTGATTGGTAGATTCTTTGAATTTCTAATTTACCCTCTTGCTCAAGGATATCAGGGCAATTTTCTTGTAATATGATGTCTAGGGTTGTTTTTTTTTTTAAATAATGGCTTTTAGGTAGTTCAATATTTCTGAAATTGACTCTCCAGTATTTATTTTCCAGCTTAGTTGTTTACCCAATGAAATATTTTATATTTTCTTCTATTTTTCTGTTCTTTTGATTTGGTTTTATTGTTTCTTGGTGTTCATGAAGACATTAGCTTCTGCTTGCCCAATCTAATTTTTAAGAAATTATTTTCTTCAGTGAGCTTTTGCACCTCCTTTCCCATTATTTTCTACTTTTTTTATGAAACTCCTTTTTTCTTTGGATTTTTGTACCTTTTTTCCATTTGGCTTCCTTTTTTTTTTTAAACTTCCATCTTAGAGTCAACATTGTATATTGGTTCTAAGGCAGAAGAGTGGCAAGGACTAGACAATGGGGGTTAAATGACTTGGTCCATGGTAAGAAAAGAGAAATTGAGGAAGTCAAATTAAGATGGTTAAGGTTAAGAAGCCAAGATTAAATTTTAATTAGGACAGAGACCCAAGTATCTATTTAAATATTAGTAATTCTGATTTTATTAATAACTTTTCATTAATTAATATTAATATTAAAACATTAATTCATTATTAATACTTTTTCATTAATAACTCCACATTCCAAAGAAAAGGAAAATATGGACCTGATAGCCATTATTTTCCTGATAGGCTAAGAACAATATAAGTTCACCATTTTTTTTTTTAGAAAGCTGTACTCCATTGGTGATAGTCCCTCAGATTCACTTTGTCCTTTCCCCCATCGTACAAGAATACCTATTAGTATCATCATTGTTTTTGTTCAGCTATTTTCAGTTGTGTCTGACTCTTCATGATCCCACTTGGGGTTTTCTTGGGAAAGATACTGGAGTGGCTTGCCATTTCCTTTTCTAGCTCATTTTACAGATGAAGAAACTGAGGTAAATGGATTAAGTGACTTGCCCAGGATCACACAGCTATTAAGTGTCTGAAACTAGATTTGATTTGACTCCAGGTCTAGCATATTAGTGTAAGTCAATAAAATGCAGTCCCTGGGCTAAAGAAGAAATTTGTTTCTCTCTAACTACTGTGCAAAGACTATCCTCTCTAGCCTATAGTTCACTCTGTAAAATCCTAGCTGATCACTGAAGTCTGCTTTTTATTCACAATCTCTATAATAACCACTAGCTCAGAATGAAATTAAAATTAGCCTATGAGCTCACCAGGCTCAGTTGCTACAGTTATAGAAAACTTCACTAGAGGCTTTCATTGCTAGATTTCTGGTCGTTCTTCCAGCCTCTCAAAGCTCATATGGCTATTCTGCCTCAGAAAAACATTCCACAGGATTACAGATACAAGTAAAAGGAATGATAATCCCTATTCTCAAGGAGCTTATGTTATCATGGGGGGAAACAATACATAAAGAGTGATGAAAAGAAAGATGAGGAGGAATTCATGTTGAGGAGTTGGGGTCAGTGAAATTGAGAAAAACTGAACTTGGAGGGAGGTAAAGGTTGTTTGTCTTGGATCCCTCCCCAAAATGGAAACTCTGGGAGGAATTCACCAATGGGAAAAGGGTCCACTATAGCCAAAGGATGTTCTAGGATAAAAAAATAGCTACATTTCAATTATGGTTTGTCTCCTAAATTCCAAAAGTAAATTCTGATTAGAACTCACTCTCTCTCTCTCTCTCTCTCTCTCTCTCTCTCTCTCTCTCTCTCTCTCTCTCTCTCTCTCTCTCTGTCTTCCCCCACCCCCAACTTATATAACTCCTTTTAGTTTACCTTTGGAGGATACAGGGGCCTTCCTTTTCCTTTCATCTCTAGGGATTCCAATTTTATTTTGCTAAGGTCAGAAGTAAAAATTAGTTTTATGAATTGGCAAGGACATAAAAGGGTATAATAGCTCCTTTCCTGGGTGGTCTTCTTTAGCTTTTAATTTTTGTTTTCTCATTACCTATGCTTTCAAATCCACTTTAGATGACTGGGCAAATAAAGCGATGAAACCAATCCTTCCTATAAATGAACCTCTCATAAGATGAGAGAAAAGAAATAACTAGGAATACCAAGGAGTGGCTATTTGCTTCCTAATACTTACAATGAAGCCAACCTTAACTGCTGTCTAATAAAATGAACCAAGAGTGAAAAGGTCATATCTTCGACTTTCCAGTAGAGCTGGCTTTGGCAGAACCTGAGGGCCAACATCAACAGCGTGCTAGTGAGTAGTTCATGTTTCTGTCTAGTCTGTGGTGAACTGCTGGGATGGCATCCTTGGAAGAAAATGAACTGTCTAAAACCCAAATAGGATCTTTACTTCATAGAAGTACAGTGACCTGAGGTGAAAGACACTATCTTAAAGTCTCCTGGCTTCTACTACCCCCACCCCTCCTGACAGTCCTCCCCCATTTGTCTCCCCTAAAAAAAGCTTTCTCTAAAAAAGAAACAAAACAAAACAAAACAGGACAAAACATCAGGATTCCAACAAAAGACCTTTTGTTTTCTGAGAATACTATGCACAGTATATGAGAGTTGCTGCCCTGCTGGGAGACAACTCACATTAAATTAACAGTCTCCCGAACAGTTCACATCAGTGGAGATTTTCCTCTTCTAGGAAAAAAAATCCATAATTGCCTTGGCTTCAACAAAGCAGAAAATAACAAGGTGGAAGTAGACAGTTTTCTGATTTGACTGCAGTTGAATTGCAGTTCACATATGCTGAAAATCTTTATAATGGGCTTTGACTATAGAAGCTCCAACAAACTATTTAATAATACCCCAAGCTGGTTTCCACTAAAACTACAGATGGTTCTTGAATATGTCATGACATAATAGAGGCTAAACATTAAATTCTGCAGGAAACCATTTTATGACATTCATTTGGTAAATTCCCTTTTATGAAATTATTATAAGATCCCACATTCAGAGTTAAACTGTAGAGGTCATGGGGTTTTATTCCCTTACTTTGTAGATGAGGACACTGGAATGAAGAGAGGTAAGTGTTAAAGGTGGGACTTGAACTCAGATCTTCCTGGCTCCAAATGTACTATGTGACGCCCCTGGCACACCAGCCAAGAGTGTTTTAAGATGAGGTAGACGCTGAACAGCCATATAAAAATAATCACTTTTAAGAGTGCTCACACACTGCTCTGACTGGGCTATGTCATAGGCTCTCTTCTTTTCTCTATCTATACTACTTAATTTGGTGATCTCATCAGTTCCCATAGATTCAATTATTATCTCCGGGCTTATTATCCTGAAATCTACTTATTTAGTCCCAAATTCTCTTCTGATCTCCATTTTCTCATATCCATGGGCTATCAGACATCTCAAACTGATATGCTATAGATATCTTAAACTCAAGATTTATAAAAGAGAATTTATTATATCCCCCAGAAATGACAACTCCCCTCCAAATTCCCAGACCTTCAGCTTCACAGTTTAAGTGTTATCCTTAATTCTCTCTCATCTCCTATATTCAATCTGTTTCCAGATCTGTTGATCTTACCTTTGTTTAATATCTCTCAAACATGCCTCCTTCTCTTTTCTGACTCTTCTGCCTCCCTGTTACAGTCTCCCTTCTCCTCATACCTAGACTGCAGCAATAGCCTGCTAACTGACCTGCCTGCTCTAAATCTCTCCCTGCTCCAATCCAGCCTTTATTCAGTCACCAAACTGATTTTCCTAAAGCCCATGTCATCCCCTAAGCAGTAAACTCTAGTAATTCTCTTTCACTTCCAGGATCAACTAAAAAATTCTCTGGTTGGCATTCAAAGCCTTTTACGACAACAACCCCCAGATCTCTGTCTTCTTACACTCTACACTGCTTCCCCTTCCTATAAAAACTCTTCAGTCCAGTGACATTGGCCTCCTGTTGTTCCTCAAACAAGATATTCTGGGTGTTTTTATTTTCCCTGAGACACGAAAAGCTCTCCTGCCTCATTTCTGTCTCTTAGATTTCCTGGTTTCCTTCAAGTCTTAGCTAAAGCTCTACATTTGATAGAGATCTTTCCTATTTGTCTTGTATATAGCTTTTGTTTAATATAGATATTTGCATGGATCACCCCATTAGATTGTGAGCTCCTTGAGGGCAAGGACTATCTTGCTTTTCTTTGTGTCACCTATTCTTAGCACTATACACAGTGTTTAAAAAATATTTAGCACAAAGTAGGTGCTTAATATTGTTTCATTGATTCTCTGACATCACTGAATCTCTTCCATGATTTAGATAAACAACTTTGATAAGAATCCCTCTCCTGATGTCCATTTATGTCTCATTTCATATTGATAATTAGAAAACTGCTGAATAAAGTTACCTTTTTTTCAAATCAAAGAATCTTACGATTTTTTGACATATGCTTGGGAAACACATTGGAAGAAAACGTCTCATTCTACCAAATCAAAAGCTTTTTTTTTTCATGGCCAACAAACAATAAGGACAGAGAGATTCTGTGTTCTTTGCTCCTTCTGACCAATTAGATGATGATCAAGATGTGATCTATACTCAAAAAGCCTACTTGTGTGGAGAGGAAACTAGGCACGTGTATGTGATCTCTGATCATCTTTCAGTCATCTCTTTATTTTTCTGTAATGATGTCTGAGATTTTCTCCATGCCTTTTGTAAGGGGAGGGACAATGTGAGTCTCTCCTCCCCCAAGCTGATGTAATCAAAGAAATAAATGGGTAGATAGCAGAGCCAAGGAAGCATTATTGTCTTAACACTTGGTCACCCCTTTACACAATACAAACACCTCTTTGAGGCAGAGAGGATAATTCAGAATTGAGTGAACAGGCAAGATTTTAAATAACTAAACCCTGGGAAGTTTAAAAGAATTTATCATTTCAAGCCATCAGTGAAAGGAGAACCTGAACCCTTCAAAGGAGTCACTCTTGAGGAGGGGAGAAAAGCATCCCTTTCCATTTTTCATCCACTTCTTCTACTCTATTGGTCATTTCCTTTTTTTTCTCCTTTCTCTTTGAAGGAAAATCAAGGCTCAGGGGAAATTTGGAGAGGATGACTCTGCAGTGAAAAGGGCTGGGAATAGAGGACATCTCTCCTCTCCTTTCTAGCAGTAACTTACTCATAAAGAGAAACCCCATCTAACAATCCTAGAGTTCATTGATTCAATAGAATTTAGGAGCATGATTGAGGGAACAGGGAAATACACTAGATGGGCACAGATTTTTAAAAGACAGTTACTAGGGAGAAGGAGCAGCTTCATGAAGAAGACTACGGGCAGAAGAGAAGAAAGCAGCTCTGGACTAATCATAAACTCAAGAGAATTATCTCTGGCAATTGAGAGTTAAGCTATGGAGAGGACCAAATCCTTGAAACCCAACTGAACAGCCTACCCAAAAGAGGAATTGTACCCAAAGGACCCTGCATGAGGATTCTACAAAGAGAATTTCTAGATCATGTAGCACCCTGAGTTGTGAATTACCTTTGCCTTGCTTGTCCCCTATAGCTGTGTTATCACCATCTTACTTCCAGTTTGAGCCCACTCTTCCCATGGCTGCTTCTGTATATTTGTGGGAGAATGTATCCCAGATTTATGGGGGAAATATTTTGTGGCTACTGTTTGTATTATACCATCTTACTTGTGCCTTTTCTAAGAGCTAATTTGTCTCCAGCTTAGTTGTTAATAGGAAATACACTGGAGACCAGTTAAGTGTTGGGAATGTAAAATCCAGGGTAACAACTGCCCTTTGGGGATTCAGTCTAAAGTACATGTGGGAAAGTAGCCCACAGAGAATTTTACATTGTGTTGCTCTTTGACTGAATTAATTTATTTCAGAAGACAAAAGCAAAAGAAACAGGATTCAAATTACTCAGGAACTAGACCCCTGTCCCCTTCTTACCCTTACATTATACCACCAATAAATAGTTTCCCAATTCCCCCAAATAATTATTAGAACATTGCTCCATTTTAAACCTGCTCTTGTTTCAACTCTATCATACAGGATGGTAGTCTGCTCAGGGTTGTCTGCCCTCTGTTGGTCTCTCTATTCCCAGAATATGCAAAATGTTACAAATACATTATGGCACACTCAAGGGCAACAAAGCTTGCTCCCTTGCCCATTGGAGTCCCTGCTCCTTCTACTGCCCCATTCCATTACCTTTTGCAAGCCTTGCCCACCCTGATGTCTACCAAAAGACCCCCTGCCATCTCACAAATGTGTCACTTCCAATAGTAACCCACTATGTGTATGCTTTCTTGAATCCAGCTGCTTCCTCCACCTTTGTTTTCTTGACTACTTTTTCTACTTCTTCCAATAGCAGAGCTAGAATTAGGAGACTGAGACCCAATGAAATGGCTTCATTGTCATTGAAAATGAATAATTTTATTATATCCACACATATACAATTATCTAAAAATTACATTGTCATAAATTCTGTTCATATATTACATATATAATGTAGTATACAGAATTGGGGGATAGTTTTTTTCTAGCTTTGGCTGAGTTCCAAAAGCAGTTGGGCTTTTAGAATCTTGAGGAGAGGCAGTTGACTGGATCTTCCGTGGAGGGAGGTAGTCAATGAGCAAGCTCTTGGATTATCTAGCTTCAATATTGAAATTTAGCCTAGCATTAATATATTTACTTAAGAAATTATTATTTTAGATAGACCCTTTATATCTTCCTTTCCTAATACCCCCTGCCTTCCCTCCCTTACCTTAGTGGCTGTGGAGTTTATAAGGAGAGAAATTAGAGAGGAGTTAAATCTGTGAAGAGTTATCTAATTGACAGCATTATTTATAATTTAATCAAATCATCATTTATTTTCTTTTAGATAGCATTTTGTAAAACTGAGTGAGGCAGGTCCTTACTCAGATTCCATCTTTACTTCCCTTCCCCCACCTGAGGTTCCTGAGATAACTGATAGGGCTTTCCTTTAATCCACCTTCCTAACAACATCCTACAAATAAATAAACCCTTTGTGTTTCAATAGTCCTATTTAGTGTAATTTGTCTGTTAGTTAACAAGAGGGAAGAAGAGGGAAAGAGACAACATACTCTGGGTTTAGAGGGTAGCTGGGCATCCATCTTGAAGGAAGGTGTTACTTCAAAACAGGTCCCTTCCTGTGAAATTAACTAAAGCCTGTTTGTTAATTTCAGTCTAGTCTGTTTCCCTCAGCTTATGTTTGAGTCTAAGTCCTAGTCTGTAAGCCCGTTGTATTAGTTTGTTTAGTTTAACTTCTCTTCTCCCAAAAAGATCTCTGGTTCCCTTCTGTGTTATACTCCTGACTTCAGCCCTATCATACCCTGAATCTCCTTTAATCCCAGCCTACCTGTAGACTAATTTATCCACCTACCAAGTCTCCAACATCCTCCTTTCAATTCCCTAATCCCAAACACCTTTCCTCAAATTACCATCATAACAATAATCATATTATTTTCCATTCATTCTTCATCTATTGGCTTAATCAGGATATCTTTGTTTAGTTGGTTTTCTTGTCAAACTCTAAATGTCTTTTACATTTAATTGTTTCTTATGGTTTCATAAGCTAATCTAGTACTGATAATCTTTAACTAGCTTTTCCCTCTCTATATCAGTTTTGTACTTGGCTGTCACTTCTGCCTCTTGTCAAGGAGTTCATGTGGTGGCTAATGTGGTTTCTCATGATTTTTTGACATCATGGTTATGGCAATTGATTTATATTGATTAAACTTAAGTATTTATGATGTTATGATCAGTACAGTGTATTCTGTTGTTTTTTAATCATCAATAGCTTGTTCAAATACATTAGGTTGGAGTTGTTGCTTTTTTAATAACAGATTTGTATTGATATCTTTTATTTTTAACTTGTTTAGATATCCCCTGTATCCTACCCCTAACTTCTCCTAGAGAGGTATCCCTTATAACAAAGACTTGAAAAAAAGAAGAAGAAAACCAGCAGATCAAGCCAATATACTGAAAAAATCTGTTAAGAATACTAATACACTGTGGTAAAATCAAATGTAATGGACTTCTGTACCAGCAGCAATGCAATGACACAGGACAGCTCTGAGGGATTTATGGTAAAGATGCTACCCACATTCAGAGGAAGGACTGCAGGAGAGGAAACAGAAGAAAAACAACTGCTTGAACGCATGGGTTGATATGATTTGGGATGTAGACTCTATTAAATGACCACCTCAGTGCAATAACAATAATATGGAAATAGGTCTTGATAAATGACACATGTAAAACCCAGCAGAAATGTGTGTGGGGGGGAGGGGGGTGTTAGGAGGGGAGAGAAAAAACATGAATCATGTAACCATGGAAAAATTTTCTAAAAAAAAAAAAAAAGGAAGTCATATGAACTTAACCTAGCCTGGAAATATAGCACATGTAGCTGCATAATTTCTGTGACAGTTTTTTCCAGGTTGAGGACATTCAAGTATATACTCAAAATAATGTCATCATGTTTTTGTCAGTAATAATAATAATCAAATAATCATAAAAAAGATTACTGCTTTAAAGGAGGGAGGGATTGGGAAAGAGGGAGAAAATTTGAATAACAAAATGTTAGATAATTTTCAAAAATTGTTTCTATATGTAATTGAAAAAAAAATCAAGAAGTTAAGAAAAAATCTGATATTATGTGCAGGGTTCCACACTCCTGGGGGATACCCTCCACATCTTCCTCAAATGCCCACATACACCATTACAAATAAGTGGAATTGTTATATTCTCACATCTCTTCTTTTTGGCCAAATCTGGTTTGGGTAATTTCCCAACATTCATTTTCAGTTGTTTTGTGGATATTATTCTTTCTACTTATATAATTCTGCACATTGTACATTTTTTTAAAAATAGGTCTTACTTCAGTTTGCATCAATTCAATTTAAGTCTTTACTAGTTTCTCTGCATTCATCATTTCTTGTAGAACAATAACATTCCATTGCATTCTTGAATTCGCTCCTTTGATTCAAGTTCTTTACTACCACAAAAAGTGCTATTATAAATATTTTGGCTTGTATAGAAATTGTTTTTGTTAATGACATTCTTGAGGTTGGTGCCTAGTAGGAGGTTCTCTGGGTCAAAAGCATATGGATAGTTTAGCAACTTTATTTCCATAATTCCAAATTCTTTTCCAGAATGGTTGTACTAATTCGCAATTCCATTAACACTGCTTCATTGTGCCTGTCTTACTACCACCTCTCCAATACTGACTATTCCATCTTTTGTCTTTTTAGCCAGTTTTCTCAGGATTGCTCTATTTTGTGTCTCTCTTATTATTAGTGACTTGGAGCATTCTTTCATATATTTACTATATAAATAGTTTGCATGTCTTCTAAGAATTATTCATTTTAACACTTATGTATTAGTGATTAGTTTTAGGTCTTCTAACAGAAATGTCAGAGTATCTTAGATATGAAACTCTTCCCAAGGATAATTGCTAGAAAGGTTTTTCCCAATTGATACCTTTTCTTATTAATTTTTCCAATTAATTTTTAAGCAATTTTAAGCAAAAGCTTAAAAATGAGCATTTACAGAGACTCATTTAATTTGGAAGATGTTCTAAGCATTCAAAAGTGACTGTAAGATTAAAAAATAAAACTATTCAAGTTCAAATAATGTTAAAAATAGGTGTCTTTTTCTTAAAAATCTAAATCATACTATTCTGAGTCATTCATATCATAACACAATATGAATTTTGTATTTGCAAAAGCTTTCCCATTTCAAAATCATGTAAATTTCTTTTTTTGGTAATTGTCTCTATCCTTTTAGGAATTCATCAACTCATACTTGTGAAAGATACATGATCTGCCTTTCTACTCCTTTTTTATGGTTTTATCATTAATATCCAAGTCATATCCATTTTAATTTTAGTTTGGGAAATGATGTAAGATGTTGATCTAAGATTAATTTCTAGCAGACTGCTTTCCAGTTTTCCCAGCAGTTCTTAGCAAATAAAGAATCCTCTTCTGAGTAATTTATCTGTAATGGGATCTGATTCAGTCCCCCACATGAACAAGCCTAAGGAGCCTAATTCTGGAAAAGCATAATGAGGACTAATGGAAGTGCCTGATCCCTAATTTGAAGCATGTGACATTCTGTAGCTGATTCTGATCTGTTAACCAGGAGATGAGATAACAAAGTATTTATTGGATGCAAAGTTGAAATAGGGGTGTAGACAAAAACCACTGGTGAGCCAGGGTCAATTTTGGCTTGACTCTTGCTTTTTTTCTGTCTGGTGTGTTCAAGTAACAAAGTAAGCATTTAATTCCTGATAAGTAGAAAAATATCAGGCTTTTATCTCCCAACTGGGACCACTACCACGTGACCCATGAGCAGATACCCTTTGATTATTTCTTTTTCTGTTGTGTCTGCTTTTAGGTAGAGGAAATTAGAGATGGCTCTCTTATGAGTTCAGAAAGGTCAGAATGGTGAGCCACAAGAGGTCAGGGAGTCAGAGATTTGTCAGAAGCTTAATGGCAAAGAGTGATATTCTAAGCAACTTGCCTGATCCAATCCAGGGGCAGCTGAATTGAGAATTCATTCATCAGGAGTACTGCGTTAAGAAGTAAACTTGGTGGAACTAATATTCAGTGTGGACTGCCTTCAATTTGAGCTCACTTTTCCCAGGCACCTCGATGGTAAAGATGGAACAGTCTTGGCATATGCCCTGATAAACCAGAATGGAACTCTCACGGAACATGCATGGGACCTATGCCTGGGAGACAGGAGAACTGGTATATGCATGAATATTCTATTGGCCTACCATGTGATTTGGGACAGTTTTTTCCCATTAGCTATTCAGCCAGAATTGTTTGAGTCTTTAAATCTGCCTTACCACCAGTGTTGTTCTTTTTTCCCATATTCCCATCTGAGAATGAGGACTCATCAACTCAGCAAGTGATACCATGCTTTAGGGAAGAGAGTCTAAAAGCTATTCCCCTCACTTGGGCCATGTGGCCTCCTAAAATGGGTTTGGGATTTTTAACTTATTTCTTACTTTGTCTTTTCAAGTTGTGGGGGGTGGGGGGGAGTCCTGATTTGGGAGCTTAAGCTATGGGGATCTTGGATCCCAGGAATTACAGCCAGCCCAGGAGGGAAACCTTGAGAAGCCAGATCCAGGGGTGCTGAGAAACCCACATTACATGAGGGAGAATGTGCCCCGGTGTGTTGGGGAAAAGAAAGATCTGAGCTTCTGTTCTCACTATATCAAGTTAAATATACCCTTGTAAAAGCTAATTGATGTTAATTGGTTTAAATGGAATAGGAGTGCTAATTTGCTAGCCTCTAATCTTGGGGGAAATGTGCTGCAATGGGATTTGAGACCATATCAGTATCCTGGGAGCCTGAGGGAGAGATGTAGCCATTGGACTCTGGAATAATAAATCCAGAACCAATTATAATATGTCTATAGCTTTGTCTGGGGAAAAAATCAGTCCCTCCACATTTTTCAGGGACCACTGGAGCCATTTTCCACATAAGACTTCCATTATTGGTTATCCTACTTTAAGGAACCCACTGGAGAAAAACTAGCCATGGATTTCTTTATGGGAAATATGTAAGTAAATACAAAATACAAAGAAGTAAATAAAAGGCCATTTAGGGAGGGAAAATACTAGTACCCTGGGAGATCAGGAAAGGTTTCATATAGGATATAACTAGAACTAAGCTTTGAAAGAAGCTGGAAATTTAGAGGCTCAAGTGATATGGAAGTCTATTCCAAGCATAGAGTATAATAGCAAATGGAAAGGACAGAGACAGAGGGTGAGTGGAGTGTTTTTTTCTTAAACAAAAAATTATTTGTTTATGGTTTTCTTTCTACTCTGAAAGCAGCAAATTTGGCTAAACTTCAGAAGGAGGAAGGGAACATGCCTTTCAGTGTCTACTATGTGCCAGATATTGTGTTAAATGCTTTAAGATATTTTCTTATTAGAGATTTTACCAGCCCCCCCAGGTTCATAGCCTAGGGTTCATCCTGGACTCTTTACTGTCTTCCCACCCCCTCCCCCATATCCAAGTTGTTGCCAAGGAATACTAATTTTACCATTGCAATATCTCTTGAAAGGACCTTCTCTCCTCTGACACTACCACCACTCTAGTTCAGGATCTCATCACCTCATGCCTGAACCTGCTGCAAAGGCCTGCTTGGTGGGTTTGCTTGTCTCAGGTCTCTCTCCTCTCCAATCTATCTATTCAACCAATAAAGTGATTTTCTTAAAGCACAAATCTGACCATGTCAGCTCCATAAATAAACTCTAATAGTATCTCATTGACTCAGAAATATTTGTTAGGCATTCAAAGTCCTTTATAACTTTCCCCTCTATCCAACCCTTACATTTCCAATCTTCTTATACCTTACTCCTATGTACTCTTTAATTCAGTGACTCTAGCCTCTTGGCTATTCTATAAACAAAACACTCCATCTCTCAGCTTTAGGCATTTTCTCTTGCTTCACTCTATGCCTAAAATGCTCTGCCTCCTCATCTCTGAATACTGACATCCTTGGTTTTCTTTAAATCCCAGATAAAATCCCACCTTCTTCTACAGGAAGTTTTTTCTAATCCCTCTTAATTCTAGTGCCTTCCCTCTGTTAATTCTTTCCCACTTTTCCTATATCTAATTTGTACATATTTGCTTACTTGTTTTCTCCCCCCATTGGTTGTGAGCTCTTCGAGGGAAGGAGTTCTTTTTTGGACTCTTTTTTTTGTACCTCCACTGCTTAGTACAGAACCTTGTACATATTAGTGCTTACTGACTTTGTGAAAGTTAAAAGAGCAATGTATAATAAGCCTAGGAAGATACATTGTGTTTTAAATGCCCAGTGGAAGAGTTTGCATTTTATCCTTGGAAGACAGTGGACCAGGGAAGTCAGGTGGTCAGACCTATGCTTTACAAACATCACTGTAGAAAATAGATTAGAGAGGGAGGAAAATGGAGATGAAGAAACAAAACTGAAGGATATTGCAATGGTGCAAATAAGAAGAGATAGGACCTCAACTAGGACAGTGGCTTTGTGAGGAGAAAAAAAGGGGTAGATATGGTCAAGACATGCCAACCAATTGGCTCAATAGGGTAAAGGAGAGTGAAGAGGCTAAGATGACTCCAAGACTGTGAATCTGAGTAACTCAAAGGCTTGGCTTAGACTCAAAAGTCTTTGGCAAAGACAGAGAAATTAGGAAGAGGGATTTGCTGGTAGGCATAATAATGTCTACCCCTATAATATTAAAATATTAAAATAATTTGGTAGAAGATAATAAATTCAGTTTTGGATATGTCGAATTCAAGATGCCTAAAGAAAATCCTGATGGAAATGTCCAAAGAACAGCTAGTGATAGACTTGAGCTTAGTGGAGAGATTAGGGATGGGTTTATTGGGTGGCCTATTTAAGAAGTCATATTTGAACTCACAGGAGCCCATTGAGATCACCAGGAAAAAAAGAATCTAGAAAGAAAAGAGTAGGGGTAAGAACCCTGAGGAACACCATTAGAGGTCAGGAAAAAAAGAAAGGGAACAAGATTTATTTAATTGCCTACTTTGTGCCTGGGTACTTAATACGTTTTATTTCATTTGATCATTGCTGGGTACAGTTATTATCTCCATTTTACATATGAGGGAAGTAAGCTAGAAAGAGGTTAAGTTACATGGGGTCACACAGCTTATAAGCATCTGAGGGCAAATTTGAACTTGGGTTTTTCTGACTCAGGTTCATCACTTTATCCACTGCAGACCCTAAATGTAGAAATTTCATTACAAGCTTCAGAGACAAAACTTTATGTTGCACTGTGAGAGTCAGAGCAATGCAAAGATTCACAACAGAGAATTCTCACAAGAGAAAGCAATGAGCAACTATTTATTTTCTGGGAAAATGAGAAAAATGCAGGAAATGTGAGCTGTTAGGCAGAGTAACATAGGGCATCAAAAGGGGCCCATAACACAGGGTAGGGGGCAATGGCCACTGAAATCTGGAAACAGTCATAGTGGACAGGAGCGATGGGAAAGAAATGCCATGCAGACCAGCAGAAGTGAGCCAAAGAGCACCAATAAGGAGAAGATGGAAGTGTCTATCCAGGGATGGGCAAACCTTTTAGAGTCTAAGTGCCAAAACTCCAACCTTCACAACACATGTGAACCCCTTTATCTTACAGAGGAGGGAGGAAGCTCTCTCATTGGGCTGCTGTGCAGAGGGGTGTGTCAGGTGAGAAATGTCCTCAGGTGGGTGGAAGCGGAAAGGGAGCAGTCTCTTCTAGCACTTTGCCATAGGTTCTCCAACACGGGATAGCAGAGAAAGAATTCATCTTTTACATCTGTCTGACAAATTGTCCTCCAATGTCTGCTTATGACTTCCAGTGAATAAGTCCCTACTACCTTCCAAAGCAACCTATTCAACTTTTGTTTAGCTCTAATCACCAGGAAACTGTTCCTTAAGTAAAACCTAAAATCTACTTTTTGCAACTTTTATCCATTCATTCTAGAGAATTTTGGAAAAAAGGAGGAAGAAAAGGAGCAGCTAGATGACTTAGTGGATTGAGAGCCAGGTATAGATATGGGAGGTCCTGAGCTCAAATGTGACCTCAGACACTTCCTTTTTAATTTGATATAATCAGTCATTCATTTTACATTTTGCAATGTTCTCTCTCTTGCTTAATCTTAAATTCCTTCCTTTCCCACAGGTCTGACCAGTATACTAATCTATGTTCACCTAATTTATTTATGATTTCACTCTTTATATTTAAGTCATTTAACCATTTTGAATTTATCTTGGTATAGGGTGTAAGGTGTTGATCTAAACCTAATTTTCCCCATACTATTTTCCAATTTTCCCAGCAGTTTTTGTCAAATAGTGAGTTCTTGTCCCAAAAGTTACAGTTTTGGGGTTTATCAAAGACTAGCTTACTGAGTTCGTTTACATCTAGTCTATTCCATTGATCCACCCTTCTGTCTCTTATTGTTTTGTCATATTTATTGCCTAAAATTTAGCAAAGTAGTTCTGAACAATTGCCTTAATTTCCTCTTCATTAAAAGTGAGATCATCTTTGATACTGTTAATTTGATTTTTTTCTTTCTTTTTTATTAGATTAACTAGTAATTTATTTTATATGTTTTTTTCAAAGTACCAGCTCCTAGTCTTACTTATTAGTTCAATAGTTCTTTTACTTTCAATTTGATTAATTTCTCCTTTAATTTTTAGGATTTCCAATTTAGTTTTTATCTGGGGATTTTTTAATTGTTTTTTTTCTAATTTTTTAAGTTGTAAGTCCGATTCTTTGATCTCTGTTGTAATGCAGAGTTGCAGCAAAAGCTTTTGCTTTTGCAAACTAACTGTAGCAACCCTGACAGCTGGAAGGGACGGGATGTTGACAGCAAAAACCATTGGACACTGGGTCTATAAATATCCCTGGAGTACCAACTGAAGGGCCTTTTGCTTTTGGGGCTTTGCCTGATTTCCCTTGACCTTCCCCTTTGACATCCTGCTATTCTCTAGATTTCCCCATTGGGCCCTGGGAGAAGAGTATTTTGGTGGGTGGAGATCATGGGAATTGGCTTCTGTAGGCAGGCAAGGTCGACCTAAAACCAAGCCATCACCTTATCTAGTGATCTGCTAAACCTTATTACCTCAGGGCAGTGAAATTATCCCTGAGGGAGCTGGCCTCCCTCAGCCTGACCCCCCCTTTTTCTGTCACCCTTCCCCAACACCAGCTTCTCCCTTAGCTGCAATTACCAGACCTCAAACCCTTTTCCCTCAGCTTACCCTTGGCTTTAATAAACCCCTTTGGCTTTTATACAAAGAGCTTCTGGTTGAATCATTATACCCACTACTAGGGCAAAGGTTGAAGAGGGAAAGAAATAGCTTTCATTTATTTCTTGAGGGCTAAACCAGGCATCCATCTTGGATAGGAAGTGGATTAGCTTCCTTTTCCTGTACCCTGGGATTTGTTTTCCAGAAGTGAGGGGCTCTTTACTCCTCCCCTCAAGGGAGCTTAGAATAAAAGCAGGAGGCTGAATAAAACCTTCAGCCAGGCTCTCACAATTTCTGGCTCACCTTAAGGTGCTCTGTATTAAGAGATAGCTTTCCTTGCCTGAAGACCTAGCTGATATGACCCAGAGCCCTCAGTACAAGCCTATTGATTAGCAGCCTATCATATACTCCTTTTATTCCATAATACTGCCCTTTCCATTTTGTTGGTATAGGCATATAAATTTTATTTATATAAATAATAATATACAAATATAAAACATATAATATTTATTTATCATATAATAAATAAATATATATAATATATAAATATAAAATAAAAATATGTAAATATAAAAATATATAGGATATAAATTTTCCTGAGTATTGCTTTTGCTGTATCCCATAGGTTTTGATATGATGTCTCTTCATTGTCATTCTCTTTAATGAAGTTTGTAATTGTTTCTATGATTTCTTCTTTTATCCACCTGTTTTGAAGAATTAGATTATTTAGTTTCCAATTAATTTTAAATTTGCTTTTTCATGGACCCTTTTTAATTATAATTTTTACTGTATTATCTGAAAAAGTAGCATTTATTATTTCTGCTTTTCTGCATTTGTTTGCAATATTTCTATGCCCCATTACATGGTTGATCTTTGTATATGTACCATGAACTGCTGAGAAGAAGGTATATTCCTTTTATCACTGTTCAGTTTTCTTCAGATATCTATTAGCTCTAATTTTTCTAGCATTTAGTTTAATTCCCTTACTTCTTTCTTATTTATTTTTTGGTTTGATTTATCTAGTTCTCAGAGGGGAAGGTTACGATCTCCCACTAGTATGGTCTTAGTATCTATTTCCTCCTTGAGCTCCTTCAAATTTTCCTTTAGAAATCCATATGTTATTCCATTTGGTGCATAGATGTTTAGTAATGATATAATTTCATTGTTTATAGTATCTTTTAACAAAATGTAATTTCTTTCCTTATATCTTTTAATCAGATCAATTTCTATTTTGACTTTGTACAGTAACATGATTGCTATTCCTGCTTTTTTTACTTAAGGTGATGCATAATATATTCTGCTCCAGCCTTTTACCTTGAATATATGTGTGTCACCCTGCCTTAAATGTGTTTCTTGTAAACAACATATAGTAGGATTCTGATTTTTAATACACTCTGCTATCCACTTCTGTTTAATGGGTGAGTTCTTCCCATTTACATTAAGTGTTATGATTACAAACTGTGTATTGCCCTCCATTTTATTATCCTCTTTAGATCCTGCTCTATTCCCTTTCACTCTATTCCTTCTTACCAGTATTATGCTTTTCATTGCCCTCCCAGTTCCCCCTCCCTTTTATTATCCCCCGCTTCCCTTGACTTGTTCTCCTTCTACTTCTCTGTAGGGTAAGATAGAATTCTATGCCCTATTGAGTATACTAGTTTTTCCCTCTCTGAGTCAGTTAAAAATATAGTAAAGTTTAAGCATTGTCTGTCACCACTCTTATCCTCCTCTCTCTGTATTGATTTTTATAGCCTCTTTATGTTATATAGTTTAACCCATTCTGTGTCTCCCTTTCCTTTTCTCTCAGTACAACCCTCTCTTTCAGCCCTTGATTGATTTTTACATGTCATTTACATGCATACATATCATATCATACATACATATAATTCCATATCATCACATTTACATATATATCACATCATCATATACATCATATTATCATAACCAGCTTACTTTTCCACCTTCTTTCTAAGTAAATTCCTTCTATCTTCTCTACTACTGAGAGTAATTTTTGAGAATTATAGAAATCCTCTTTCCATGTAGACATATAAACATTTTTACCTTAATGAGTCCCTTAAATTTTCTCTTTCTTATTTACCTTACTGAACTTCTCTTGTGTCTCATATTTTGCCTTTAAATTTTTTGTTTAGGTCTGGCTTATTCCTCAGGAAAGCTTAGAAATTTTCTATCTTATTGAATGACTACTTTTTCCCTTGAAAGAGTATACTTAGTTTTGCTGGATAGGTGACTCTGGGTTGTAAACCCAAAACTTTTGCTTTTCTGAATATCATATTCCATGCTTGCCAGTCCTTTAATGTAGAAGGTGATAGGTCCTGAGTGATCCTGATTGTAGTTCCATGTTATTTGAATGGTTTCTTTCTGCCTGCCTGAAGTATTTTTTCCTTGGTTTGGTGGCTCTTGAATTTGGCTTTTACCTTACTGGAAGTTGTCAACTGAGGATTTCTTTCTGGAGAACTGTGAATTCTTTCAATTTCAATTTTATTTTCTTGTTCAAGGATCTCTGGGCAGTTACCTTTGATCATTTCTTGTAATATATTCAAGGTTTTTCTTCATCAAGGCTTTCAGGTAATCCAACAATTCTCAGATTGTCTCTCCTAGACCTGTTTTCTAGGTCAGTTGTTTTTTCATTAAGTTATTTGATGTTTTCCTCTGTTTTTTTAATCATTTGATTCTGCTTTATTGTTTCTTGATTTTTCATGAAACCAGTTTCTAGATGCTCAATTCTGATTTTTAAGACCTGGTTTTCTTCTGTCATTTTTTTGATTCTCCTTTTTCAATTGGCCCATTTCTTCTTGTATCACTTTCATTTCTCTTCTCACATTTCCTCTACCTCTAATAATTGGTTTTTGAAGTCTTTTTTGAGTTCTTCCAGAATCTGTGTCCAACCCATAGTTTTCTTTTGGACTTTAGGTGTGTTTCCTTTGCTTTCTCTGTCCCCTTTTTTGTCTGCACCTTGCTCTTTGTCTCCATAAAAAGTCTTTAGAGTTAGGTGCTTTTTTGATTGTTTGCTATTAGTTTCTGTATTCCCCTCTTTAGAACATTTCATCTGTAGAACATTTCATCTTCAGACTTTTAAAACTTAGAATATAAGATGTACTGGCCAGAACCTCTCCCTCATAAGAGCAAAATGACATTTCTTTTAGTCATAGTCACCTTATGCAACTAACAAAACTCATTTGGGACAATATGGGCTTCCGGGTTAAGATGGTGGCAGAGTAAAAAGCTGCTGCTTAACCTCTCCTAACCGAAACATATAGGACTCCTCAAGGGGACATAAAAAAAAATCCAGATAAATGAAGGGACCCCACAACAGGGTGCAGCATTGAAGGTACATGGCATTGGGGCATTTCCATGTTATAAGGGGGTGAAATACCTCTACTAAAACGCGAGCTGAGCAACTCCCTCCCCCGCCCCCACCTACAGTGATAAAGCCAGTGCACAAGAGTTTAAGCAAGTTTGGGGAATCCATTAAGTCCTTGACAGCTACCTGGGGTCACCAGGGCCTGTTCCTGATAGCAGCAAGACTTAAGACCCCAAGAGACTAAAGAATGCGTGGACTTTGAACACAGACCTTGAGTGCAGGCATGGTTGCAGCTGCAGACGTGGATTCTGAGCGAGCTGACCATGGGTGGGGATCCAGTGTAGAGGGGTGCATGACTGTGGAAGCAGGGCCCTGAGACTGTTAAAGGAGCTTCAGGCAGAGGAACAAGCAAGGGGACTACCAGGAGGATTGACACTGAGAACAACTAGACCTGAGACCTCAGGAGCCCAAAGAGCTCAGATAGACCCTGGGCATGAGGATAAAGCTGAGAGGGCATGCAGCTCACAATGACAAGCCAGAGACAAAAACCCCACAAGAGAAAGATCAAGAAGAAATCTTTAACACTTGACAACTTTTACATAGAAAAAATCCAGACAACAGAGCAAACAGCGGAGGAGAACAAACAAGTAATCACATCCAAACCTTCCCAAAAAAAATGAAAACTGGTCACAAGCTATTGAAGAGTTCAAATCTGAGATTATGAGAAAGATGGTAGAGATCTGGCAAGAAAATAACAGTTTAAAAGGCACAATTTCTCAATTAGAAAGTGAGGCTCAGAAATCAAATGAATTGATAAGCAAATTGAAGACCAGAAATGACCAGCTGGAAGCCTTGAAGAACCAAACAGACCAGATTCAAAAGGAAAACCAAAAGATTATAGCCAAAAACCAGTCTCTAATGGCTAGAATTGGGCAATTAGAAAAAGATGCCCCCAAATCAAAAGGATTGATAAGCAAATTGGAGACCAAAATCAAACAGCTGGAAAATAGGATAGACCAAGTCAAAAAGGAAAATCAAAAGAATATAGCAGAAAACCAGTCTATAAAGACAAGAATTGGGCAAGTAGAAGCCAATGATCTCTCAAGACAACAAGAACAAATAAAGCAAAGTCAAAAGACATAAAATAGAAGGAAATATGAAATATCTCATTGAGAAATTGACAGATCAAGAAAACAGGTCTAGAAGAGATGATTTGAGAATCATTAGTCTTCCTGAAAAAGCAGAAATTAATAGAAATTTGGGCTCCATACTAAAGGAAACTATTCAGCAAAATTGCCCTGAAGTTCTACAACAAGAGGGCAATATAGACATTGAAAGGATCCATAGATCACCCTCTACACTAGACCCAGAAAGGACAACACCCAGGAATATAAAAGCCAAATTCAAAAGCTTCCAAGTAAAAGAAAAAAATTTTACAAGAAGCCAGAAAGAGACAATTCAGATATCAAGGAGCACCAATTAGGATCACACAGGATCTGGCAACCTCCACACTACAAGATCACAAGGCTTGGAATATCATATTCAGAAAGGCAACAGAACTGGGTGTACAACCAAGGATCACCTAACTATCAAAATTGACTATATACTTCCAGGGGAAAGTATGGGTATTCAACAAGATAGAAGATTTCCAAGTATTTGCACAGAAAAGACCAGGACTAAATGGAAAGTCCGATATCCAACCACAAAAACCAAGAGAAACATGAAAAGGTAAATAAGAAACAGAGGGGAAAGAAAGAAAACTCTTATTTTTAAATTTGCCTCTTTAAGGGCTTCAATATGATATAATTATTGGTATTCCTATATGGAGAAATGTTATGTGTAATTCTCTGTAGTGAACTCTATTCACTATTATAGTATTCACTATTATAGTAATTAGAAGAATTATTCACAGGGAGAAGTTGGAGTACTAAATGGTCTAAGATGATAAGGGGGTGGGTGGGAAAGAGGGAGGTGAATAGTAGAGAACACCAAGAGAAACTTGAATGAATAAGAAAAATAGGATATTCTATTACATGCAAAGAGGGCATGAGAAGGGGAGGGGATGAATACTATTATAAGAAGGAGAGGAAGAAAGCATTAAGAGGTAATATTTAAACCTTACTCTCAGCAGAATTAACCCTGAGAGGGAAAAGTAGCTATATCCATTTCCTCTTCATTAGAGGTGAGGTCTCCCTTTTCATCTTTGATACTGGTAATTTGGTTTTCTTCTTTCCTTTTTTTAAATTAGATTGACCATTACTTTGTCAATTTTATTTATTTTTTCAAAGTACCAGCTTCCAATCTTATTTATTAATTCAATAGTTCTTTTACTTTCAATTTTATTGATTTCTCCTTTGATTTTTATAATCTCTAATTTAGTTTTCAACTGTGGATTTTTAATTTGTTCCCTTTCCAGTTTTTTGATTTGCATGACCAGTTCATTGATCTTTTCCCTCCTTAATTTGTTAATATATACACTCAAGGATATAAATTTTCCCCTTAGAACTGCTTTAGCTGAATCCCACAGATTTTGGTAATATGTCTCATCATTATCATTCTCTTCAATGAAATTATTAATTGTTTCTATGATTTTTTCTTTAACTAACTGATTTTGGAGAATCATATTATTTAATTTCCAATTAGTTTTTGATTTGCTTGTCCATGTGCCCTTACTGATTATTATTTTTTATTGCATTATGATCTGAAAAGGTTGCATTTATTATTTCTTCTCTTTTGTATTTGTTTGCCATGTTTCTATGCCCTAGTACATGGTCAATCTTTGTGAATGTACCATGTGTCGCTGAAAGAAAGTTGTATTCCTTTTTGTCCCTATTTATTTTTAAAGACTAGAATTGGACAAGTAGAAGCCAATGATCTCACAAGACAGCAAGAACTAATAAAGTCAAAAGACTGACAAAATAGAAGGAAACATGAAATATCTCAATAAGAAGATGACATATCAAGAAAACAGGTCTAGAAGAGATAACTTGAGAATTATTGGTCTTCTGGAAAAATCAGAGACAAATAGAAATCTAGATATCATACTACAAGAAATTATCCAAAAAAAGCTGCCCCAATGTCCTAGAACAAGAGGGCAAAATACACATTGAAAAAGCCCATATAACACCCTCTAAACTAAATCCACAGAAGACAACCCCCAGGAATGTAATAGCCAAATTCAAAAGCTTCCAAGTTAAGGAGAAAATATTACAAGAAGCCAGAAAGAGATAATTCAGATATCAAGGAACACCAATCAGTATTAAACAGGATCAGGCGACCTCCACAGTACAAGACTGCAAGGCTTGGAACATGATATTCAAAAAGGCAAGAGAATTGGGTCTACAACCAAGGATCACCTACCCATCAAAACTGACTATATACTTCCATTCAACAAAGTCGAAGAAAGTATGGGCATTCAACAAAATAGATTTCCAAGTATTTGCACAGAAAAGAACAGGACTAAATGGAAAGTTCAATATCCAACCACAAAAACCAAGAGAAACATGAAAAGGTAAATAAGAAAGAGAGGGGAAAGAAAGAAAACTCTTACCTATAAATTTCCTTCTTCAAGGGCTTCGATAAGATCAAATTATTTATATTACTATATGGAGAAACATTATATGTAATTCTAAAAATTGTACTTACTATTATAGTAATTAAAAGAATTAATCATAGGGAGAGGTTGGAGTACTAAATTGTCTAAGATGATATGGGGGGAAAAAGCATGGGGGGGATAGAAGATGGCACCAAGAGAAACTTGAAGGAATAAGAAAAATAGGATAATCTATACCACACAAAGAGGACACTGGAAGGGGAGGGGATGAATACTATTATAAGAAGGAGAGAAAGAAAGCGTTAATAGGCAATACTTAAACCTTACTCTCAGCAGAATTAATTCTGAGAGGGAAGAATAGCTAGATCCTTTGGGATATCAAATTCTATCTAACTCTATGGATAAAGTCAGAAAGGATAAATCAGGGGGGAGGTGGGATGCGAAGTTCATAAAGGGAGGGCAAAAGAGTGGGAAGGGAATTCATTAGGCCTTAAAAAATAATAAGAGGGGAATAAAATGGAGGGGATTGAAAGGGAAGTAAACCAAGGGAGAGAACAATGTAGACTAATTTAAAACAAACCTCTGGTTTCAAAGGAAATAGCGTAATAAGAAGGGGTAGAATTAGGAGAGGATACCAAAATGTTAGGGAATACACAGCTGATAATTATAACTTTGAATGTGAACTCTTCAAGAGCTTGTGAACAATTTTAATTTTTGGGGGAAAGTTTGGATGTCTTAAATTTTTTGTCCTCCTCTGCTTTCTGGATTTTTTCTTCAATGCTGCACTTTATTGTGGGGTTTCTTTGTTCATCTGGATTTGGTTTTTGTGTCATTTTGAGCTATCATGTATAGTTCAGTTAGGAGAGTAAAGCACCCTTCTTCTACTCTGTAGCCATCTTAACCCAGAAGTCTAAGTGTAGGTTTTTTTAAAAATCTCTTCTTATTGCTTAGGCTTGACTTCTGCCTGAAGTGTCCTCAAAATGGGGAATAGGAGGATACTCCATTCATAATGCAACTTACATATAAGACAGCTAATTCTTTTCTTTCCACAAAAGAAATATTTAGCCCAAGAGATTCCCAAACATGCAGTAACAAAAACTTAAACAAGTAGCACTAATTTCTTATAACTACTGGTATACTCTCCAGGGAAGTTGAGACAAAGAGTCAAAGAGCACCTAGGCCTGAAGTCAAGAAGACTTGAATTAGAATCTGGGATCATGCACATGCATATGTGACTTGTGAGCATGTCACTTCACCTCTGTCTTCCTTGTTTTCTTGAACTGTAAAATGGGAATAATAATAGCACCTACCTTATAGGGTTGTTGTAAGACTGCAATGAGGTTATCTTTGTAAAGGGTGCTTACTTATTCCCTTCCCTCACCTCTGAATTAGCCTTTCACCTAAAACTAGGCTCTGCGATGTCTCCTTTAGGGACCCATCTTTGTCCGGTTAGACTTGGGGATGTTGAGCTCTCTCTCCTGCTGGGGGTCATGCTGTCTCATGTAGAAACTCCTCTTCCTGCCAGTCAGCTCCTGAACTCTTAATGCTGATGCTGTAGTTGGACACATCCTTTTCAGCACTGCTGTTTAATCATCTGGGTTCAGAGAAGGAAACGCAAAGCAGAACATGTTACTACATATTATGTTAATCTAGTATATAATTAATAAGGGTAGTCTGCTCCTATTCCTCCACCTCACTTCTCTTCATATAGTTCAGACCCAGATCACCACTCTTAAATATTCTTTCTCTGAAACCCTTCAAGATCCACCCTTTACAACTGAAATTTATCTTATTTGTGGCCATTTCCACTTGCCTCTACATTCCATCTTAATGCCCCATCTTCTCTCCCTGTCCCAATCTATTTTCCTGTTTACTTCACATTATTTCACATAAAACTATTTGTGTGTTGTGGGGGGCTTGAAGTAAACCCCCTGGATTTAGGAAGAATACAAGAATGCAAGACTCCATAACTTAGCTTAGAAATAAAAAGAGAAATTTATTAATTTGGAATTCATGTTGAATTTGGCTGGGAGAACAGCATAGATGGAAAACTATCTCCTAGAGGACATCAATTCTGGGGTCTTTATACTCTTTACAACAGATAATAAGTGACTTGAGGAGGGTATGTACTCAGGCAAAAGTGGGGGGGTTGGTCATCTGACCAGGACCAGCCTGAAGACATAGGGGGTGACCCTCATAATTTAGAGGACAGATGTCTTAGATAAAACCCAATGGTATCAAAACATAGTCTGGTGGTGTATCTCTGTGTCCATCTCAAAACCTAAAAGGTGATCCAAAAAGGATAATTTTCTCAAGGGTCTTTCTTATCATTAGCCTTTCAAGTCCAGGTTGACCCTTTCTTTAGCCTTAACAAGAATGAAAGAAAGCAAAGGAATTTTCCTGCTTATAGTTTGGCCTGAAACACTTCTATAATTTGGGCATGCAAGGTAAACTTGGGGTCCCACATCATGTGCATGGGTACAACTTTCCTTTGCCAGTTTTGGAGTGGTAAATTTCATGAGATGCCTGCTCCCTTTATATATACACATACATTTGTGTATTCTTCTTATAAAAGGGAATTCTTAATCCCTTTCTTCTAATTTAACTGGGGACCTGGAGGTCTTATGCACATCCCTCAACACTTCCTTAGCGTATTCATTATCCTTTCCTTTTTGTTTTCTCTTTAGAAGGAGTACAAAAGTACAAAAGAGTGCAAAAGAGTACAAAACCAGACTGGGTCTTTCTTAATTCTTCCTGACTTTTAAAGAGAGTCAGATTGAAAAGAATGTATCTCTTCTCCTCCAACCAAATTCAAGGTATTCATCATCATTTAACCCTGTCCAAATTCTCAAATGCATTTACTTTTCTAGATTTATCTTGTTTGCATTTTAAAGATTTTCCCCAGCTGTTGTCCTTCTATCAGTAATATTTGACTTCTTCATTCTATTCAAGTTCCATTAAGATATATAATTTTTTTGAACCCTTACCTTCTGTCTTAGAATCAAAATTCTGTATTGGTTCCAAGGCAGAAGAGCAGTAAGGGCTAGGCAATGGGGACTTAAGTGACTTGCCCAGGGTCACACAGCTGGGAAGTGTCTGAGGTCAGATTTGAACCAGGACCTCCCGTCTCTAGGCCTGGCTCTCAATCCACTGAGCTACCCAGCTGCCCCCAGGATCATAGAAGATTAAATGGGCAATATTAACTATATAAAAACTAAAAGTTTTTTTTTTAAAAAAAGAATATCATCAACATAGCTAAAAATCAAAAGAGACGTTGTTAACTAGGGAGAAAAATCTTTTTGATAATTTTTTCTGAAAACATAGTTTCCAAGATATATAAGGAACTTATATATTATAAGATTATAAGATATAATCAAATCTACAAGATTAAGAGCCATTCCCAAATTGTCAAGTAACGAAAAGATATGAACAGACAATTTTCTAAGGAAAAAAAATCCAAGCTATCAATAGCCTTATGGAAAAATGGAAAGATTACTAATAATTAGAGGAATGCAAGCTAAAGTAACTCTGAGGTTCCACTTTACACCCATCATATTGACAAAGATGACAAAAAAGGAAAATGACAAATGTTAGAGAAGCTTCAGAAAAATAGGAACTTTAATGTACTGTCGATGGAATTGTGAAATGATGGAGCCATTCTGGACAACAGGTAGAAAATATGCCTCAAAAGTTTCTAAACTGCATACTATTTATCTTTTAGCTATCTGACTATGAGGCCAAAACCCTAAAATGATCAAAGAAAGAGGAAAATATACTAAAATATTTGTAGCAACACTTGGGTGATTTGTTTTAGTAGCAAAGAACTGAAAAAAAGTGATGCCCATAAATTGAGAACTGGCTGAACAAAATATAGTATATAAATATAATGGAGTACAGTCAGTCCTCAACTTTTGAGGAGGTAATGTTCCTAAAAAAGGAGTGAAAATAAAAAACTCAAATGTTTTTGATACATTGAACCTATGGGAAATAGGAGGTTAGGTTCCTGCGATCACCAAAAATTTTAATCTTTCACTAGAGATAACTGAAAATATATTTTCTGCATAGAATTCTTTATAATAAAACTTCAATTCTGGTAACAGGCACTTTTGCTAAAATAGTAACTATAAAATGCAGTACACAACATAAAACTGGTAACATGCTAAACATTTTCCTCACTAGTAATTCCTTTGAATTCTCAGATCTATCAATGAAAACAAAACAAAACATTGATTTCAGGCAGTACTCTCTTTTCATCCCACATGAAATCTACCCTTAAATACTTTATAACAAATAAAATTCTTAAAACCAAAACATTTTTAAACCTAGATTTTACTTTTCACTGTGTCCGATGATAGTGTGAGAGCTTTATAAAGTATTGTTATAGCCAAAAAAGCTTATAGAAATATTATAGCTTATAGCTTATAAGAATATTATAGCCAAAAAGCTAAACTTAGCAATTAAGCAGGGGATTTTTTGGATAACTTCATGCTCGACTCAAGCAGGGCAGTTATCTCTGACTCACAGTCCCAGGGACAACTCCTGGCTGGAAGCCCCAGGGCCCCTAGATGAAACAGCCTTGAAGATTCCTAGACAGAACAGCCTTGAAGATTAAGAATCATGTCCTGTGGCACCTGAAAGCATCCCCTACTCCCTCTGTCTAGCTATTAGCTAACCCTAAGACAAAGGCACCTATATCCCAGAAACATATATATATTCCTTATTCCGAATGCACCCCTTGGGATTCTCTTTGCTGAGTTCCCCCAGAAAGCTGGCAATAAAGCTTTCTCCTGCTTTGATTGCATTGTCTCCTGTGTTCCTCTGGAGGCCACCCATTTTGAACCCTAACAGTATAGTATGAACTTCTCTACCTTGACCATACTATGAAAACCAAGGAAGAATATTTTAATCTCTGTTGTCAGAAGATACGGAAACTAGTCTAGACATTGCCTCCAGTACTGTCCGTCACAGCTGGTGGATGGCATTGGATATTGAGGAGGATGCACCCGCTTGAAATAGAGGATATAATTAATTTAGTCCATTTGTTAACATCAAACACATGGGCGGCAGCAAGTGCTAGAATTCTAGCATGAAGTTTATCAAATACCTTTATTTTCTCATAGAGACACATCACTTACTTTGTACTATTGAATTTAAAGCCCAGAGGACTTGCACTATGCTTTGGGGGCATTACTGCAACACAAAACTTGAAAATATGCAATGAATGCAGGGGGAATTCTTTACAATAGGGGGATGAATAAGACCAGTGAAGCACCTAGTGGGATACCAGCCACTCCACGAATTTGCACATCACGTCACATCACATCTCAATCTCTCTCTCTCTCTCTCTCTCTCTCTCTCTCTCTCTCTCTCTCTCTCTCTCTGTCTCTCTCTGTCTCTCTCTGTCTCTCTCTGTCTCTCTCTTTCTCTCTCTCTCTCTCTCTTTCTCTCTCTCTCTCTCTTTCTCTCTCTCTCTTTACTGCATATAGCAGTATATTTGCATGACTGCCAACTTTAAAGAAAATTCTTTAAGTCATGAAAGCTAAACACCTGAATATTGAGTTTGAAGCAGGGTGCTTTATAACATGAGTCCAGACACCCAGAAACTCAATAATTGGAATGATTATTTATTGATTAAAAAAGTGTCGACGTGGAATCTAGAGGCTCCAAACTTGTGGCTTAGTGAGATCTGATGAACCCCAAGTTTTAGGGGTAGCTTGTAGGCTGGAGACCCCCAAAGCTTGTGCTTGTTCCCTGTTCCCATGAGAATCCACCCTGAAGAGAATCTCAGGCTAGCAGTTGCAGACTGAATAATGGACCCCAGGGTAAATGCTAAATACCCTTTTGTCTTAGGTAGTCTTCCCCATTGTATCTGAGACCCTTTCCCAGGAAGATACACCTGGGCAGGGACCATCCTTTAGTATCCATTGTGTAAGCAGTCCCTTCCCTACACCCTAGCCTCTGGCTAGGATTCCTTTCCCCAGCTTGATTATAAATCCCATCCTTACCAGTGTAAAGTCAATCATCTCTCCAGCCCCTGGATCTTCCCAAATGGTTTATAAGTTCCCCAATTTCCTTTGTTCCTGGGAGTCCTCATCTAGCGCGGTGTCACTCCCAGGGGGATCAGGGAGCAGATCGAAGCAGTGTTCATTTAGACTCTGCACAAGGCGCAGCTCTGCATAAGAGGCCAAGTAGCCCTCACACCCCTTTCCCTTGATTAAAGAGTGGTTATGACTATTTAATAGTTCTGTGTTTTTTATAAGTTAACAAAAGGAAAAAGGAAAAAAAATCTACCAGCTAGGACAGCCTTCCCTAGAGGAAGCTGTATCAGACTGACATTACAAGACAGTTTATATAGGTTACAAGATACAAGGGTATTTCCTTTAACATCCAGGTTCTTATTTGTCAAAAAATAACCTCATCACAAACACAGGTAGTGATAAGTGGATAACACTCAGATCACTCAGGGGATATTTACTTTTCACATGTACCTAAACACTCATCCATAATTAGCTATGTGTTTGTCTTGCATTCCATCCTGACCTATTTGTTTGTCCTGATGTCCTTTGGTTGTCCATAGGGAAATTGGACTCTGACCCACCATTTGCATAGGTTGCTTGGCCTCCTGGAGGGATTAGGTCGTTTTCCCAAATAATGCTGGAATGGATTAATCTACTTCACTTCTACTTTATTTTCTAACCTATTTCATTTATTCAGACTATTTTTAGTTGACTATATAATTTTGCTAAGAGAAATAATAGAAGGAATGATTTCAGTAAAAACTAGGAAGTCCTATATGAACTGATACAGAGTAAAGTGAGTAAAATAAAGAGAAAAATGTATTCAATAAAATAATACCATTTAAAAAGCTTTGAAAGACAACACTTATCAACACAGAGACCACAGGTGATTGTCGACTGAAGATAAATATAAGGATAAAACTAACATAGAGGTGATGGATTCAATTTCATAATGCTTATACACACACACACACACACACATAATGAACATATACATAGACCAATATAACCAATGTGGAAATTCATTTTTGCTTGATTTTGCATACTTATTATGAAGATTTTAGGAGAAAGAAGGGAAAAAACAGGAGAAGGAGAGAGGAATTTGATTTTTATTAATTGAAAAATTGAAAATTAATTTAAAAATGTTTCAATGACCTTCTTTTGCTTATTTTTTCCTCACCCCCTTTTCTCTTTTCTTTCTTTCTTATATTAGATCTCACCCTCTCTGTAAAGAAAGAAAACATAATTCTGGTAATGGAAGACTTCGATTTTAATAACTCCATTACCAGGATTATGTTTTATCCTATTTATTTATTTTTATTTTTATATTTTATATTTATATTATATTTATCCTATATCTCCAAGGTGGGGGTGGATGGGACAGGTATTCTGTCTGTCTCTTCTTACATTAGTTGTCCCTATCTTGCCTAGTTTGGAAGTTTAGTGATTTCTCAGAAGCCCAATCTCAATACTTCCTAGTTAGGGGAGCTTTATTCCTATTCTGTTTATTTATTTTTTTCTGATCTGGATTGGTTTATGCCCCCTTAGGCAGTCTGATGGACCTCTGCTCTCAGAGACTCACTATATTTGTGCCAGATTTAGCCCCACTGTGGCTCCAAACTCTTAAATTTGAGTAATTCAGCCTTAGCCTCCCCAGAAGTAGCAGTAGAAATTTCAAAATAGCACAAAACTTTGTTCCTGTCTCTCCCTCTTTCCTTCTCTCCATCCCTCTGCCTTTTCCTCTCCTTTTCCTTTTCCCTTTTCCTCTCCTTCTCTTTTTCTCTCCCTTTCTGTCTCTGTTTCTCTAACTGCAATTGTACATCTTTAAGGAAACATATACAAAAAAATTGATGATGTTCTTTGGGAATGAATGCTTATGTATTCCTGAAACTGACTTTGAGAATTCCAACTATTATAAGAAAGGCTTTTACATCCCTAAATACAAATATCTAGTAAATTTGCCTAGAGCAAACAATGATAGCTGATTATTATTCATATAATTTTCTTTTTCTTTTTAAGGAATACCTAGAAGTCCTGACTTATTTGTAACACAAGTCTAGACAGCTTGTGGAAGATCCTTTTGGACCTTAAATCCATTCGATAAAGTTTTTTTGCTGGCCTAGAAACTCTGAGTAATCCATCTCAAGTATTTAATCCCTTTTCCTGGAAGCCTCATCTTTCTTTGGAACTTATTTGTTTTTGTTTTCTTGAGTGTCTAATTGAGCTTACTTGGTTATTGGGTAAGTTTCAATTTCTGGTAACAAAGCCTTTGCAATGACTGGGATCCGATGAGGAAATTTTGGCTGCCTCTTTGGAATAAGCACCTGGAGGGAATGTGTTAACTTCAAAGGGGATTGCGTAGGATAAGGGGCCATTGGTGTGATCTATATGGAAGGGGCACTTAGAAATTTTCATCCAGGCCCTAGTTAGATGGACTTCATCTCTTGAGAGATTCATGGAGGAATTTTTACCTAGGATTTGGTTTATCATCAGCAAGGGGATGACTCCAAAGCACTCTTATCTCCAATTCCTAGGACATCTCTACTGTAGTCATTATGCCTCCCTTCCGTTAATCTGGGAAAAACACAGAACTACTAAGTAGACAGAAAAAGCAAGTCTTTAATCAGGAAAGTGATTGTGAGAAAAGGTAAGAAAGAGATTGCCTCTCCTTGCCCAAACATCAAAATTTCCTGCCTCGGTTTCCCCACTCTTCCCAAATTGGAACAGACTGACTAAACTGGGCACACATTGGTGGCTCATGCTGCTTTTTCTTTTATCATTTCCTTTTTTGTGATTTTAAGAGAATAAGTATCTGGAGATGAGGCCATCTAGGCTTGAAGCACTAGACTAGAGTATGCGAGTGTGAGAGGTCTTGAAGTCCTATCAACCTGAGTTAACTAGTATAAAATTCCTGTAGTGCTTTTGGAGAGAGTATGGCCACTCATGAAAGGGAAGGCTCCAGACGGGACATTTTCAGCAGATGTTCTGATGATTCTCCCAGAATATAGTAAAAGCAGTTATAACTGAAGATATTGAAGCATAGTTTTGAGTGTATGTGTATGTGTGGTGTATGTATGTGTGGAGGTGTGAACTGAATGCTTGTGGATCTTTTAAATTTATTATTGGCTATGCCTGGGGAAAAAAAGAAAAGAGAAAGTATCCCAGATCTGCTTAAAACCAGAGGGTAGAGTTAAAGTAGAACCTATCCATCACCTTTTGGGGAAAAATCCGCATTGAAAACATCCAGAAAAGTCAAAGCCAGAATTCAAAGCTGCTGAGTAAAAGAAAAAAGATTGCATAAAATTAGAAAGAAAAATCCAAAGGAGCAAGAAACCTACTTTTCAAAGGGAGAAAATTTTGAATATGGTATTTCAAAAGGGAAATACAAAGACAAAAACATATTAAACTATAGACCAACGACAAGGGGCTTTTAAGGAACTCTCCACAAGATAATGAATAAATG
Organism: Gracilinanus agilis; assembly: GCF_016433145.1. Lineage (NCBI taxonomy): Eukaryota > Metazoa > Chordata > Mammalia > Didelphimorphia > Didelphidae > Gracilinanus > Gracilinanus agilis. The sequence goes on from NC_058135.1 coordinate 31,305,082, forward strand.
AATGAATGAAAAACATTTAGAAACTTGCCATATACCAGGTACTGTGCATATTCCCTGCAAATACAAAATAAGAAAGCAAAGCTCAAGGAGCTTATGTTCTAAAGTGGAGAACAATGCCCAGAGAAGACTGGTAGGGAAAGAGGGCCATTTTAGGCTGAAAAGTTGTGGAATAAGGCTGTAGAGGATAATTAGCTTACTATATCCCATTAAAGAACTTTGTCAGAACTAAAGGGTGAAGGGAAAGTTGGGTACAACTGTATACATGTATGTGTCTATGTGTTTGTCTGTGTTTTAAAAAGGATCCAGAGGTGGTCCAGAGGAGGGAGAGAAATGAAGAATTGAAGGAACTTTTTCTGAAATAGTGTTACAGGAGAGGCAGTCATGAATCAGGAGAATGAGGTCTCTGCCTGTGGTGTAGGCAGCATTGTTGAAAAGACTGAGGAGGTAGCTAGAGAAAAGAGAAGATGGCAAAGCAGAATCCCTCCCATACTTCTCACTACTATTCTAGAATATACTTTTTAAAAAATACTGGAGAAAGAAGTGATGCAGAAATCAAAGGAGAAACTAGAGTAAGTACATTTTGCCAGCCTAAGTCTGCACAGAGAGACCCCCAGGAGTCTCAGGTATTATAGAAAGAGTCCATATAAAAAGGCCCAACGCTAGGTGCACAGCTCACTGAAGCAAGCTAGGGAAGTCATAACATACCAGGGATAAGCAAGATCTAAACAGCAAATCTTCTTTGTCTTCAATATCTTTCCTATTTCACTGGAAGTAATCAGAAAATAGGAAACTATGACCAAGCCATTTCTTATGATTATTGATCATAACAAAGGAGATAGAACAACCAGGAGGGTGCCCAAAGTTATTTACTTTGGCCTGTGAGCCTTGTAATGTTTATATGGTCAAAAGGAAGAGATTCAAGCAAGCTACACACACACACACACACACACACACACACACACACACACACACACACACACACACTGAGTTGGACACTTGGAGAACTTGCGAGTAAATTGGCTGCAAAACATTTGTTCATTTCTTTTGATTAAGAAGGCACCATTTTGAAGATTGTACTAGAGATCCAGAAAAAAAAAAAAAACACCAACCCAGTTGAAAAAGTTTTATCTGTGCGAATAGTAAATAATAGTTTTTAAGGAAATAAATATTTAAAATATGAATTGGCTATACCTCACTTTGTAAATAGATGTCATATTAGTCATATGTTCATGCTAGGAGGGGGCATGCCTGCCTGCCTGATCCTGTCTGGTTTATCAGGTATAGCTTTGAGGTGCTCTAGCTGTGAGGTCTGTGGGAGGGATTTTTTTTCTTTTTTCCTTTTTTTCCTAGAAAAGCAGAGACCCTGGATACTAAAGGGGAAAAAAAAAAAAGGTCTGCATTGTTAATAGAGAGCTCTCTTTTCTCATGGTAACTTAGCAACGAAACTACATCTCTTTGATGGAAGGTGTTCCTAGTAGAAAATAGCTTTATGAATGGTGTCAGGGTCATCTTTAGAAAACAAAATTAAACCTCTGCAAAAAAAAAAAAAAAAAAAAAAAAAAAAAAAAAGCCTACCACCCAGAAGCCTGGGGGTGGGAGAAACCTCACAACTCAATTATTCAGCAGCACACAAATGTGCCTGTCAGGTCTTCCTAACAACATTCACCCTAAATTTAATTATGTGAGCCCAAATAGCATGTGAACGGCTTTGGTAAAATTGGGATGAAAAGCCTGAAGTCATGCCGCTTAAGGGCATTGTAGAAAAGGATTCGGCATTCTGAAGAGAGTTTATTTCTCATCCATCCCCATGCAGATAATCTTCCTAGATGGTGTTTACTTTGGTTATATGATATAAGAATGAGTATACAAATGAATAAACATTCCTGGGGATGTGTAAGAAATTACATAGACCTCTCCTCAAAAAATAACTTAGGGAAGACAAAGGGCCAGAGTAAACTTGGGAAGTGCTAATGTCCTCTGGATGAATCTGTTAGGTGAAGGCTTCTTTCTCTCCTGAGTTTATACTAACTCCTTGCTAAGAACCCATGTGACCCACATGCTTGACAAAGATTCTACGAAATTCTACTTGCCATACAACATCTTCCTATAGTCAATCTAGAACTGTCTTTGGTATTTCCTCTTCAAATGTCTTTCCAAAGTCGGTGAAGCCACCCAGGTATGAGACCCCTTCCATGAAATTTTGTCTTTCCAAAGTCGGTGAAGCCACCCAGGTATGAGACCCCTTCCATGAAATTTTTGTCTCCAACTAACTTCTTTATACTTGTGTGTGTGACCCAAAGCACCTTGAAGTTCCATACTACTTTTCAATAGCTTATGTAGAAGTTAGTTGGAGATATGAGTTACATGGAAGGGGCTAGATGGCCTCGTCAACTCTGGAAAAGCAGTCACTTAACAAACATTTATTAAACACCTACTATGTTGCATCAGGGATATGAAAAAAAGCAAAAACAATTCTCACTCTCAAGTAGCTCACAAATGAATGGAAAGACAATAGGTAAGCGACTATGAAGAAATATACCATATACAGGATGAATAAGAAACAATCAATGGAGGAGAGACACTAGCAGTAAAGGTGGGGAGAGACATAAAGGCTCCTATGGGAAGCTGAAATTTAGTGGGGAATTAAAGGAAGTCAGGGAAGTTAAGAGTTAGAGATGAGAAGAAAGAAGGTACGAGGAGGGATAGTGAAAATGCCTGGAGTTTGAAGATGGAAAGTTTTGTTTGAGAAACCGGGAAGGGTGATTCATCATGGGAAAAATGATGGAATAGGTCATGAAGCTTCTTCACCTTCCTAATAACCCCCACAAAAAAAACAAAAATAATTCCCCAGAATCAATGTTAAAAGTGTCAAAAACAGACAGAAGTCAGGAGTGAAGCTCAATAGCCAAGGACAATTAGGGAGGAAGATTTGGGATGTCCCTGGCCTCGGTACCACTGTGGTAGATCCTGGGGACAGGAACAGAGTAAATATTATGGAATCAATAAGACAGCCCCTAGGGACCAGAAACCTTGCCTTATTTGCTGCATCCCAAAGCTTGTCTCTCAGAGGATACCACTGGAATAAACAAATAGAAGGTCCTGGGAATAGCTGTGTCAGTTGTGGCCTCAATTCTGGAGACCCCTGCTTGCCCACAGCTGAGGGGAGGAAAGAGTGGACACCACAGAGTCTACAGATACCAAGTCCTGAGAACAGGTCCTGAAGCCTCCCCGCTAACCAATGAGGGACTTTGTGGGTCCAAGTAATGAGGACCAACAAATTGCTCTACCCTGGGTTGTGAACTTAGGAGAGGAGAAGCAAAGAAGGAGCACATATTGCTGAGTGTGGTTGCTGAGGGATTGGGGCCCCATCAGCTGTGGACACTTCCAGGAGAGTGTCATCCCTGGTTGCTGCCACGAGGGGAGGAAGACTATCTACTTGCAGTCACAGTGGTAGAATTACCTGTGGCCTCTGGTTGGAGCATCCAAGATCAGATCAGTCACAGATTGGAGCATGAGCTGGGACCCAGGATTATATCAGACCCTGGAATGTACAAGCTGGTATAACTAAATAAGGCCCAGGAAATGAGAAATTAAAAAAAATTCTGAAACCTGACATACTATATCCTGTAAGAGTTTAAATTTAGGTTTTTGACAATATGAGAATTATAAAGTAATATTGTGGTCACTGATTTAAAAAAAATTATAGCTTAAGTCAAACTGACTTTTAGCAGCTTTATTTACAGAGGTGGAAAGAGTGAAAGTGGAAAAATGTAGATAAAGAGACAGATTCTAATAAGCCTACCACCCCTTCTCCTGAGAAGCCAGGCTCAGTCCCAGGAGGGCTTCCCCAAGACTCTTTTTCTATGTGGATTTCTGGATAATTGTCATCCAGAAGCCCTGATAGTGTCTTCAGTGAGGGTTCCACCAATGCAGTCTCCTCCAGAAGCCAGGAAAGGAATGAATCTCTGGAACCAATTTCTCCAGAAGTCAGGAAAGGAATATCCAGAACCAATCTCTCTAAACGCCAAGAAGGGAATCAATGCTAGACCATGATGGTCTCTTCTTTTATGCTTTTTTTCCAGTCACTTCCTATTACTTCCTGTCACTCCCCCTTCTTCACAAAAACCAATGGCAGACTTTCAATTTGCCTACCACTGCCCAAGGTGGGGGGCAGTGGCCTTTGGAGGTGGGAGCTTACTCCAGTAAGTGACTCTCATACTTAGTGGTAAGTAGGGGCACTTTAAGTTCTTGATTTGATTAGCTAAAAATAGACAAGGGGAGAGTTAATCCTATCTTCACAATTATTAAGGTTAAATTTAGTGGTTGGACTTAAATTATGTGAAATAATGTGGTCACCAGTTATTATATCTCAAGTTATAAATTTATTTATAAAATACAATGGAAACAATAAAGTAGGGAAATGTGAGAGAAATTAGTGAAAATGCCAAACTAGTCCTCAGCCAGGAGGCCTGGTAGTGAGTAACTACAAGGTCTTCTCTGAGATGGAAGCTAGTTGCTTAGGAAACTAGGGAAGTAGTCAGCCCTTTTCACTCACCCAAAGAAGTAGTCGAGGAGTAAGAATCCAAATTGATGCCATGATCGAAGCCACAGTCTCCAGTGAAGTTCCCTCAAAGACTATCTCCAGGAGACACTTTCCATTAGACTCAACTTCACCAGACTGACTGCTCAGGTATTTCGTGGCTTTTATGGTGGTTTCCTGTTCCTGCCCCTCTTCACAGGTGCCAATCACAGTTTCCAAATTGTCCAGCCCTGCCCATGGGCAGTGAATGTGGGATTGACTTCTCACCTCTAAAGGTGTTAATTCTTCTCCTAGGATTCAGGTTTCTGGGTTGTTATCCAGTTTGGATTCCCAAGTTCCTGAAATATTACCCAGTTAGCACCTGTGTTGTACCTACTTAAGGTTAAGTATGGGTATATTCCCGCCACCCCTTTTGTTGATTAATTCAAAAGTAGAAAAAGGAGAGTTAATTCTGTCCTCACAATCTAGTGTACTTAGGTTATTGTTAGCCAAAGCTTTAACTCCAAGTAGGCAAAGAGAACAAAGGATTCCCTTTTCACAAGTGTAAACTCAGAATAAAAAAAGATAACCAAGAATTTCTTTTCACACAATCCCAGTACTTTAGGAACTCCAGCAAAAAGTGAGTAATTAAATCTATTGGTCTGGCTGCTAAAATTTAAATTTTTTTTTAAATGAGCAGCCAAAGGAGAAAGAATCCAACCATTTATAGCTATTGGGGTACAAAGAAGACATCAGTTCAAACACTCAGTCAATTAAGTAAAATCACCTACCTCAGAAACAGCAAAGAAATACAGTAAATGGCCATAATCTCAAAAATAAAACACTTTTGGAAGAGCTAAAATGGGCTTCTAAAAGCAAAAGAGAGAAGTTGAGGAAAAAGTAGGAAAAAAAGAGCACTGCAAGAAAATCAAGAAAATTTTTATTAAAGAAATATCATCCAAATGGAGAAACACACAGAAGAAAATATTAAGAAGTAGAATTGGACAAGTGGAAGTTAATGATTTTGTAAGACAACAAGAATTAATAAAACAAAATCAAAAGAATGGAATAATAGAAGAGAATATGAAACAACTTATCAGAAAAACAATTGACCTGAAAATAGATCAAGGAGAAACTATATGAAAACAGTTGGACTCTCAGAAAGTTATGATAAAAAAGAATTTAAATACCATATTTCAAGAAATCATCAAGGAAAACAGTCCTGAAATTCTGGAAATAGAGGGTAAAATAGAGTTGAACATATTCACCTTCACCATCTCAAAGGTAATGATGACCTAAAATGTCAAATTAGTTGATTACCAAATAGGAAAATGTGATCTATGGATCTTGGGAATGGCGTCATTGCCTGGATATTTTGAAGGGGGCATATATGGATGAGAGATTCGAAGTCAAGGTGAATGCAATGGAATGAGCCAAAATGATATTGGTATAGACTAAGAGGAGATAGAATGGAATGGCTACATTATGAGGAGGAGGAAAGAGAGAAGGGACTATCATGGAGAATTGGAGGAGGAAGTGGAGGGCAGGTAGTACTAGAACCTTATTCTCATCAGATCTGGGATAAACAACATACACAATTAGAAGGGTAACAATCTTAATATACAGAGAAATAGGAGGGAAAGGGGAATGGGATAAGGGAGGTAATGAGATAGGATAAGGAGGGACTAAGAGTCCCCTTAAAGGGCTGAGGCAATATGATAAGAAAGAGTAGATTAAGAGAAAGGGGGAAAGGAGATAAGAAAAGGGAGACATACCAAGAAAGGTGTACTTATCAAGAAATAAGGGGTAGGTTGAGGGGATAAAGAAGACAATCTTAGGATAAGATAAAAGATAATTAAAAATTTTTAAATTTTAATTTTTATTAACTTTTAATTTTTAAAAAATTTTTAGAATATTTTTTCCATGGTTACATGATTAATGTTCTTTCCCTCCCCCCAAACTCCCTCCACTCTCCACGTAGCTGACACGCATTTCCACTGGATTTTACAAGTATCATTGATCAGGACCTATTTCCATATTATTGATAGTTGCAATAGAGTGATTAGTTAGAGTCTACATCCCAGATCTTATCCCCATAAACCCAAGTGATCAAGTAGTTGTTTTTCTTCTGTGTTTCTACTCCCACAGTTCTTCCTCTGAACATGGATAGTGTTCCTTCTCATAAGTCCCTCAGAATTGTTCTGGATCTTTGCATTGCTGCTAGTAGAGAAGTCCATTACATTCTATTGTACCATGGTGTATCCATCTCTGTATGTAACGTTCTCTTGGTTCTGCTTCTTTCACTCAGCATCAATTCTTGGAGGTCATTCCAGTTCACATTGAATTCCTCCAGTTCATTATTCCTTTGAGCACAATAGTATTCCATCACCAACAGACACCACAGTTTGTTCGGCCATTCCCCAATTGAAGGATATCCCCTCATTTTCCAATTTTTTTGCCACCACAAATAGTTGTTATGATGATAATAACAGATAATTTGGAGAAGCAGATAATGTTTCAGGGCCAATATTAGAGCTTCAAGTCAAAGGCCAGAGATTGACAGGCTTCAGTGAGGAAAAGAGGGGGCTAAACATTCCTGGCTCTCAAGCCCCTCCCCCTCTAACTGCTACTGCTTCAGTTGGTAATGAAGACAAGAATAAGATTCTTCTGGTAAGTTTCTGTTATGGCTGAAGCCCCAATTGATGTTCCTTTTCTTTAATTATATTCCTCACAGGTCAGTAAGATGAGTATATAGAAGTTAGTTATCTAACAGTTGAGGACAGAGAAGATCTTCTTAAACTGGCAGGAGACAGGATTCAAACTAGATATCCAGATTGAGTTGTGAGTATCTCCCCAAATAATTATCAAGCACAGATTTGAAGTTAAAGGTTATATTAAGTAATAGCAAGGAAAACTAGAGAGATAAATGAAGGTTCTTGAATAAGGAAAGGTGATCCTGAACTATTAAAATTGAAGCTGCCCTATCCCCCTTCCTCACAGGAGGGGATGAAGGCACTTAACTAAAACTGGCACTCTTGCTATTAATGAATATCTTTACTCTCTAATCACTAAGTAATTATATATTAATATTAATGAAGAATAGTAATAACAAACAGGCTAACCCTATGAGTAGAAACCACTAGCTTATGCTACAATGGCCACCTCAGGTGAACCCTCAAGTCTGGAGTAGCAAGCAGAGTGTCTGCTCCCTTCAACCTCCACCAAATAACTGACTCAAACCCTTCTCAACTGCCCCTCACCCAAAGTTCTCCAGGGGGGTCCCCTGGAATTCTGGGTGAGGCTATCCCTGTACCTTTGCAGGGATTCCATGCTTTGCATCTCTACACAACATAGTGTGGCTATAAATATTTTTGTACAAGTCTTTTTCCTTAAGGTCTCTTTGGGATACAAACCCAGTAGTGGTATGGCTGGATCAAAGAGAAGAGAGTTTTTTAAAAGCCCTTTGGGCATAGTTCCAAACTGCCATCCAGAATCATTGGATCAATTCACAAATCCACCAGCAATGCATTAATGACCCAATTTTGCCACATTTCCTCCAACATTTATTACTTTCTTTTGTTGTCATTGTTAGCTATCCTGCTAGGTGTGAGGTGGTACCTTGGAGTTGTTTTGATTTGCATTTCTCTAATTATAAGAGATTTAGAGCACTTTCTCATGTGCTTATTGATAGTTTTGATTCTTTATCTGAAAATTGACTAATCATGTCTCTTGCCCATTTTCATCAATTGGGGAATGGCTTGATTTTTTTTTTTGTAAAATTGATTTAGCTCTTTATATATTTGAGAAATTAGACCTTTGTCAGAGTTTTTTTGTTATAAAGATTTTTTTCCCAATTTGTTCCTTACCTTGTAATTTTGGTTGCATTGGTTTTGTTTGTTCAAAACTTTTGTTTGTTCAAAAACTTTTGAATTTAATACATCAAAATTATTTACTTTACATTTTATAATATTTTCTAACTCTTGGAAAATATTTCCTTTCCCAGAGATATGACGAGTAAGCTATTCTGTGTTCACTTAATTTACTTATAGTTTCCTTCTTTATATTCAAGTCATTCACCCATTCTGAATTTATCTTGGTGTAGGGTGTGAGATGTTGATCTAGACCCAATCTCTCCCATACTGTTTTCCAATTTTCCCAGCATTTTTTGTCAAATAGTGGGTTTTTTGTCCCAAAATCTAGGCTCCTTGGATTTATCCTAGACTGTCTTGCTGAGGTTACTTACCCCAAGTCTATTCCACTGATCCTTCCTTCTGTTTCTTAGTAAGTACCATATTGTTTTGATGACCACTGCTTTATAGTAAAGTTTAAGATCTGGTATGGCTAGACCACTTTCTTTCGCATTTTTTTTATTATTTCCCTTGATATTCTTGATATTTTGTTCATCCAGATGAACTTTGTTATAGTTTTTTCTAATTCAGTAGAAAAGTTTCTTGGTTTTGATAGGTATGGCACTAAATAAGTAAATTAATTTCAGTAGAATGGTCATTTTTATTATGTTAGCTCATCCTATCCATGAGCAATCAATATTATTTCAATTGTTTAGATTGTGTGGAAAGTGTTTTGTAGTTGTGTTCGTTTAATTCCTATGTTTGTCTTGGCAGACAGATTCCTAAGTATTTTATATTTTAAATGGTGTTTCTTTTTCTACCTCTTGCTGTTGTGATGTGTTGGAAGTATATAGAAATGCTGATGATATATGCCCATTTATTTTGTATCCTGCAACTTTGCTAAAGTTGTTGATTATATCTATAAGCTTTTTAGTTGATTCTCTAGGATTTTTAAAGTAGGCCATCATGTCAATTACAAAGAATGATAACTTGGTCTCCTCATTGCCTATTTTAATACCTTCAATTTCTTTTTCTTCTTTAATTACTACCACTAGTGTTTCTAGTACAATGTTAAATAATACAGGTGATAATGGAAATAATCCTTATTTCACTCCTTATCTTATTGGGAATGCTTCTAATTTATCCTCATTGCATATGGTGCTTGTTGATGGTTTTAGATATATACTGTTTATTGTTTTTAGGAAAGGCCCTTCTATTCCTAACCTTTATAGTGTTTTCAGTAGGAATGGGTGTTATATTTTGTCAATGGCTTTTTCAGCATCTATTGAGATAATCATGTGATTTTTGTTGGTTTGCTTGTTGATATGGTGAATGATTTTCCTAATGTTGAACCATCCTTGCATTCCTGGTATAAATCCCACCAGATAATAATGAATGACCCTTGTGATCACTTGCTGGAGTCTTTTTGTTAGTTTTTTTGCATCTATGCTCCTTAAGGAGATTGGTCTGTAGTTTTCTTTCTCTATTTTTGATCTACCTGGCTTTGGAATCAGTACAATATTTTTGTCATGAAAGGAATTTGGTAGAACCCCTTCTTTGCTTATTATGCCAAATAGTTTGTATAGTATTGGGATTAGTTGTTTTTTGAATGTTTGATAGAATTTACTTGTGAATCCATCTGGTCCTGGGGATTTTTTTCTTAGGGAGTTCTTTGATGGCTTGTTCAATTTCTTTTTCTGATATGGGATTATTTAAGTATTCTATTTCTTCTGCTTTTAATCTAGGCAATTTATATTTTTGTAAATATTCATCTGTATCACATAGATTGCTATATTTATTGCCACATAATTGGGCAAAATAATTTTTAATGATTGCCTTGATTTCCTCTTCATTAGAGGTGAGGTCTCCCTTTTCATCTTTGATACTGGTAATTTGGTTTCTTCTTTCCTTTCTTTTATTAGACTGACTAGTACCTTGTCAATTTTATTTGTTTTTTTGGAAGCTCCAGCTTCTAGTCTTTTTAGGTCTTTTACTTTTGATTTTAATTTCTCCTTTAATTGTTATGATCTCTAATTTAGTTTTCATCTGAGGATTTTTAATTTATTCACTTTCTAGTTTTTTGATTTGCATGCCCAATTCATTGATCTCTGCCTTCCCTGATTTGTTAATATATGCACTCAAGGATATAAATTTCCCTCTGAGTACTGCTTTGGCTGCATCCCACATGTTTTGGTAGGCTGTCTTATCATTGTCATTCTCTTCAATGAAATTATTGTTTCTTTGATTTGTTCTTTAACTAAGTGATTTTGGAGAATCATATTATTTGATTTCTAATGAATTTTTGATTTGCCTGTCCATGTGCCCTTACTGATGATTATTTTTATTGCATTATCACCTGAAAGGGTTACACTTATTATTTCTGCTCTTTTGCATTCGTTTGCCACATTTCCATGCCCTATTACATGGTCAATCTTTGTGAATGTATCATGTGCTGCTGAAAAGAAGGTGTATTCCTTTTTGTCCCTATTTATTTTTCTCCACATAACTATTAACTCTAATTTTTCTATGATTTCACTCACCTCTCTTATCTCTTTCTTATTTATTTTTTGATTTATCTATATCTGACAGAAGAATATTTAGATCTCCCACTAGTATAGTTTTACTATCTATTTCCTCCTTGAGCTCTGCCAATTTCTCCTTTAGAAATTTGGATGCTATACCATTTGGTACATACATGTTGAGTATTGTTATTTTCTCATTGTCCATACTGCCTTTTATCAGGATGTAATTACCTTCCCTATCACTTTTGTTTTTTTTGTTTTTTTTTTGGTATTTTAAACCCTTAACTTCTGTGTATTGACTGATAGGTGGAAGAGTGGTAAGGGTAGGCAATGGGGGTCAAGTGACTTGCCCAGGGTCACACAGCTGGGAAGTGTCTGAGGCCGGATTTGAACCTAGGACCTCCCGTCTCTAGGCCTGGCTCTCAATCCACTGAGCTACCCAGCTGCCCCCTTCCCTATCACTTTTAATCAGATCTATTTTTACTTTGACTTTGCCAGATATCATGATTGCAACTCCTGCCTTCTTTTTCTCTTTTTATTTGCTTCTGTTTTATGGGTGAATTCATCCCATTAACATTCAGAGTTATGATTGTCATTTTTGTATTCCCCAACATTTTGGTATCCTCCCATAGTTCTGCCCTTTATTCTTTCACTATTTCCTTTTAAACCAGTGGTTTGCTTTTAATCAGTTCCCCTTATCCTCACCTTTAGTTTACTTCCCATTCTGCCCCTCCCTTTTTGTTCCCCTTTTATTATTTTTTAGAGTCTATTAAATTCTCTCCCCCCTCTCTTTCCATCCTTTTTTGAACTACCCACCCCACTACCCACCTTATTTTTTCCCTTCTGATTTTTCCCATAGGGTAAGATAGAATTTGATATCCCAATGGATCTCGCTACTCTTCCCTTTTAGAATTAATTCTGCTGAGAGTAAGGTTTAAGTATTACCTATTAACACTCTCTTCCTCTCCTTCTTATAGTAGTATTCATTCCCTCCCCTTCCCATGCACCTCTTTGTGTACTATAGATTATTCTATTTTTCTTATTTCTTCAAGTTTACTTGGTGTCATCTTCTATTCACCCCCTTTTCTTTTTTTGCATTTCTTTTTAAGCCATTTAGTACCGCAACTCTCTCCTTATGAATAATTCTTCTAATTACTATAATAGTGAATATAATTTTTCATAATTACATATAACATTTCTCCATATAGGAATAGGAATAATTTGATCTTATTGAAGCCCTTAAAGAAGAAAATTTAAAAAAAATATTTTTTTTCTTTCAGCTCTCTTTCTTATTTACCTTTTCGTGTTTCTCTTGATTTTGTGGTTGGATATCAAACTTTCCACTTAGTTCTTGTCTTTTCTTTACAAATACTTGGAAATCTTCTATTTTGTTGAATGCCCATAATTTTCCCTGGAAGTATATAGTCAGTTTTGATGAGTAGGTGATCCTTGGTTGTAGACTGAATTGTCTTGCCTTTCTGAATGTCATATTCCAAGTCTTGTGGTCTTTTAAGGTGAAGGCTGCCAGATCCTGTGTAATCCTGATTTGTGCTCCTTGATGTCTGAATTGTTTCTTTCTGGCTTCTTGTAAAAGTTTCTCCTTGCCTTGGAAGTTCTTGAATTTGGCAATTATATTCCTGGTGGTTGTCTTTTGAGGATTTAATGTAGAGGGTGACCTATGGATTCTTTCAATGTCTATTTGACCTCTTTTTAAAGAACATCAGGCAGTTTTCTTGGATAATTTCTTTTAGTATGATGTCGAGGTTCCTGTTAATTTCTGATCTTTCAGGAAGACCAATGATTCTCAAACTGTCTCTTCTAGACATGTTTGCTTGGTCAGTCAACTGTTCAGTGAGATATTTCATGTTTCCTTTTATTTTGTCTGTCTTTTGATTTTGTTTTATTAATTCTTGCTCTCTTGGGAGATATTTGGTTTCTATCTGCCCAATTCTAGTCTTTAAAGCCTGGTTTTCAGCTATAATGTTTTGATTTTCCTTTTCAGGCTGGTCTATCCTGCTCTTCATGGTTTACAGGTATTTAATTTTGGTCTCCAATTTGGTTATCATTTCCTTTGATTTTTGGACTTCTTTCTTCAATTGGGAGTTTTTGTCTTTTAAACTGTTAATTTCTTTTTGAGCTATTTCCCACTTTTCTTGCCAGATCTCTTCCACCTTTCTCATGATCTCAGATTTGAAGTCTTCAAGAGCTTGTGTCCAATTTCCATATTTTTTGGGAAGGTTTAGATGTGTTTACTTGTTTGTCCTCCTCTGCTGTCTCCTCTGTAGTGTGGATTTTTTTTCTCTGTAAAATTTATCCAAGGTCAATGCCTTTCTCTTATTCTTTCTGGTGGTAGAAGGTTGTATTTCTTTGCTGGCCATCACTATGCTGGTTTTTCCTTCACAGCCAAAAGTCTGAGTGAGGAGAACAGCCTTTCTGTGTATGGAGCTATTGAGCAGTTTTTGCCTGAGGCTACTTTTTGAGTCTATGTAGCTTCTATTGTGTGCTGCCTTTATCTCTATGCCTAAGGTCTGAGCTCTTTAGCCTCCTGGGGTCTCAAGTCTCACTGCTCCCTGGGGTACGGCCCTGGTGCTTTGGACAGAAGCCAAGAAGACAGAGATTGCTTCATGCTTTCTCTTTTACCTGAGGCTACTTTTTCAAGCCTCCTTTCAGCCTCTGCTGCCTGCTGCCTTTCCCAGATCCAACTCCATGCCCAAGGTCCATGCTCTTTAGCCTCCTGGAGTCTCTAGTCCAGCTGCTCTCAGGAGTATATCCCTGGTGCTCTTAATTAGCTGTCAAGAACCTAGAGATTGCCCCATGCTCACTGTAATTCTGGTGCACTGGCTCTGACTTTAGCACCATAGGTGGGGTGGGAGGGTTGAGCAGCTCAAGTTTTGGTGGGAGCTATTTTACCCCCTTATAGCATGGAAATGCCCAAATCCAACATATATTCGATGCTGCACCCTATTGTGGAGTCCCTTTGTTCATCTGGGTTTGGATTTTTGTCTTTTTGATGTATCATATCTGATAGGTGGTGAGGAGAGTAAAGAGTCTTGCTACTACTCTGCAGCCATCTTAACCCAGATGTCTTAAAAATAGGGATTTTTAGAATTAAGTCTATATCGAGAAAAAGATGTGCTAGTTTGGAAGATGGGGAGGAATTTTGGAAAGGCAGGTAGAATAAGAATTAAAAGGTAAGTGTCAAGGAGTAAGTGATAAAGGAGACATACTTTAAAAAATGGGCCAATATAGAATTAGGACTGCAAAGGGAGAGAATAAGGGAAGATTTCTAAGAAGGGATGTGAATTGGAGAGATAGTAGATAGAAGAAATTGGACATCTGAGGAGGGATACAACAAAAGAAAGGAAAAGAACAAACAGTGAGGAAAAATAGAATGGAGGGAAATAACACAGCTAGACTTTGAATGTGAATCAGATGAATTCATCTATAAAACAAAAATAGCAGAATGAATCAAAAAAAATCAGACAATATTTTTTTTATAAGAAATACGCTTAAAAATGACAGGCACACATAAAGTAAAAATAAAGGGCTGGAGCAGAATATAACATGCCTCAACTGATACAAAGAAAGCAGGGGTAGCAATCATGATCTCTAACAAAGTTAAAGATAAAATGAATATAATTAAAAGAGACAAATGAGGAAACTATATGTTAAAAGCTACCATAGATAATGAAGCACTATCAATATTAAACCTATATGCACCAAATATTATAGCATCCAAATTTTTAAAGGAAAAACTAAACAAGTTACAGACCAAAATAGATAACAAAACAATAACAGTGGGTTTTTTTAAATAAATAATAAAGAAATTAAGGAAGTGAATAGAATCTTAGGTAATATGATAACTATGTGGAGACAACTGAATGGGAACAGAAAAGAGCACATTATCTTTTTAGTGGTTCATGGCACCTTTATAAAAAGTAACCAAGTGTTAGGGCACAAAAAATATTATAGTTAAATGTAGAAAAGCAGAAATATTAAATGCTTCCTTCTCAGATTATACAAAAAGTAAAAACTAATTGAAGATTAAATGCTTGATCTTAAAGAATGAATGGATTAGAGAACAAATTATTGAAACAATATATAACTTCATTAAGGAGAATGATAATAATGAGACAACATGTCAAAATGTATAGGATACAGCAAAAGCAGTAATTAGAGGAAAATGTATATCTTAAAATACTTATATTAATAAAATAGAGAAAGAACAGATCAATAAATTGGGAATGCATTTAAAATAACTAGAAAATGAGTTTAAAATCCCCAACTAAAGACCAAATTAGAAATCTTAAAAATTAAAGGTATGATCAATAAAGTTGAATGTAAGAAAACCATTGAATTAATAAGTAAATTTATGAGTTGGTTTTATGAAAAAATCAAAAAAATTGAAAAATCACTGGTTAATCTAGTAAAAAATTAAGAGAGAAGGGAACTAAAACACTAGGATTAAAGATGAAAAGGGTGAATATGCCACTTACTAATAAAGATGAAATTAGAGTAATTATTAGGATTTATTTTGCTCTATCATATGAAAATGAATTAAACAATAAGAGAAATAGATTGCCTAGACTATCAGAGCAATAAATAAATACATACATAAACTATTTTAGAAAAATTAAACGAGCCATAAATGAACTTCCTAACAAAAATATGTCAGATGGATATACATGTGAATTCTACCAAACATTTAAGGATCAACTAATTCCAACATTCAACAAACTATTTGAAATAATAGGTAAAGGAGTTTTATCAAATTCATTTTTAAAAACAAACATGGTGCTGATATCTAAACCATAAAGAGCAAAAACAGAGAAAGAAAATTATAGACCAATCTCCTTATTGAATGTGGTTGAAAAAATGTGAAACAAAAAACTAATTAGGAGACTTCAACAATACGTCACAAAAAAATACATTGTTACCAGACAAAATTGATTATAGGGATTGTTTAATATAAGGAAAACCATTCACATAATTGATAATGTCAATAACAAAATTTATAAAAATACATATTGTTATATCAATAAATACATAAACAGCCTTTGACAAAATATAACTCATTCCTATTAAAAGTACTGTAGAGCATAGGTATAGACATTTTTTTTTAAGAAGCATCAACCTAAAACCATCAGCAAATATAATTTGTAATAGAGAAGCTAGAAGCCTTTTTACTAAGAATTGGCATGAAACAAGGATGACTATAATCACCAATATTATTTAACATAGTATTAGAATTGTTAGCAATAACAGTAAGAGAAGAAAAAGAAATTGAAGGAATCTGAATGGGCAAAGAGGTATTAAAACTATCTCTATTTCCAGATGACATGTGCAAAATTCTAAAAATTCAACTAAAAAGTTAGTGGAAACTAAAAATATTTTTTGGCAAAGTAGTAGGATATAACCCCCCCCTCCCCACATAAATCATTAGCATTTTTCTATATTACTGACAAAGTCCTGCAATAAAAGGTAGAAAGAGATATTTTATTGAAAATAATCACAGGTAGAATAAAATGCCTAGGAGTATACCTGCCAAAACAAATTCAGGAACTACATGAACATAATTCTAAAACACTTCTTACCCTAATAAAATAAATACCCAGAAATAAATAAATAATGGGAGAAATATTAATTGTTCATTGATGGACAGAGCCAATATAATTAAAATAACAATCCTACCTAAACTAATTTACTTATTCAATGCCATTTAGATTACCAAAAATTTAATTTATTGAGGTAGAAAAAATAATTACAAAATTCATTTGGAAGAATAAAAAATCAAGAATATCAAAAGAATCAATGGGAAAAAACCATAAGAGAAGGAGTTGTAGTAGGATAGATTTTAAATTGAATTATGAAGCAATAATTATCAAAACTATTTGGTACTGGCTAAGTAATAGAAAGGGAGATCAATGGAGCAGGACAGACATATAACAAACAAGTAAAACATTTGTAATCTGTATTTGACAAAATAATAGATCCAGGTTTTTGTAATAAGAAATCACAATTAGGTAAAAATTTCTGGATCAGCTGGAGGCTAGGTTGGCAGAAACTAGGCATAGACCAATATCTTACACCATTCACTGATAAAATAAAAATGGAAAGATGGATATCATAAGTAAATTAGATGAACAGGGAATATGCTACTTATCAGATTTATGTATGGGAGAGGAATTTATGAGTCAACAAGAGATGGAGAGCATTGTGGATTATAAAATGGATAATTTTGAGTACATTAAGTTGAAAAGCTTTTATACAAATAAAATAAATGCTGCCAATGTTAGGCAGAAAGCAGAAAATTGGAAAAATATTTTTATAGATGGCCTCTCAAATGGAGGTCTCATAGAGAATTTTGTCAGATTTATAAGAATAAGAGACATCCCCCAGCTGATAAATGGGCAAAAGACATGAATAAACAATTTTCAGAAAAAGAAATCAAAGTCATATACAGGTATATGAAAAAGTGCTCTAAATCACTACTGAACAGTAATGGGCAACCTTTTGAGCTTGGTATATGAAAATTCATCAAAAAGCCTTGGGTGGTGTGTCACTTAGAGAAAAAAAACCATAATTTCACAATATTGATAGTTTAAATAACAAAAATGTATAATTGTAATATATAACTGTATCTAATAAACCAAAATAGGTAAATTAATATAGGTAGAATTGTCATGTATAGTGCACAGAGTGTCTACACTACACTACAGCAGATGTTTCATCCTCAGCATGCGACCCCATACTTCTCAGTGCTGACACACATATCATAGGTTTGCTATCACCAGATTAGAAAAATGCAGAAGAAAGCAACTCTAACAAAATCACCTTTCACCAGGACAAAATGACAAATGTTGTTGGTGATGTGGAAAAATGGGAATGCTAATACATTGCTGGTGGAGCTGTGAGCTGATTAAACCATTTTGAAGAGCAATTTGGAATTACATCCAGAGAGTTATAAAACTATGTATACCCGCAGACCTCACTGTATCATTACTGGGTTTGTTTCCCAAGAAGTTCAGGGAAAGGGAAAAAGAACCTATATGTTCCAATATATATATAGCAGTGATGTTTGTAATGGCAAAGAATTGGAAACTGAGGGGATGCCCATCAATTGGGAAATGGTTAAATAAATTGTGGAATACTACTGTGTTATAAGAAACAATGAGCAGACTGATTTTTTAAAAACTTGGAAAGAACTACATGAGATAATGAGTAGTGAAATGGGTAGAACCAGAGCATAGCCACAGAATTAATGCTGGAAGAACAAACTTTCAATGTTACCCCCAGAAACAGAATAGAAAGATGAAACATGAACTACTTAATTTATATGTATATGTATGCCTTCTTGGTTTATTTCTGTATTTTGGGGAAATTTAAGTGTATTCCTTACATATCATATGCTTTTAGTATTAGATAATACTTTTTTATATTAAAAAATCCTTTATGCCTATACTTTGTAGAATTTTAGCACAAATAAACATTGCATCTTATCAAACTTTTTCTGCATGTATTGAGATAATTATGTTTTTATTTTTAATATTTTATTTTTCCTTCATTTCCTAATGTTATGTCCCTGCTATAAATTTAACTTGATCACAATGATTTATTCCTTTGATGAATTGTTGTAGTTTGTTTGACAATATTTTACTTAAAATTTTTGAATGCTCATTAATATTTGTATAGTTCTATAATGTTCATTTTGATCTTTCTTTTTATATCCAGAACTTAGCACAGTGCATGGCACACATTACATTTTCAGTAAGTGTTAGTTTACTAACTGAGGACAAGGAAAGGAGTGGATGACATGGTTGGGTCTTCTCTTTAGGAAGATCAATTTGACAGCTTGGTGGAGGATGGACTTTGTAGTAAGGAGACTTGAGGCAGGGAAACCAACCAGTAGATGATGTGATACAAAGATAGAAAAGATAGGACTTGAAAACTAATTGGAAAAAGAGTCCTTTATTCCTCTTGGAAATGAAACTCCTTAGTATCTATTTTTTTTTTTTTGTATCTATCTTAATTTTCCTCCTTCAC
The DNA here is from genome assembly GCF_016433145.1 of Gracilinanus agilis. Taxonomy (NCBI): domain Eukaryota; kingdom Metazoa; phylum Chordata; class Mammalia; order Didelphimorphia; family Didelphidae; genus Gracilinanus; species Gracilinanus agilis. Next base: position 31,324,014 of record NC_058135.1, read on the forward strand.
ACAGTTTGTAAGTTATTGCCCCTTCCTTGCTTTAAAAAAAAATTTTTTTATTGTTCTTGTACCTCACAAATATCAACTCCTGAACAATAAAGAGAAGATAGAATTATTGCTGTTGGTAGAAATTTTCTTGTGTACCTAATCCTGAGGTCTATTCCTACCCTCTATCCTCCCCCAATCATGAGAAGATGAAAATTAATATTACTTCCAATTTCTGTTGTATTGATTTCTCCTGGACTGATTCTACATTGTGGTTGATTATATATTGTATTGATTTTTGTAATCCAGTCTGCATCTGACTAAAGTGACTTTTTTATGTTCTTGAGTTGACCTTGGGAATTAAGATTTCCTTCTGAGTTAGTTTAAAAGAACAATTGTTCTCTCTTTCCTACTGGAGCCCTTGGAATACTTCCTGGATATTTTTTTGTTATCTTTAAGTCCCACAATTTAACTAGTTATCATCCCCAAAAGATATGTTGTCTGTCCTTGCATTTCTTTCTACAATTAAGGGAGTTTTTATCTTTTTCAAGGAGACAGTAAGTCTGGTAGTTTTGATCCCAAAAGCAAAGATTACAAGATGCAGATGGACCCCATAAAACAATTAACATTCCTTAATTGTTAAAATGGTTTGATGAAGCTCAATTGACTTCCAGCCCACACTTCTTAGTATAAACAATCATAATGCTCCTGCCTGAACCCTTTAACTTCTCATTTTCCCCTGCCCCTACCAAGATCTATTCTCTGTTGTGTATTAATAATGAGGATTACCTCCTCCTTACTGGGGTTGCTGGCTTTACTCAGGCAGCTAGTCTGACTCTTTTTTTTTTTAACAGCTTTACACAATATTGTTAATAAACTGATCTTGCTCAAAGTCTGTACTTTAGTCTACCTTTATTAAGTTTACTCAGTATGTGACCTTTATAGCATATCTTGCTCCCTGCTTCCTCCATGACAATGTTCTTCACTAGGATTCCTTTCCACTACTGAATTTATATTTCTTTCTTGAGACATTACAGGAGTTATTTTCCCTTCTTTATTTACCATTTGTGAAGATGGGTTTAACTCTTCCCTGCCCATTTTTAGATTTAATCACCAAAAGTGTAAACCAATGGTAGTCAACCTTTTTGGCCGTGAGAACCATAAACGCCTGCGGAAGGAGGAGGATGGAGGCGGAAGGAGCTGGAATATGGGGTGTCGGCTTAAGGGCCCCCTGGGGTACATCCTGGGGCTCTGCCAGGACTGGCCAGTCAGGAGGTGGAGCCAGATATGGCTCGAGAGCCATACGTTGCTGACCCCTGGTGTAAACACTTCACTTATCCTTAAGTATGGGGGGATGCCATCTGTGACACATGTGTGTGAAAGTGGGTAACGAATCAGAATTGACTGACTGCCCTCTGGGCAGTCCTAAGCAAAACTTTAGCTGTAAGTGGTCCACGTAAAGTGGAAGGAAGGCACAGGAAGTGATGAAAAGAAATGGTCTTTAAAAGTGGCAAGAACTTCCTGTGAGAGATCTTTCACCTTCAATTTGACCCTGGAGGAGCTCTGGCTGAGGACTGTTTTCTATTAGCACTACCACGTCGGTGAGAGAAAAAGGCTGACTTCTTCTCCCTGACTTGTTCTGGAGGTACTAACCTCTGGAGAGGCCCCTTGTCTTGGAGGAGACCTTGTGGCTAAAATCTTTGTTTAATTTAACTCTGGGCCCTCTTTGCTGGAGCCTCTGAAGCACTGCCTGGTTCAAACCAGGATGGAATAAATATCTACTCTCTCTGATTTTCTTACTTTACTCTTTCTCCTTTTGTAAATAAACTACCATAAAAAATCATTTGGAATTGAGTAATAATTCCTGGTGACCACACTCTTATAAATTTAATCCAATCTTTTTATTTTTATCCCTAACATTCTGACCCTTACACATTGACTAGATTATGGTGTGAAATAGACATAAAAAAAAAAGCTACTGAAGGAGTTTCATTTCCAAGAGGAATAAAGGACCCTTTATCCAATTAGTTTTCAAGTCTTATCTTTTCTATCTTTGTAACTTCTATCACATCATCTACTGGTTGGTTTCCCTGCCTCAAGTCTCCTTACTACAAAGTCCATCCTCCACCAAGCTGTCAAACTGATCTTCCTTAAGAGAAGACCCAACCATGTCATCCACTCCTTTCCTTGTCCTCGGTTAGTAAACTAATACTTACTGAAAATGTAATGTGTGCCATGCACTGTGCTAAGTTCTGGATATAAAAAGAAAGATCAAAATGAACATTATAGAACTATACAAATATTAATGAGCATTCAAAAATTTTAAGTAAAATATTGTCAAACAAACTACAACAATTCATCAAAGGAATAAATCATTGTGATCAAGTTAAATTTATAGCAGGGACATAACATTAGGAAATGAAGGAAAAATAAAATATTAAAAATAAAAACATAATTATCTCAATACATGCAGAAAAAGTTTGATAAGATGCAATGTTTATTTGTGCTAAAATTCTACAAAGTATAGGCATAAAGGATTTTTTAATATAAAAAAGTATTATCTAATACTAAAAGCATATGATATGTAAGGAATACACTTAAATTTCCCCAAAATACAGAAATAAACCAAGAAGGCATACATATACATATAAATTAAGTAGTTCATGTTTCATCTTTCTATTCTGTTTCTGGGGGTAACATTGAAAGTTTGTTCTTCCAGCATTAATTCTGTGGCTATGCTCTGGTTCTACCCATTTCACTACTCATTATCTCATGTAGTTCTTTCCAAGTTTTTAAAAAATCAGTCTGCTCATTGTTTCTTATGACACAGTAGTATTCCACAATTTATTTAACCATTTCCCAATTGATGGGCATCCCCTCAGTTTCCAATTCTTTGCCATTACAAACATCACTGCTATATATATATTGGAACATATAGGTTCTTTTTCCCTTTCCCTGAACTTCTTGGGAAACAAACCCAGTAATGATACAGTGAGGTCTGCGGGTATACATAGTTTTATAACTCTCTGGATATAATTCCAAATTGCTCTTCAAAATGGTTTAATCAGCTCACAGCTCCACCAGCAATGTATTAGCATTCCCATTTTTCCACATCATCAACAACATTTGTCATTTTGTCCTGGTGAAAGGTGATTTTGTTAGAGTTGTTTATGGTATATCACATATTGCTCTGTATCTTCTGTTCTGCCTCTCCTCTTCTATGCACCCAACCCTTTTGCAGTTTAGTTCCTTCCCAAAACAAAATAAAATGTTGATTCACTGATAGGTAGAGTGTTATGAGGTTTAATTCATGTTGCTTTGGGTTTATTCTTTCTCTGTCACTTCTATTTAAATTCTCCTCTTGTATCTTGTGTACTTCTAGAAAAAAATACCTTAATGATATTTTGTTGTTGCTGCTTCTGTTTTTAACATGTGTCTTTCTCTTTCCTAGAGTAATTTATTGTAGACTCTTTGGTTGTTGTATTTATTTGGTTTTTGTGTGTTTCAGTTATTGTCTGAGTAGTTTGTAGAGCAAATAATCTGTCCAAATCTACTTTTTGGAAGAATTCTTCAAATTCTTCTCTTTTATCACATGCCCATCCTTTTCTTTTCATTGGTGATAAGGCTCAAGTTTTCAGAGTATGTCAACTTAGTTTGCATCTTATGTTCTTTTGCTCTTTGAAATACATTATTACATTCCCTTTTGTGGTTTCTTGTATGTGCAATTTCCTTTCTTTTGCATTTTAAGTTTTTTCTCCTAGTCACTTGAAGAATTTTTTCTGTATCATTGGAAAATTGTTAAATTTAACAACCATTCATCTTGGAGTTTTCAGAACAAAGTTTTAGAGGTGGTTTGTAGATTTCTATATTTGATTAGCTCTTTGTTTTCTATATTCAGAAGTTCTAGATTGTTTTCTTATCTTATTCTTTGCATTATAGTGATTATGTTTTTTCGTCTCATTATGTTGTGCTGGGAGATTTATGGTATTTGAATATATATCATGTCTTCCAGAACAGTATGCTTGGCATCTATAGGAACCATGTCTTCTTTTAATATTATTGCTTTTTTTGCCCATTTTCTTCCTTTTAGTTATGTGCATTCAGATTCTCAATCACTTATTTCATTTTGATTCCAATTCCTCTTCCATTTCTTTGGTGAGATTTGCCACTGTGGACTCAAACTTTGAATTTTGAAAGTTATTTCTGTTGTTGTAGGCCATAAATTTGACTTTTCTGATTCTCATTTCTCTCTTGAACCATTAGGGAACATCCTGTGATGGTTCCGTATTCTCTTAGGAATCTATAGGTTCTTCTGCTTCATAATGTCTTAATTTTTCATTGTCTTATGATATTTATTCGGAAATGTTAGGATTTATTTAGATGCCCTGAGGCTATCTTCTCTTCTGTTATTAGCATCTTTCTCAAGATTTTTAACCAAGACTTTTTTGCTCCTGAGATCTTCAGAAATTTCAGTCTTTTTTCCCTTTATATGTCCGTATTTTTGACTTTCTGACTTTTCCCCTTTTGATGGTGCATCTGTTGATGGCTGTAGTTCAAGGCTGTATCAGTCACCTCCCATGCTAGAAAATTCACTTTTCAGTAACCTCAGTCTCTGCTGCAAGTGATCTGGGGTGATGGGTGGGGCAGAACTTGCCTTAGCTAGATGCTAGTTCACTTTCCATTAGGCCCAATGAAGCCCTATCCATATATTGGAACCCTCCTTCATTTACTGCTATTCTCTTGTTCCCCGGCAGTGTAATTTTATGTAGGTCTCTTATCCTCTCTTAGGTCCATATCCTCATTTATAAAATGAGAAAGTGGGGGCAGCTGGGTAGCTCAGTGGAGTGAGAGTCAGGCCTAGAGACAGGAGGTCCTAGGTTCAAACCCGGCCTCAGCCACTTCCCAGCTGTGTGACCCTGGGCAAGTCACTTGACCCTCATTGCCCACCCTTACCACTCTTCCACCTGTGAGACAATACACCTAAGTACAAGGGTTTAAAAAAAAAAAAGATAAAATGAGAAAGTGGCCTTTAAAATACCATCTACTTCTAAATCTATCTTACTGTGAACTGCTTATAAATCATGAAAAAAAACCCAACCTTTTCTAAATCTTTTCCACCCTATTTTGGAGTTACCAGCATTATTCATTTCAGAGTCATGGCCACTGAGGACCCATTCTGCTTGAGCTATCAGCCAAATAGCTATCCTCAAGGTGTTTTTTCCCCCTTAAATTAAAGTTCCTGGTTCAGGGGCTTGGGCCTTTCATCAGAGAGCTCTCTTTTCTTTGTGGTGAATATTTCCTATACCTCCTGTGTTGTCCTCTGAAGGCTAGGTTATCCTTAATAATTTTCCCTGTAATGTCTATTTGTCCAATCACTAGCCCAAAAATTGTGGAGTTCCAAGTTTACCACTGTTCCATTTCTAAACCCTTCCCATTCAGCCATGGAGATGAATAGAAAGAGAAAGAGACTAGGCAAAGAGAGAACTAAGCTCATGGCCAAAGCCACTATCTCTTCTACCACCTGCCCAGCCTAGCCATGTAGGCAGAATCAGTTAAAACCTAAAGGAGATTTGAGCTCATCCCTAAAGATATTTGGAACAAAACTAGAAAAAAATCTTTCTCATAATAAAGGTTGTAAAATATTAAATGAGATTACTAAGGGAGGTTGTAGGTCTTCCTTCTTTGGCAGACTTTAAAGCTATTAAGAATTCTTATCTTCCTGGATTTCATTAAATGTGGACCTGGTCAAAAGCAGAAGGATGGACTAGATAACACTTTGAAGTACTTTCTAGTTCTAGGAGTCTACAAAGCAGTCTAAATGTTTTCAGATGGCAGGGGATAGGGAGGGGGATGGAAGACAAGCTTGTATGATTTGACCAAATCCACAGAAAGTGTTTTCTTTTAGAAAAAATTCCCTTTTTTGGTAATTGTTAATTGCCAAAGTAGTTTCAATTCCATTACCATGGATACAAGAACAGTGATAGCTAAGCTTGTTTTTTTTTTTTTTGACACCATAAGGTATCTCAACGATGTTTGTTCAATTTTCCAAATTTTTCAGAACAAAATTAGTTTTTTTCAGTTTTAATTTATTATTTAAACAATCAAATTAAAGAAATTTTTTGGGCTTTACATTAATTACCATCCAAAGTAATTTAATCTTCCTCTTTAGAAGGATTCTTGTTTTTTTTATTACCCATTCCTAGCCTAGAGTCTTTCTCAACATTTTTGTTTTGTCTTTTTCTCCGAAACACTCTTCTAAAACTTTTGGTTATTTAGTCAGTACAGTGGCCCAAGGGACTCACATTTTATTAGCACTTGTTCTATGATAATCATTTAAAAACATACCTTCTTCATCAATGTATGCTATCTTTACATCATATATATTATATATGTTATATACACACATATTTATCTGTATTCATATGTTCTTTTCTTCTCCATTCCCCAGTAAGCCACCCCTTGAATGGATAATTTTAAAAGAAAGGAAAAGGAATAATTAATTAGCAAAATCAAACAAAATATCATCAGAGTCTGAAGGTACATTAATAATCTATACTCAGTCCCTCATCTCTTCAATGAAGAGAAGTTATATTTTATCTACATTTCTTGAGCTTTGCTTGGTCATTATCATTGCCCGGTACAAAACTTCATGTTATTGGAGTTTGCTTTTTTTTTTTTTGTATTCTGCATTATTGTTATTATTACATTTTGTGCATTTGTTATAGTCATGGTATAAGCTTTTTCCCCCCTGGTTGTGTCTGACATTGTATCAATACATATAAGTCTTCCCATCACCCTCAGAATTGTTCATAGTCACTATTTCTTGTAATGATGTTCCATTTGCTCAGCCATTCCCCATTCAAGTTGTCTTGACTTTGTAACTACACAAAATGTGTGATGAAATTTTGATGATTATAAAGCATTTCTTTCTGTCTTTGACCTCTTTGGGGTAAAAGTCTAGCGGTGGAGATTTCTGCATTGAAGCATCAAAGAGTATGAATATTTCCATTAGCTTTTTAACTTAAATCTACTTTGTTTTTCAGAACCATAGGCCAATTTACAGAGCCATCAACATTAGTGTTCTTGTCTTCCTGAAAACCTGCCAGCACTGACTATTTCCATCTTTTGTCATCTTTTCCAGCTTGCTGGAAAAAGCAATGAAACCTCAGAATTGTTTTGATTTTCATTACTCTTAATATTAGTCATTTATTATTCATAATCACTATTATGATAGGGGTAATATTTCACCTATGGTGTGAATTCTTGGTAATAACTGATACTTCATGTATAGCAGAGTCTAAAAGGTTTTGAGTCTTTTGCATATTTTTGGCATGACCATCACAATACCTCCTAATTATCTCTGCCTATCTATGTGAATTTTGAATGCTTTATTCTTGGCTGTAGATTTTCTGCATCCAAATTGTCTTTGCTTTCATTGGCCCACAATCAGCTGAGATGATGTTTGCTGATTACTGATAGAACATGTCTTTTTTTCCATTTATAAAATCACCAATGGAAACCTACCCCCCTTCTTTCCCCCAGACTGCTTTGATTGCCTTAACATTTTGGTATTAGTTGGAATGACTGAGGAAGTTAGGGAAGGGAATATTTGGGCTGAAAAATCCAAGTTATCGATTCCCCCCTCCAATCCTGTCCACACAAGAAATTCCCAATTAATTTTTCAACATCTGGCACATTGCTAATAGGTGCTAAAAATACCTCTTCTTTTTTTGTAAGTGGGAGAGTTTGAACCTGTGATTTTTATCAGTTTAAAGAACTCCTGGTATGCAAGCTCTCTCTCCAGATAAACCTTCCCTCAGTGGTCCTGGTGTAGACTGCTTGGTGTTATGACTTCCTCCTTCCTTTGCTTATCAATAATTGGAGCATCTGCATCCTCACACTTGTCCAAAACAATTAAAACGGGGCAGCTGGGTAGCTCAGTGGAGTGAGAGTCAGGCCTAGAGACAGGAGGTCCTAGGTTCAAACCCGGCCTCAGCCACTTCCCAGCTGTGTGACCCTGGGCAAGTCACTTGACTCCCATTGCCCACCCTTACCAATCTTCCACCTATGAGACAATACACCGAAGTACAAAGGCTAAAAAAACCCCAAAAAAACCAATTAAAACTACTTTCTTTTGTTGTTGTTTTTTTTTTTTGTCATTATACTTTCCGGTGAATTAAAAAAATTTTTATAGAAGAACTGGGATCCACAGGTAATTATTTTAATAGGAAGTCTTCAGTTTTATTCTTAGATACCTTTGGGATGACTTGAGTTAATTAGGTCTCTTATTAATCTTCCCCTAAACTATTTTTTCCTTCCACTGCTTCTCACTATGAGACACCAGTGTTCATAATATTTCACAATACTTTTCAGTATAAGTTTGCAAATTAGTTCATATTCTAAATTGATGTTCATGGTTGTCATTTAATAAATAATGATTGTGTCAATTGTATCATGCATGAAAAGACATTGCAGAGCCTCCTGAATGAGTTGCACAATCATTCCAAAGAGTTTGACCTCTATTTTCATTGAGGAAAATACTAAATAGATTAAAAAAATATTGTCCAGACCATCCAATGAGAATTGATGGACATTCTATATCTTCCACTGGTTATTCTCATTGTCAAGAAAAAACTAGGAAGATGAACAGGTTGGGTGAGTGCGTCCTTCGTGCTAAAATTGTGAAAGGAGATTAACAAGAGTTGTACAGGATGAACTAACATGGCTGGATGGCAATCACCTCATTCATGAGATTATGAATCTATTAGAGGTTCTGAGGGAGAACATCCAATTTCCTTAAAACACAGGACATTGTGTTCTATATTACCAATATATAAAATGCTAAGGAATGCTGATGCATAAAAATTATGTGTCCTACAGTAATAGACTGCAAAAACACATTGATATTGGGAGTGCCTTGATAGAGGAGATCCTATTTCAGCTTTTCCTGGTGTTCCCACCACTTAGCCCAGTATTTGACACATAATAACTGCTTAATCAATGCTCATTGACCCATTGGCAATAATAAGCACTCATGCCACACTGTGAGAAATTTAATTGTCTAATATTCTATTATTCTCTAACTAATAATTTCTCTTAATAGAGAATCTTGGGGATTATCTCGGCCCTGGGCATTTTCTCTGACTGTCCTCCCATCCTGAGAATGCTCTGTCTCCTCATCTCTGCCTCCTGACTTCCTTCAAGTCTCAACTAAAGGTCTGCTTTCTATCTTTTCCAGTCCTCTTCCATCTTAATGCCTTTCCTCTGAGATTATCCCTCATCTATTCTTTATATATCTTGCTTGTTCACATTTGTTTGTTGTGTTTCCCATTAGAATGTAAACTTTTTGAGTGTAGGGACTATTTTTTGCCTTTCTTTATATCTGTAGTACACAGCACAGTGCTTGGCACATAGTAGGAAATTAATACCTGCCAGTTGACTAACTGATCAATCTCATCTGATCCCTACCATCCTGTAAGGGAAATGATTTTATTATCTCCATTTTATAGAAGAGGAAATTGATGCTGAGAGAACTTAACCACTTACTCACTGTCACACAGCCAGTAAATATCTGAGAACAGATTTGAAATAAGGCCTTTCTGCCTCCAGGTCTAGTGCTCTATCCATTGTCCCACTTAGTTTTCCCTAGACTCTGTTTTGTTAGCTACCCCTGGGCTGACATTTTATCCAGCTTTGGGGAATAAAAATAATGGTTGCAGGTTGTTCCTCTGATCTGGCAAGCAAGACCCTTCCCATTGAAGTGGAATGCTGTTATTAGGTCCAAAGACAGAGAAAATTAAGGACTGCTATTAGGTTTTAGTTTTCACTTAATACCTCTACTAGTGTATCCTCTGATAATTCTCAGTAAAGGTATAATTAGCATGTCTATACTTCGAATGTATTAAGTTTTTGATGGATCTGAGACTTTTGAGGTCCCTTAGGGATAATTCAACCAAGTCTCAATTCAATGTTACCCTACTAACTAGAATATGTAGAATTTTTTTTAAACATTTATAAACCCTGAGAAAGATTTCCTTGTAATGGAAAATAAATTAGGACCCCAAGAAGTTCAGCAAATTATTATTAATCAGTGACAGAGGCTAGAGTAAAAGCAGAGTTCTTGGCTGACTATGGTTGACCTAAGAAATAATTTTAATTTATGCTTCTTTGGGAGCTCAAATCAAAAGCTCCTTAGTGTTACCTTAGATTTAAATCCCCTCCGGTGGGTAGATCCATTATGGCTCCTACATTGAGCTACTTGGCTTCCATTTTTCTCATTCATTGAAGTTTCCTGTTTGTAACATGCATGTGTGTATTAGATTTTTAAAACTCTAAGCAGTGTGAAAGAGCTATTTTTCTGCGTATAGCATTTTGAACTATTCAGAGATAAATATTTAGCCTTAATTTACCTTTATAAAGAGTTAAATGGAAGATAAAACTAAGTTAAGAAAATTTCCCAAACACACCTCTTTTTTAATAAAGAAAAAGTATTATGGTTTTCTAAGAAAGCATGTCAAGTCATTCATTATTTGCTTACTATTAACAACAACAAGAGGTAAGTGCTGGGGAGACAAATATAATCATAACTAGAAACCAGTCCTTGCTCTCATAAAGTTTACTTTCCAATGGGGAACATAATGTATAAAAGTGAGATAAAAGACTAAGGATTATAAGATGCTGTTAAGTTCCATAGTATGGTATATTAAATGCTTCACTTGAATTTTCAAAGATCCCAGAGTTAAATCTTGCCACAGACATGTACTGGACCTAAATGAAGTACTATGGGATGTCCTGGGAGGACTAGCACCTCTGGTATGAGGGTCTGCCAAGTGTTTTTCAGGGCTGATCATCCTCCTTTGCTGTCTATCTTTCACCCAACCCTAACCTGTGGCTTCAAGAAGTTGTACCATGCACAGCAGCAGCCACACTCTTGGCAGATGGGCTAAGCAAGATTGAGGGTAAGTACCAGGCCTGCGATCCATAGGTGAATTAGGAGGATGTCTGCCCCCAAGCAATAGAAGACTTCCTTCAGCTGAATGAGTGAATAAGAACAGTTATCCTCATGAGGATGGTTAAAGTAGGTGCTTTGGAGTCCTTAGAACTTGGTCAGACATTAAGATGCCAAGGTTTTTATCCACTGCATCCTGGGCCATCCCAGGTAGTTATTTGAAAACAAATATAATCTGAAATCTCATATAACTGGGACTTAATCAATTTGAGCTTCCTAGTCAGTTGGATGATTTTTATAGGCTCTGATGAGGATGGAGAAAGCACTTCTCTCTAGATTCGGAATACAGACCTGGACATTGGAATCTTGTTTATAAGACACTGACAACAGCCCAAACTCCATAATGATTAAAGCTGCATTTAAGATGATCAACTCAGGAGAATAGGCTCTTTACCTTTTTTTCTGTTTAGAAGATAGATTGACCCTGAGCAGATCACCTTTAGCCGTTGGGGATAGGTGAGATTGGGCCTTTGCTTAGCCCCTTTCCTCCAGAATTTAAAAGAGCTATGGTGAGGTAGGAGGATAGAAGATTTCCATGGGCTCACTCCAAGTTCTCTAAGTTAGATCTGAGACTACACTGAACTATTTGTTGGTAAACGAACTTTCCCAGCCAAAAAAATGGTAGTGGCCAAGCGATTCCTCACATGGACTGGAGGGTCTTTCATGAATAGTGTAAATTCCAACCTCCCATATAGAAAGGGCCACGTGATTTCAGTGCTTTGGGCGGCATTATTTGAGAGTCTGTCCTTCTACCAAAGAAGGGTGATTTCCTGGGACAGTGCCAGTCTTGGAGATTACCCCTTAGGTGTTTCTAAGTTCAAGAGTTCCCAAGATTGAGAATATAGGCAAAAGAGATCAAAACACAGACAGACAGACAGTTTTGCCTCTTGGGGAAAAGGGAATTGTTCACATAATTCTGAAGGAGCATCCTTTTTGGAAAGCAAAATCATAACAATTGAGGGCAATATGTCTGAATTTTATCAGGTTTCATAATTACAGTGAATGATTTACATGGTGTATGGCTGGCTGATAGAAAGTCCTCAAATTATTTTCCTCATCTGTGGGAAGTCTAAATCACAGAGTAGTGCAATGTTTGATTTGTGAGGAAACTGTGTGAAACCCTATGAGAAAGTAGGAATCACTGAAATCTCAAATTGTTGCCATAGATAGTAGCTCTAATTTCATTTCTCTTCTGAGAGGGGCTTAGGGGATATTTTAACACTTTATGTGTTTACATATGTGTTTATGAGCTTTGGGGAGTCTTTGGCATCTTTATGTTTTCTGTCCAGTGAAATAAAGGCTGTCATCCTCTATATGTATTGTTACCTTGAATGCTTTCATGGGAGCTGGGGATTTCTTTAGCCTGCTCATACCTGAGTTAAATAAGACATGAATTACATGTAGTTTTATTTTGAAATTTCCATGGAAATTCAGCAATAAGGGTTATAATGAATGAAAGAGAAAAAACGGCTCTCCTGTGATTAGTCTTCTTCAATCTTGGTTCAGGTGAGGTCATAATTGGTGGCTGTGTTACAGGTTTTGAGGCTATGTCTGACTTTTCTTCCCTGCAACAGAGAGGTATGAGATATGCTGTTCATCACCACTAGGCTTAGCGGTGAGCTCTTGCAAGTGGATATTTCCAGTGAAGTAGGGCTCTGATTGGAGATCTCAATTCATTATAAATGAACAGGCTTCTATCTTGTGCAATACCTTCACTTCTGAGGAAAACATTGGATATTGTTTATGGAAGGAAATAAATAAACATATTTTAAACTCCTGTTATATTAACCTCCTGACAGGCACTATGCTAAGTACTTTACAAATATCTTCTCTTTTTAACCTAATAACAACTCTGGGGATTTTTATGATGCACATTTTATGACTGAGGAAATTGAGGCACATAGAGGTTGAGTGACTTGCCCCACACAACTAGCCTAAGTGCCTGAGACCCAATTTGAATTTAGGTCTTTCTGACTCCAGGCCCAGTTATCCATTCTATCCCTAGTTATGAGAGTTTCTTCTATTTGATAAATTGGGTGAAGGGAGCTGGGGCAGGGTGGAACTCATATTCTAGCTCGCAGGAAGAATGTGGGTGAGAAGAAAGGGATAGTATAGTAAAAAAGCTCTCAATTGGTGTTTCTCAGACAATGTCAAAGGACTGCTCAAAACACTAGTTTGTAAAGGAAGTTTGTAAAGAGAAATTTGTTTACAAGGTAAACATGCAATATTAATATGATTCCTAATTTAAAAATACTTATTGATGGCAAATCATTGCAACCTTCTGACAAAGCAAATTGAAGGCAACATTGTTTAACTAAGAAGTAAATCCTAAGGAGTTTCAAGAAATCAGAGGCCCAGGCTCTTCCTCTCCTCTCAAGAAGAGAAAAATGAATCCCTACATATAGAATTGAGATACATCTCTATAAAGGTATATATGTACATATATACTAAAGGCATATAGGTGGTACAAGGGGGATATAGGTGGTACAAGGGACAGAGTGCTGCATCTGGAAGATGGAGCTCAAGTGCAATCTCAGACATTAGCTATGTGACCTTCGGCAAGTTATGTAACCTCCCTTTGTTCATCTATAAAATGGGGGCAAGGCAGCTAAGTACCACAGTGAATAGAACTTTGGGCTTGGAATTCAAATTTTGTAGACCCTTACTAGTTGGGTCACTTAACTTGATTTATCTCAGTTTCCTCATCTGTAAAATGAGCTAGAGAAGGAAACGGCAAACCACACCAGAGATGTAACTGTGCCTTCAGAAAGACCTGAGTTCAAATCCAGCCTTAGACATTTTCTACTTGTGTGACCCTGGGCAAGTCACTTAATCTCTGATTACCTGGAGAGAGTATCCACTGGAGAAGAAAATGCAAACTAGTATACCTGCCAAGAATACCCAGGGATAGCTAGATGGGGTCTTGAAGAGTTGGACAACACTGAGCAAAAGCAACAAAAATGGGGATAATAACACATTCAAATGAGATAATAACCCAGTGTCCAGCAAATAGAAAGTGCTGCATTGACTCTTTTTGTTCTTTGTTATTGACATGCCTTTAACTATACTATCTATATTGACAGAACAATAGAAAAATAAAATCTGGGGCCAGTCCCCCTTTTTATCATTTGCTTCAATCTTATCATACTGGTGTCATCCATATGCAACAGAATTGGCATCACTTAATTCAATTCAGCAAACACTTATTAATGCCTTCTATGTCTAGGTGGGGGGGGGGGGCAAAGAGTCTGAGGGCAGATTTGAACCCAGGACCTTCAGATCTCTTGGTCTGAATAGTATCTCAAACTTGAGTCCCTGGACCTAAATAAAAGGAATGGAGTATATATAACTAAAAGGATTTCAGGACGCAAGTTCAAAAAACCCCGTTTTATTTTACACATTTAAAAACATGTGAGTTAGCTGCCTGCCCAAAAAGATCAAAGACACAGAAGAAGATTACATTTCCCTGCTTGAGAGTTTAGGGAAAGTGCAAAAATAGGAGTATATCCAGAGTTTGGCACAGCGCCTGGCACTCAGTAGAAGTTTAATAAGTGCTAGTTGACTGACTGACTTTAGGGAGAGAAATCATTTTCTACTACCTGTTATATTAATTATATTGTTAACATATATATTAATTAATACTTTAAAATTTTGCTGAAAAAATGTGCACAAAGAAGGGAAGGTGGCCAACGCACCCTCAAAGGGTCAATCAAAGCAAGAAGCATTTATTTAGCGCCTACTAGATCCAAGGAACCGAGCAAAAGTAGAGCAGCGTAAACTTTTATTTCTGCCTGGAGGTGAGGCAAAGCCTACCCTTTGCCAGCCTTAGCTGGCTCTAGCATGTTTTTTCCCTCCCAGGGTCAAGCTCGGGACCCCACAGCGGAAGGAATCCCGTGGCACGGAGAACAATCTTTGGGTACTTCTGGGGTCCTCCTTGGGAGCAGGGCTTCTCCAGGCAGTCCAGTCCCTGGAGATGCATTTCCTCCAGCGTCCCCCTAGGATTCAGCAGCCCCCTCGGCTTCCTGGATCTACTCCATGCTTTCTCTGGGTTTGCAGGGGTCAGCTCCAACCCCAAATGACCAGCTCGAGCCCTTGGCCCGCCTCCGGGAAAGCAATCGGGCGCTACTGGAGGTCTATCTGAGCGACTCGCCGCGCACATACATGCATGCATGCACACGCAGGATCATGCGTGCGTGCGTGCGTGTGTGTGTGTGTGTGTGTGTGTCTGTGACGTGGGCAGGGGCAGCTCCCACCGCGGTGGTGCAGGGAGGAGCTCGTGCTGCTTTATTAGCGCCCCGCAGGTTGCAATGAGGGAGCAGACTGCAGCTCCGAGAGCCACGAGAATCGGCAAGGGGCGCTCTCCTTCCTCCGCCCCCCCAACCCCCACCCCGCGCCTCCCGCCCCCGCCCCCGGGGCTGGCTGCCTCCCTCCCTCTGCCTCTTTCTCTCCCTCTTTTCTCCTTTTTCCCTTTTGCTAACACCAGACCCAGGCGTCCTCGGCTCTGCCCGGAGGGACTAGGACCTATTGAAATACGCAGGGCAAACCCCAACTAAAACCCAACTGCTTAGGGCTAGCGCTGAGAGCCGCCCTTCAGCCCTTTCCTCCTCCTTCCTGACCAGCCTCTCTTCTCTCTTTCTCACTCACTCACTCACTCACTCACTCACTCTCCTTTTTCTCCTTCTTGCACACTGGGTTTAAGAGGAAAGAGGGGAGAGAAGCTGCAGAGGAGGAGGAGGGGGAGGGGTGGAGAAGGAGGCTGGGATAAAAGCTCAAATTTCATTTTCGGTGAAGGGAAGCACAGAAGAGCAAGTCTTTTTTATTTTTTCCCTTTTTAAAAAAAGAAACTTTTTTTGGGTTGTTGTTGCTGTTCCCCCTCCCCCCGCCCCCTTCTGGGGAGTTTTGCTTTGCCCAAGTAGTTGAAAAGTGAAATCGACTCGTGATGGTCCTCCTGTCACTTTGGTTGGTAGCAGCCGCTCTGATAGAGGTTAGGACTTCTGCTGATGGACAAGTAAGTGGAACGAACAAACAAACAAACTCAACTTTTCCTCCCCTTTTCCCCCTTCCAAGAGTTGATTTCTCCTCCCACTCTCAGCTATCTTTTGCAGAAAGCCAAAAGTGTTTTTTTTTTTTTTTTTTAAGATTGGTTCAGGATGGATGGATGTGTGTGTGTGTGTGTGTGTGTGTGTGTGTGTGTGTTTTAAAAACAATAGCTGCATGAAATTTCAGAAAATCTTGCTGGAGCCCAGGGCTTGTCACAGATATGACTTACCCCACTGTGCAGCAATCAGATGAATCTTTGGGGGCAAATTTCCATCTACCTTTTGGCAGTCCCGGCATCCACCTCCCCTCAAGTGTCAGCTCATGAATGAGAACCTGAAGGAAAGTTTCCCTAATCTCTTCCTTTTGCTTCCTTCGGTTCCATCTGGTTTTCCCTGGATTTTCTTTCTTCTATGGTTGTAATTGACCAGGATAGACCCAGCAGACAGTTATACACGTGTCCACGGAGAATCGCTGCCCGGTTTGGGGTCTGAGAGATGGGGACGTGGGGGGGGGGCGCCTGGAAATATTTCCTGACTTTTACACTTTCTTGCCCCACCACCCTACCCAGGTTCCAGTTCCTCTTCTTTCCTCCCTCCTCCACAGCCCCTTCCTCTACAGCTCTCTCTCCTCACCTCCACCCCCACCCCCTTTCAAAAAGCTAAGTTCTGTTTTCTTTTTATCTCTTCTCGCCCCTTCCCCCACTTTTTGGAGACTCAAGGTGAACACTGTAAACTTAGATGAGTCCTTGAGAACTCTAAATCGAAGGAAGGAGTTGCGTTTTATAAATTAAATATGGACAGGAAGACTGTGGTTATGCACACATGCAGACTTTCTTTGCTGAGTGTGCTTCACATCTCCTGTCTGCCTGCTTTGAGCCAAAGCTATAAGCTAGAAAAACTGATTTGTTGTGATTCTGCAGCTCAGGTCCCAGGAGTTCTGTCCTCTTTAATGACAGATCTCAACCCCAGGGGCCTCCTGCAACCCTACCTCTTCCAGCCTTTGTAATTTAAAGACTTCCTTTCCTGACCAAAATCTTCTTGGTTTTAATCCTTTAAACCTGGCCCAGCTTCAGTGATTTTCAAAATAGGACATTCAGTGTTAAGATGAGTTGCGTCCATGAGTTGGTAATATATATGTTGAGATGTGTATAAATATGCAGATATACTGACACGTTTATAGACAGCATCACTGATGAATTAAGGCAGGAAAAACAAAACAAAACACTGCTTTGGTGACTAGCTACTTTCTAAAAATCATTAATTGAAGGGGGGAAAAAACCTTCAGAAAAAATGTCACTTGACAGGACCTCAAATAACTTTTTTTTCTTTCTTTTTTTCTCTTTCCCTTTTCAGGCGGGTAATGAAGGAGTGGTGCCAATAGGTAAGCATCCTCGATTATTTTCACACTGTAAAGTATCAAGTAAACCTGACAGGTTATTTTGGAAATGTTTCTGAGGGGTATCCTCAGATTTAGTTACTAACATCATTCATTAGTAATCTGATCTCCAATCTTTATCTGTATGGTTAAATTGACAACTTTTCTTTTTTTGTTTATTTCCCACATTTTTCTTTCTTTCTTTTTTTTTTTTTTAATTTTTAAACCCTTAACTTCTGTGTATTGACTTATAGGTGGAAGATTGGCAAGGGTAGGCAATGGGGGTCAAGTGACTTGCCCAGGGTCACACAGCTGGGAAGTGTCTGAGGCCGGATTTGAACTTCGGACCTCCTGTCTCTAGGCCTGGCTCTCAATCCACTGAGCTACCCAGCTGCCCCCCACCCGCCCACATTTCTTTTTTCTTTTGTAGTTAGCAGGAAATTAAGTTCTTAATTTCTTTTTGAAAAATTTTTTTCTCAAAATTATTTATTTATCATAGATATGTATGTGTATATGTATATTACATATAGTGTGTGTGCATATTCGTTTCTTCATTGTTTTCATTATTAGATTGTGAGCCCCTTGAGGGCAGGGACTGTCTTTTGCCCCTTTTTGTATCTTCAGCTCTTAGCACAGTGTCTGGTACATAATGGATGCTTAATAGCTTAAAAATTGTTTATGGATTGACAGACTGATTATAGGATTCCAAAAACCTTAAATTTATTATAAAAGTTTCACTCATTATTATGATGTACTTCTAGAGTGAATAGTATCTATTATAATACACACAGGTAACATAATTATAATAACTTATTACTGACATTCTTGCAAACAGAAGAAAATATTCTTTAGTGCAACAAGCTAGATTCTCCTTCATTGCTTTCTTTAATCCTTGTAGTTATCTGGAGAAAAATTAACTCTTTAGGGAAAGAATTTGTCTCAGTGACATAACTAGAAATGGTATAGAGTCACCTGCATATAATCACTGATGGGGAGAAATTCTAGCATTTTGTTACCATTAAGAGATAATTAGGAATTCTATTCCCAAACTGGTAAGTGTTGATCCATTAGGTCTTTTATCTTGAGCAATGAAAGCAAGTCATAGATCTTGTGGAGTAGGAAGAAAAGAAAGTTTTTGTTTTTATTTTAGGCATGTGGTCTTTACAAATTTTGTTGTAAAGTTTTTTTTTCAGTTGTATCTAACTCTTTGTGACCCCATTTGGGATTTTCTTGGCCAAGATACTGGAGCGATTTACCATTTCCTTCTGCAGCTCACTTTAGAGATGAGGAAACTGAGGCAAAGTGACTTGCCCAGGGTCACACATCTATTGAGTGTCTGAGACTACATTTGAATTCAGAGATAAGAGTTTTTCTGGCTCTAAATCTGGTGATCTACCTATTGCACTCATCTGCCTACCTGCTCAACTCTTTACAAATAGTTATTGATACTTTCTTTTTATCAGTAACGTAACTCATATGATTCAGAAATGAGTGTAGATTTTAGGTCCCTTCCACTTTTTAGTCTTAGGAACTTTCTAAAAGGGACTTTTAACTAGCTGTAAAATCTGTAATTGACTCAGCAGGGAACTCCTGGTGTGGGAATTCCCTGCCCACCAAATCAGTCTCTGACTTGATAAATGAATCCAACAGAGCTGCCAGAGTGAAAAGTTTCAAATTTTGCTTCTGAAACATAATAACCATGTGGTCCTGGGCAAGACCCTAAACTCTCAAGGCAACTCTTAATTTGCTACTGTGGAGGGAGTTCTTTAAGATGCTTCATCACAACTCTGGGACCAAATAGAATGATATAAGAATTTATTAAATGATATTCAGATTACAACTAAATGGCTCCATGGGTAGAGCACTGGGCCTGGTGTCAGGAAGAACCGAGTTCAAATCCAGCCTCAGACACTAGATGTGTGATTTTGGGAAGTCATTTAATCTGTTTGCCTTAGTTTCTTTATCTGTAAAATGGAAACAAGGTAGCACAGTGGATAGAGCACTGGATTTAGACTCAAGAAGTTTAATTTTCATTAATTCAAGTCTGGCCTCAGACACTTCCTAGCCATGTAGGCAAGCTCTGATTGCCTGACAAAAGCCACCACTGGAGAAGGAAATGCAAACCACTACACTATCCTTGCCAAGAAAACCCCATGACTAGCTATGGTCCATAGGGTTGTGAAGAGTCAGATGTGAGTGAAAGCCACCAACAATTCCTTATAGTATTCCAATTATGCAGGTAGTGCAAAGGTTATCATTCTCATGTTACACATAAACAGAGGAAACTCAAATGTCTCGACTCCAAATCCACCATACTTTCTATTACTGCATCATGCAACTTTTGCATCAACTTGGGGGGCTTAAAAGGAAGTTTTCTTCAATAACCTATTGATTATTTAAAAAAAATCTTCCATTCCTTGACTTATTTTAAGATTATCCATTCCTCTGGGAATATTATTCCACTTAAAAGTTCAACTTGTTTGAGATGAGACTGGTGTTACTTACAAGCAGATTGCTCCAGTTTAGGGTATGGTCCTGATTTTTTACTACCATTATCAATAATGGATGGAAAACTGACCTAGGAAATAGGAAGATTTAGGGTTCAAGTCCCATCTTTGACCCATATAGTCTGAATGACCCTGGGCAAATCTTTAAACGTTTTGTGATCTAGGAAACTCTTTAACAAACTAGAAGTTGCATTAGTAGAGAGAGTTTCCTCATCTGGAAGTTCCCTTTCTTCACTGTAACCATAGGACCAGACCCTAAATCTACTATGAATAATTATTTTAAGAATTATTACCCAAAAACTAAGTTGACTCTTTCCAGGGAAGGGATGAAAGAGTGAAACAGAGGGCAGAAAGAGAAAAAAATTCATGTATGCATTAATGACTATCTTAGATATTTATCCCATGTTATAAAATCTAGGTTTAGCTATTTCCAAATAAGTAAAGGGAAACAAGCCCCCTTTGGGGGTTTGAAGGTAGTGCTACTCTCTCTTTTTCTCTCTCTGATGCTAATGCATGTGAGATGTCATTTAAGATTTGTGTTTCAGTCATTTTTCTAACTATTTTGGCAAAGCACTGTTTACAGATAATTTTCTTTAGAAAACTTTATGTAGATTCTTTTCACTGTAGGGATGGGTTTCATAAAATGGATATATCAATATTTAGATAGCTTTTCTTGCTTAAAAAGAGTATATGTCTTTCTTTTGCATAGTTATTTGAATGTGACACAGTGGATAGACCATCAGGCTGGGAGTCAAGAAGACATGAATTAAAATCCCATTTCAGACGTTTATTAGCTGTGCAACCTTTAACTTCTATTTTCTTCAGTTTCGTCAACTATAAAATCATAACAGCACTTATTTCCCATACGCTTTCTACTTCTCTCATAATTCCCCCGAATCCTTCCCTCCCCTTCCTTTTCCCACCCTTCCCTTTCTATTTCCCCTTCTATCCCACTCCATCCCATAGAGTGTGGACTCTTTAAAGTAGTTTTGCCTTTTTGAATTGGTCAGCACAATGCCTGGTGTATTAAATACCATAATAGGTACTTAATAATTGGTTACTGGTAATGATGATGATGATGAGTTGTTGGCTTCTCAGAGATGCTATTGACAGGTGATCTTATATTTGTTTGTCTTAATGTGTATACTTTTCTAACATAGGAGATGAATGGAATTGCACAGGACTGATTCATTTAGAAACAATTGAATTTATTTTATTATCATCCATTTGACTTTTTCAAATGTCTATAGTAGATATAGACACTTAGTAAATGTTTATTTATTGATTGATGTAAACCATAGTAAGTTGAATAGGGAAACAGTGGTTATAGATATTTATCTGATCCGTGGTGATGAGGAAGAGGGCAAAGGTTCTAACTTTCTTCTCATACTACCCATTGGGAAAATGTGGGATTTTTTCTTGGTCAAATGACTCAGATTCCAGTCTTGACCCATTTCTTCATCCCCACCTCCATCAGAGACAACATGCATGCCTGTGTGCTATGATGTGACTAGCCTAATCCCCCTCTTCCTCCAAAAATCCTTTAATTTCTGACTCATGAAATGGAATTGTAGGCTTCTTGGGGGGTAATTATGGGTACTTTTGCTGACTGTCATTATTGGGTAATGAAGATAAGTTTTGGTGACACACCAAGTTTGAGACATCTGAGCATGCTATAAAAACTCACAAATCTGCCAGAGAATCTCTTTGATTACTATCTTTTCTTTCTCAGGGACCACATTAGGGCTGCTGTAAATTATTTGGATGACAACATGGTCAAGATTGATTGTGGTGGTGGCCAGTTTCTTCCTCCCCCCCTCCCCCCCTCCCCCTTGGGAATGAGATATACTGATTTTTCTCTGTCTGAATTGAGTTCTGTATATTCCTATTCTTTTTTGCATCTTGGTGCCAGTCACACTATCATTTATCATTACCCATTTGCCTTGACCCTCTTTTGATAATTTTCAAGCTTGCTTGATCAGGCAGCAACGTGTTATAATGACAATAATAATGGGGAGAATAATTAGCATTTATCACCAAGTTAGCTAAATGGTGCATTGGATAGAATGCTGGGCTTGGAATCAGGAAGACTCGAGTTCAAATCCAGACTCTGACACCAGCTGCATAACTGGGCAAATCTTGTAACCTCTGTCTGCCTCAGTATCCTTCATTGTAAAGGGATATGATAATAATAGCACCTATCTCCATTTACTGTGGTGAGAATCAAATGAGTTTTTTGTAAAATCTCTTGCACAGTTCCTAGCATATATTAAGTACTTAATACATGCTTGTTCCCTGTCCCCCTTAAGGTTTTAAGGTTTTTGAAGCTCTTTATGTATGTTATCTCATTTGATCCTCACAACAACTCTGTGAGGTAGATATGAATATTATTCTCAGATGAGGAAACCTCAGGGTCACAAAATGAGTAAGAATCTAAGGTAGGTTTTGAAATCCTGATTCCAGTGATATGTGATGAGCGGCATGTTCAGAATTATCTGAAGTGCTTTCTTTCTCTGTCTTTCTGTCTTTGTCTCTATCTCTCTCTCCCTCCCCACCTCTCTTCCTCTCCCTATCCCCCTCCCAGTTTTATTTCCCTCCAAAATGAGAGGTGGGCATTTTTTACAAGTGGTTATTCAGAGATGGGTCCAGTTTGTGGGTCATTTAAAGCCCTTATTTTTAGTCCCTTCATCTGTCTATCTTATATCATCCAATTAAGTGCCTGCTACTATACTTAAAAAGCACTGAACTTTGGATCATTTCTCCAGGCATGGGAAATAAAATAATTGGATATTCAAATTGGCCAGTTCCATTTGCTAGCAATTTGTGGTGCAGTGTTTGATGGACAGTAAAGTTGAAGTTTTGACTAAAAGACTGTTTAAAAATGATCTGTGGATTTCAACCATTTCTGCTGTTAGATTCCCTATAATCAAAGATAACTGAGCACATATTTGCTAGACTAATTTCTTATATGCTTTAAGTTTCTTAGCCAAAAAGATACAATATTTATGTAGTATTTTATCAGCATGAACTTTCTTTTGCCTTTTTCATTGAAGTATTCCACCCCCATGCTTTGATGCACCTCAGCTTCTCTCTCTTCTGTGCCTCAAGTAACTATGGTAACCTAATCCTGGAATCCTAAGGCTGGAACAAACCCCCAAGGTCACTTAGTGCCTTTCCTTGCTTTTAGGCAGGGCTCATCATCCTTTTGACTAAGGGTAGCCAGCCCAAATTATCTTGAAAATCCATTAGGGGCAATTTTAGGTTGCCTGGTAAAATCATCAGTGGTTCAGATATGAAGAACTTGGCTATGTTCCTAGGAATGTGTGTGTTGCCAATGATGATCTGAATTTGGGACCCTAGCTTAGTTTCCCAAAGTAGAACACCATCACCGCCACTCCTGGAGAACCACCCTAAGTCCGACCTTTCAGATAACCAGGTCACTTTCCCCCTTCGGTGATATACTGTCTACTGCATTATTATGGTAGCATAAAAGTTTTGGCATTGGATTTTTTTTTCAAAACCTTTTTTCTGGCCTTGGCATACCAGGCTGATAAGTGGAGATTGTCAGAGTCTGCAGATTTTCATTCTGTTCTTCCCTCCCCCTCCCAAAAGATGGGATCAATTAACCACCGAGACCGATTTCTGTTTTCTGACTACTCATTAAATAAATATATGGAATTTTATTGCTACTAGAAGTTTCAACTCTCTCTTAAAATAGAACCTGTAGATTTATGTTTTGCAGAATTTATAAGTGGATAATGAATCTCTTGACTTAGTAACCTCAGTTGACAGATGTAATTAATTTAGTTTCATTTCCCAAATGCTCTCAGAGTACTTTGCTGACTTGCTGTAAATTCTTGGGAAAGACAGTCTAATGTTTTGTGGTAAAATTGCAGTCTATTGTTCATAAACATGATTATTGTGGGTTGAGGATAATGAGCATTTATAGAATCTGGCCCAATTTGTGCTACAATGTCAGCGAAGAAAAGGCTATATAAGCCAATAGGAAATCATCTCTTTGACAGTCAGCTTCCAGTGGTAGATTAACATACATGGCCATGCCCTTTATATTTGAATATAAAAAAGTAAAAGCAGTGTAGAGAGATAGCAGAAACAGAGTACTGGTCTTGGAGTCAGAAGAGAAACTCAAGACACTTAATCAGCATAAGCCGTTTAAGTTTTATGAACCTCAGTTTATTTGTGAGGAGAGAGTAATATCCCTTTGTTGTGAAGAAAGGGGCCCGGAAATATTCCAAAAATCTTAGTGTAGTTTTAAACTTTCAGGTGAGTTGTTTAGTCTAATTGCCATCATCAACTGCTTTTTCATTCCCATTTTTTTTGTTACCATTTACAAAGAAATGATCTAAGAACAAATATTTTGCTGGATAACTAAGTGGCTCAAGGGATTGAGTGCTGGGCCTGGAGTCAAGAAGACTAATCTTCTCAAGTTCAGGTCTGGGTTCAGATATTTATTAGCTATGTGACCCTGGACAAGTCATTAAACCTTGTTTGCCTCAGTTTCGTCATCTGTAAAATGAGTTGGAAAAGGGAATGACAGTTTTGCCAAGAACTCTCAGTCACATAAAAGTGGATGTGCCTGAAACTGAACAATATCTTGCTATTGCTCGTTTGTATTTAACATTCTCCAGACTATTGCTTAAGTGGATAAAATAAATTCTTTTTATCACTGAAATAAGAATATTTGGATATACAACTCATCTTGGACAGACTTTTTTTAAAAAATAAAACCCTTACCTTCCGTCTTGGAGTCAATATTATGTATTGGCTCCAAGGCAGAAGAGTGGTAAGGGTTGGCAATGGGGGTCAAGTGACTTGCCCAGAATCACACAACTGGGAAGTGTCTGAGGCCAGATTTGAACCTAGGACCTCCCATCTCTAGGCCTGGCTCTCAATCCACTGAGCTACCCAGCAGCCCCCTAGGATAGACTTTTGAAAGCATCTTTAGAATATATTCCTAATAAGCACCAGCTATTGTGCTAAGCACTTTACAATTATTTCAAACTCACAATATTGGAAGGTATATTCTATTACTATCTCCATCATACAGTTGAGGAAACTGAGGCAGACAGAGGTAAAGTGACTTGCCCAGAATCATACAGATAGAATGCATCTAAATCTGGATTTGAACCCAGATCTCAATGAATCCAGATGCAGTGCTCTATCCATTGAGTCCTGTAGCTTCCTATGATGGTAGAAAAAGATCAAGGATGATAGAACTCATCCTGTCTTTACTATTGTATTTACTCATCCTGTATTTAGTATTGAATTTCTTAGGGTTCTTTTCTACGGTTTGAAAGAGACTTCAGATAGAAGCCCTGGAAAAAAATGCTGTCCTTATATCAGTGTTCAGTAGACCATTGCCCAGGTGGATGGTATAACTACATTCTGGATACAAAGCTACAACACATAATATCTCTTTTTGTTCCTTTATGATTCCCATATGGTCTCTTTAACCACAGTCTCTATGGTTCAAAAACTTGTAATTCTGTGTAGCTAGGAAACTGAGGTTTTGGGACATGGATATCAATTTAATCTTAGATTTTTATGACCGAATGTTATGTATGGGAGATAGAGTCTGCTTGTTGTAAAATTCAAACAGTCATATAGACCAGACATTTTCTCAATTTCCTTTTAGGAGTTTGCTTTCTTTACTTCATGTCAAAATTGTTGATTTTGTTCATTGTGCCACATTAGATCTTTGGGTTGCCTTAACTCTCTGGCTTAGATTTTCTCTTTTTCTTTTTTTTTCCTTCTCTTTCTCTGATCCCCTTGGGAAACAGATCTAGTGATGATATTGCTGGATCAAAGGGTATACATAATTTTATAACTCTTTGGATATAATTCTAAATTGCTCTTCAAAATGATTGGATTGGTTCATAGCTCCATCAGCAGTGTATTAATGTCCCCCTTTCCCTACCTTCCTTCCATTTTTTACCTTGTATTATTATGCTCAGCTTTGTTGGGTATGGTATTTTTGGTTATAAACTCAGTTCTTTTGTTCTGTGAAACACTATGTTCCATGTTCTGTGTTCTTTTAATGTTATGGCTGCTAAGTCTTGTGTTATTCTGATTGTAGCTCCACAGTATTTAAATTATTTTTCTTTTCTTGTTGCTTGCAGTATTTGCATTTCTTTTTGTCCTTAACTGTCTGGAATCTATGGAACTCAGTATAGATGTTCCTGTTCATTTTCATCTTTGGTTCTCTTTGAGGTGGTAATTGGTAGATTTTAAAAATTTCTATTCTATCCTCTTATTTTAGAATTTCTGGGCAGTTTTTATTGATAATTTCTTGGAGTATGGTATCTAAAAACTCTTTTTGGTCATAAATTTCTGAGTCCAACTGCTCTCATACTGTCTCTCCTTATCTTCCAGGTCATTTTGTTATTTGATAAGATGTTTCATGTTCTCATCGTTTGTTTCATTCTTTTGATTTTGCTTTATATTTCTTGTTGTCTTAGGAAATTGTCAGCTTCCTCTTGTCTAATTCTATTTCTTTTTTTTTTTTTTTAAACCCTTGTACTTTGGTGTATTGTCTCATAGGTGGAAGAGTGGTAAGGGTGGGCAATGGGGGTCAAGTGACTTGCCCAGGATCACACAGCTGGGAAGTGTCTGAGGCCGGATTTGAACCTAGGACCTCCTGTCTCTAGGCCTGGCTCTCAATCCACTGAGCTACTCAGCTGCCCCCAAGGGTCTTTTTTTTTTTAAATTTGAGTAATCTTACTTTCATAATTTCCTCTATTTCCATGCATTGTTCTTAGTCATCCCCCTCCATTTTTCCTCAACCTCTCTTGTTTTTTGAAGCATTTTTAAAGCTCTTTCAAAAGCTTATTTTTGAGCTCGTGGCCATTTATTGTATTTCTTTGCTGTTTTTGAAGTAAGTATCTTAATTAAGCTATCCTCTGAGTTTGAACCTAAATCTTTTCCCTATAATAGCTATCAACAATTGAGTTCTCCTCCTTTGTTCATTTTTTTTAATTAAACATTTTAAATTTTAGTAGCCAGACCAGCAGATTTAATTATTGACTTTTTACTGGAATCCCAGGGTCCCTAGTGTGGCTGGAATATTGCTTGCTACCTCAGTTTTCAGAATTTTTTTTTGTGTTTTTCCCCCTAAGGCCTATTTAGTTATTCCAGCTTCTATAGACCAGGATTTGATGTAATCCTGTCCTCCCCCCACCCCCCTCAAGCCACAGCCTATGATTGACCTCAGGTGCTCCAGCTAGAGCCTGTAGGCAATTTTTCTTTTGTAACTGCATGCATAAAATGAACAGTCCAACTCCTCCTAAGGCAAGCAACTAGGACTTCATTCTTCTGAGAGTGACCACAACTGAAGGAGCCCCAGTCACTAGCAAACACACTCACTGGTGTGTGCCTCTTCCTCACTTTTCCTCTCCTACTACCACAACATGGAACAGAACAGGCATCCAGTTCATGCTCCTGGGGTCCCAAAGTTCCTTGTCAGAGGTTTGATGTCCTGACCTTAGAGCATGGTGCCTGTAGACTGTTGTGTCTGCTCTTTCAGTCCCCAGCAGTGGATCAGTCAGGATTTCCAGAGCTAAGGCCACAGCTTTCACTGTTGCTCCCAAGGTGATTCTAGTTTTATCCTCTAGGATGCAATGCAAGGTACAGGGCTCAGCAAGCAAGGTGAAGTTGCTGGTTCTTTCGCTCTTCCTTCCTTCCTTCCTTCCTTCCTTCGTTCCTTCCTTCGTTCCTTCCTTCCTTCCTTCCTTCCTTCCTTCCTTCCTTCCTTCCTTCCTTCCTTCCTTCCTTCCTTCCATCACTCACTTCTTTTCTCAACTTTTCTCCTTTTTATTTTTAAAATCATTTTTGAGTTACTTCATTAATTCTTTTTGGGTTTGCAAGCAATTCATATTTTTCTTGGAGGCTTTAGATATAGTGGTATTGATTTTGTTGTCTTCTGAGTTTCTATTTTGGTCTTCCCTGTCATCAAAATAACTTTCTATGTTGAGTTTCTTTTTATTTGCTTAAATTCCAGCCTTTCTTCCTTTCTTTTAATTAAGAAGACTGTTAATGTTAGGCTCTGTGACTGTGGTGAGGGGTGCATTGTTCCATACTTCAGGTTTTTTCATACAACTGCCATCAGGGATAGTTCTGGGGATCTGCTTTCAGTTCTTTAAAGGTGGTATGATGTAAGGAGAGTTATGTTTAATACTTTCCCAGCCTGTGCTCTGGTCTATGAGTAATCTCAAGCACTATTTTCTGCCTTTAACTGTGAGATCAGGGTCCCTGCTCCCCTGTGGCCACAAGCATTGGTGTGTGCTAGTGCTCCTCTTCACCCAAAGACCACAACCCAGTACTGTGATCTGGATCTCTGTATGAACGATGCAAAGGGACTCCTGTAATCTTCTGGGCAGTTGTCCAATCCACATTACTATCTGTGGCTGAGAGTCTTTGTTGCTGATTCAACCACCTCCAAAGCCTCTTGCCACTTGGCATGCTGTTTTGTACTCTGCTTCCATTTTTATGCAATAGGTCTTTTGTACTGGCCTTCCAAGTTGTTTTGGGCTAAAATATTATTTTGCCCCATCTTTTTGTGTGTTATACTATTCCAGAATTTGTTTTGAGGCATTGTATCATAGTTTTTTTTATGTTAATTTAGAAGAAATCATGTGGGTCTGTATACCTGTTCTTCCATCTTGGCTTTGCCTGTGACTTCTAAACATTTTATGCTTTTTAGAGTTATGCCAATAGCATTTTCCTTTATAATATTCCTTTCTGGAATTTGTTATTCTATATGGAAATCTTGTAGATTTTCACCAGTTTTTTAGTTGATCTGTTGATCTATTGATCTATCTATCTATCTATCTATCTATCTATCTATCTATCTATGCAGTTAAGTGGCCCAGATAGAATGCTGGACTTGAAGTCAAAAAGACTCATCTTCCTGGCCTAAGACACTTGCTAGCTATGTGACCCTGGGCAAGACACCTAACCCTGTTTGCCTGATTTTCCTCATATATAAAATGAACTGGAGAACCAAAATGGCCAACCACTCTAGTATCTTTGCCAAGAAAACCCTTAATGGAGTCATGAAGAATTTGATACAACTCAACAACAACATCTACCTACCTAATAACTTATCTACCTACCTACTTAAATTAAAGTAATATCTACCTTACTGAAATTGTTGTCTCTTAATTTTTTTATATATACTTTAAGATTTTCTAACTAAACCATTATGTTATCAACAAGTTGGAATCACTTTATTCCTTCTTTGCCTATCTTTCTGTCTTTATTTCCATTATTTTATTTGTTTTCATTAATATTTCTAGAACTTTGCCAAGTAGGAGATTGTCTGGGAGCATCTATACTTTGTTTTCTTGCACTTATTGAGAAAGCTTCCAGTATTTCTCTTGTGTATATAATGCTAGCCTTTTGCCTTTAGATATATATTTTATCTTCTTGAAATATGTCTATGCCTTGTAAGATTTAAGAAATATATAAATGGCATTTCTACTTTGTCATAGTTTTTTTTTCAGTATCTCTTAACTATTATATGGTTTTGGATTCTCCCCCGTCCCCCCTTGTTAAACCAACCCTGAATCTTCAACTTGTCTTTAACTTAATCATAATTAATGCTTTTTGGATAAACAGCTGAGTCTTCTTCGCTAGTATTTTATTTAATAATATTACATTGATACTCATTGGTAATAATGATCTATATGCTTGTTTCTTTGATATAACCTTTCCTGGCCTAGGTAGTAGGACAATATTAAGATCATAAAAAGGAATTTGGCAGTGTTTGCTTTCTAATGGTCTTTAGAATAATTTGTGTGGATTAGATATAAATTGTCCTTAAAAATTTGATAGAATTCTCCAGTGGATTCATTCTAGACCAAGGTATTATTCTGTTTCTATTCCCATTCAACTTCTCTCTTTTATTTTCCTATATTTCTCCTCCCTTCTCCCTCCTCATCTTTTTCTTTTTAAAATATTTATTTAATTAATGAATTTCATCAATTACATGTAATAACAAATTTCCACATGTTTTCTGAAGTTAAATAATCCAAATTGTCTCCCTACCTCCCTTCCCTTCCTCCTCTATTGAGCTGGCAAGCAATGCAATCTGGGTTATACATGGATTATCATGCAAAACATTTCCATATTGTTCATTTTTGTAAGTGAATAATCATATAAAACCAACAGCCCCACAAAAAACTGGAAAATGAGGGTATGCCCCTCAATTGGGGAATGGCTGAACAAATTGTAGTATATGCTGGTGATGGAATACTCTTGTGCTAAAAGGAATAATAAACTGGAGGAATTCCATGTGAACTGGAAAGACCTCCAGGAACTGATGCAGAGTGAGAGGAGCAGAGCCAGAAGAACACTGTACACAGAGACTGATATACTGTGGTAAAATCGAATGTAATGGATTTCTGTACCAGCAACAATGCAATGACCCAGGACAATTCTGAGGGACTTATGGAAAAGATGCTACCCACATTCAGAGGAAGAACTACGGGAGTAGAAACAGAAGAAAAACAACTGCTTGAACACATGGACTGAGGAGGACATGATTGGGGATGTGGACTCGAAACTACCACACCAATGCAACTATCAACAATTTGGAAATAGGTCTTGATCAATGACACATGTTAAAACCAGTGGAAATACACATCTGCCATGGGGGGGAGGAGGAAGTCGGGGGGTGAAGGAGAAAGTAAGAGCATGAATTATGTAACCATGTTAACTTTTCAAAAAAATAAATATTAATAAATGTTTAAAAAAAAAAACCAACAGCCCCAAACAAAAACTTAATCCTATGTTTTCATCTGCATTCCAACTCCAACAGCTTTTTCTCTGGAGTTAGATAGCATTCTTTGTCATAAGCTTTTCAGAATTGTCTTGGATGATTGTATTACTGAGAGTAGGTAAGTATCACAGTTGATCATTCCACAGTATTACTGTTACTGTGTACAGTATTCTCCTGGTTCCACTTATTTTACTCTGCATCAGTCCATGTAAGACACAATAGTATGCCATCACATCATATTCCACAATTTGTTCAGCTGTTTCCCAATTAATGGACATCCCCTCAATTTCCAATTCTTTGCCACCACAAAAAGAGCAGCTATAAATATTTTTTACAAGTAGGTCCTTTCCACTTTTTAAAAAAATCTCTTTGGGATACAGACCTAGCAATAGTCTTATTGGATCAAAGGGTATGTGTTGTTTTTAGCCCTTTGAGCATAATTCCAGCCCATTGCACATAATTCCAAATTGCACTCCAGAATAATTGGATCAGTTCACAACTCCACCAACAATACATTAGTGTCCCAATTTTGCCACATCCCCTCCAACATTTATCACTTTCCTTTACTGTCATATTGACCAATCTGATAGGTATGAGGTATCTCAGAGTTGTTTTAATTTGCATTTTTCTCATGGAGAGGGATATAGAACATTGTTTCATATGATTATTGATAGGTATGGTTTCTTCATCTGAAAATAGCCTATTCATATCATCTGACCATTTGACATGTGGGGAAAGACTTTTTATTCTTATAAATTTGACTTAATTCTCTATGTATTTGAGAAATGAGACTTTTATCAGAGAAATTTGTTATAAAACTTTTTATCCAGTTTGTTGTTTCCCTTCTAATCTTTGTTTCTACAAAACCTTTAAAAATTAATATAGTAAAAATTGTTCAGTTTACATCTTCTCATGTTCTCTATCTCTTTCTTGGTCATAAATTCTTCACTATAGATGTGACAGATAAACTCTTCTGTTTCCCTAATTTACATATAAAACCACCTTTTATGTCTAAATCATATACTCATTTTGTCCTTATCTTGGTATAAGGTGTGAGATATTGGTCTGCAGCTAATTTTTGCCATACTGATTTTGAATTTTCCATGAATCTTTGTCAAATATTGAGTTCTTATTCCCAAAGCTGGGATATTTGGGTTTATTGTACACTATCTTGATGAGGTCATTTACCCCAAATCTATTCCACTGATCCTCCCTTCTGTCTCTTAACCAGTACCATATTGTTTTGATGACTGCTGCTTTATTTTAAATATAATTTAAGATCTGGTACTGCTAGGCCCTCCTCCTTCACATTTTTTTCCATTAATTCCCTTGATATTCTTGATCTTTTGCTCTTCCAGATGAATTTTGTATTTTGAATGGTATGGCACTGAATAAGTAAATTAATTTAGGAAGGATTGTGATTTTTATTATGATAGTTCAGCCTTGAGCAAATAATGTCTCCAGTTTAGACCTAACTTTATTTGTGTGAAAAGTGTTTTGCAATTGTGTTCATATAATTGCTGTTTTTGTCTTGGCAAGTAGATTCCCAAATATTTTCTATTGCCTAGAATAATTTTAAATGGAATTTCTAGTTCTAACTCTTTCTACTGTACTTCATTGGAAATATATAGAAATTTTAATTAACTGTGCTAAAGTTATTTCAACTAGTTTTTTAGTTGACTCTTTATGTAAACCATCATATCATCTACAAATAATTTCTTTTTCTTCTCTTATTGCTAAAATGAACATTTCTAGTACAATATTAAATAATAGTGGTAATAACGGGCATTCTTGCTTCACTCCTCATCTTTATTACAGATGATTCTTGTTGGTGGTTTTAGATAAATACTACTTCTTATTTTAAGGAAAGGCCCATTTATTACTATGCTTTATAATGTTTTTTTTTTAAACACTTACCTTCCATCTTGCAATCAATACTAAGTATTGGTTCCAAGGCAGAAGAGTGGTAAGGGCTAGGCAATGGGGGTCAAGTGACTTGCCCAGGGTCACACAGCTCAGAAGTGTCTGAGGCCATATTTGAACCTAGAACCTCCTGTCTCTGAGCCTGATTCTCAATCCACTGAGCCACCCAGTTGCTTTATAGGAATGGGTGTTGTATTTTGTCGAAGGCTTTTTCCTGCATCTATTGAGATAACCATGTGATTTCTATTAGTTTGGTTATTTATATGGTCAGTTTTGCTGATGATTTTCCTAATATATTAAACCATCCTTTTATTCTTTATGTAAATCCCACCTGTTAATAGTGAAAATCCTTGTGATAATTGCTATAGTCTCTTTACTAGTATTTTATTTAAGATTTTTGCATCAATATTCATTAAGGAAATTAGTCTTTAATTTTCTTTCTCTTTTCCTCCCCATCTTTTTCAATCTCATCTCCAGAGTTCCATTTTAGCTAAGTCAGCTTCCTTTTCTGATTAGATAATTTAAGATCTCTGTTGGTTGTTTAGTTAGTTAATTTATATGTTTTTATAGCTAGTCCTGAGTGGTTTAAAAAAAACAAACCTTAAGTTTTTCTAGCACACAGTAGGTTTTCAAATTCTTTTTCTTTTCTTTGTTGTGCTTTTCCCATAAATTTTGTTTTCTTCATCCTCTAATGAAGAATCTCAAAGTTTTATCTATTTCATTAGTCTTTGAAAAGAATTCAATATTTTGGTTCATTTATACATTTTATGAACTTTTAGATTTCTGATATTTCTATTTATTTTTTAATTGTCAAGATTTCACCTCATGTTTATTTGGTGTCTTCTCAATTTAAAAATTACATATTTAATTTCTTAATCTTTTCTTTTGATATTTTGTCAATGCATGTCCTTGGTGATATATTTTTTCCTCTGATGACTGATTTATCTATTTACCAGAAATTTGGCATACTCTCTTATCAGTATTATTGTCTTTCACATAGAGTAGTTATTGTTTATGTGTTTTGTTTTTTAACATCTGTTCTTAAAAATCTGTGATCAGATTGTCATTTTTAAAGACTTCACTTAAATCTGTCTTCTTCCGTTGTTTCTTCTACTAATTATTTTGCTGTGTAAAATGTGTATAGCATTCCTGCTTTTAAACATTTATTTATAATAGCTTTGTGTCCATAAAAGTACATATTTTATGTAGGTATTGTGTGGTGCTGAGAAATATGTATATTATTTAGTGGTCTCATTCAGAAGGTACCATTACAAGTCTTTTGGTTCTAAATTCTCACCTAATTTATTCAATTTTAATATCTTCTGTTTTGTTTATCTCTCCATTTGATTTCTCCAACTCTTAGAGATGGACTTAAAGTCTTCTACTAATTGTGTTATTGTCTATGGCTTTGAAATTTATTCACTTTTTCCTAATGACTTTAGATGCTATCCTATTTAGTGAATACATTTAATATTGATATGGGATCATTTTCTGTGGTTATTTTAAGCATTTAATTTGCCATAGTAAGGTTCTTTGGGTAAGTAATTTTCCCCTCCATGCTTATAACATTTCCTGTCAAATGCAGTGTTATTGTATTTCATAGGGGATGGTGAAGAAGAAGGTAGGTGATACATCCAGTAATCTGCTATTCAAGAATACTTAGCGCGCGCACACACACACACACACACACACACACACACACACACACACTACACATAATGTTCCTATCTCACTTGTACCCAATTTACAACTCTAGGCCTTCCTACCCAACATCACCCATATGATAAAATAAAAATGGACTAGGGGAATAAAAGCATCTAGGCTGTTGTGCCACATTAAAAATTGAGTACCTTGCTTAATACATAGTGCTTTGGCTTCAATCATGGCAGACAAACTGTGATTTAGGATGTCACCCTGAGCTCCATTATCTTTATATTTCTTGTTTAGTATGTCTCATAGCTGGTTGATCAGCTTCAGTGGCCCAGTGCTTTTGGTGGATGGATTACTTTCTTATTTCAACACAAATGAACGCTCCTTAGATGCGGAACATATTGGTTGGTTGAGTTTTCGTGATACTGGCACTAGTACCTGAAAGGGAAGTTAGACACTTGAAGAGATGTCAGTAGCACTATTGAGAACAAAAAGATTTCATGGCTCCAAAGAAAAACCATTATAACACATTCCTATAGCTCTTTAAGGCTTAGAAAGCACCTTGACTAATGCTTTAAATTAATTATCCTTCTTCCCAGCTGTGTGACCCTGGGCAAGTCACTTGACCCCCATTGCCTACCCTTACCAATCTTCCACCTATAAGTCAATACACAGAAGTTAAGGGTTTAAAATTAAAAAAAAATTAATTATCCTTTGTTCTATGTGGTACTGTAGTGACTCAAGAAGTATCTCATCTACCAGGGAACAGTGTTTAAATTGGAAGCCTCTGAATAAGTTATGGTTTATTATTTTATTTGTAGATTTATATAGATCAATTTATAGATTGAGCCACTTATAACTTGAGGTACACCAGTGTTTCCTGGCATGTACATTTCTTGGTGCTGGTTTTGAATTGACAGAATACTACATCTGATAATGGTCTGAAAGGTGGCATAGGTTATGTGAACATGATTAAATTGTAATGGCTTTAATGGATTTTTAGAGATTTTATGGATATGTTTATGGATTCTTATTGTCCCAATGAAGTGATTCTTTTTTTGGGGGAATGGACATGAATAATGCCGTCATAATCAAGATGCAAAGCCCCCATTTCAGTTATTATTGAGGAATTTTTTCTGGCATTAATCTATCCTTGTCTAGTTATGAATTACTTGCCTTATGCTAGGTACTGGTTGTCTCATTAATACCATGTTGATGACAATGGATTATTATAGGTGATCAATTCTTCATCAGTTCTCATATCCGAGGTTATACTCTTGGTCTTGACCTTTTAGACTAAAAAGTTGGAGAGAAATTCTGAGAGGAGGGAGTCTATTTAGAATAGATTTGGTTTACTGAAAGGAGTCTTATCTACTTCCCTGGCTCCCTTTAGGGAAGCTGGTGACTCCAGGAATGGCAGCAGATGGAAGAGATAAGAATGGTGAGGAAATCTTTGGTCAGGCTAGAATGTGAGCCATCAATATTGGGAAAGCTTTAATTGAGCAACAGAATTCCTGGGCCAAATAGAGAAGTTTCAGGAGCTGAAGAACAGTTAGGACAGGGCTACAATGTGGAGGTGCCAACCTGAACCTCAGTTTTCATAGTTACCATGAGCTATGTGGATTGTGCAGATCTTGGTGGAGCCTGTTGTTCTCTGCTGAAGCTAAGTGCTTTTATCTTTCAGAGTGGTGGTAGAGGGAAGGGTAAGTCTGGAGAGAAGACAATAGAGAGTCCTGTGGAGGTGGACCTTTAAGTAATGCTCCACCTTCTGCAAGGAGTCATTTCTAATTCCTCTTAGTGCTGGTACTTTTTCTCAGTTGACTATTTCCAATTCATCTTGTCTATATATCGTAAAGAGTTCTTTGTATGTGACTTTCCCTATTAGACTATAAAGTCTATAGACTTATCTTTAAAGGTAGTATTTTTCTTTTTTATTATATCTCCAGTTCTTAGCATAGTGCCTGGCACATAGTAGGTATTTCATAAATATTTGTTGACTACTTGATCAGGACTTCCTT
The DNA here is from genome assembly GCF_016433145.1 of Gracilinanus agilis. NCBI lineage: Eukaryota > Metazoa > Chordata > Mammalia > Didelphimorphia > Didelphidae > Gracilinanus > Gracilinanus agilis. The sequence continues at coordinate 31,360,308 of NC_058135.1, forward strand.
CCAAGAAGAAAGAATTTTTTTGTGTGTTTATGGAATCTAAGAAAAACCTTTTGGCATTTCCCCCCCTCAGGTTAAACAAAACCAACCTTATATTTGATGTTTTGTTAACTCAGATGCTTGCATGGAAATTGAGGGCCCTTTTCTTCTTGTTGTGGTAACTTTAGTTAAACACAGAATGAATTCTGATATTCTTGAAGAGAAACCCTGCTAGCAATTTAATTAAATTTCTACTGTGTGCCAGGCAATATGATTGGGGCAACAAATAAGAAAAAGAAAGGCAGTTCCTACCCTCAAGGAAGATACAAGCTAATTAATGGGAGAAGACAATGCACAGTGTAGTCCCAAAAGTGTGATTAGTGGAAAGCTATAAAGATAGAATCTGGATGTCTAAATCCAGAGTCTGGGCCATTGGTTAAATCAATTTTTTTTTAAACCCTTACCTTCCATCTTGGAGTCATTACCAAGTATTGGTTCCAAGGCAGAAGAGCTGTAAGAGGTAGGCAATGAGGGTTAAGGGACTTGCTCAGGTTCACACAGCTAGGAAGTATCTGAGGCTAGATTTGAACCTAGGTCCTCCCGTCTCTAGGCCTGGCTCTCAATCCACTGAGCTACCCAGCTGTCCCCTAAGTCAATCTTAACCCATGTTCTTGCACATGGAGAAACAGCGCCCAGAAACATAGTGTCTGAACCCAAAATACCCGAGTTTAAGCCCTGCCTCTGATATATACTCACTCAGTGACCCAGGATAAGTCACTTGAACTCAGTGCTTTAGGCAAGTCTAAGATGTTAAGTTTCGGAGATGTGGTTGACCTATATTGGCAGAGGGAGTTTCCTCATTTAGGAACATCTTATATCTTTGAAATCACAGGCCTGGACCCTATTCCTGTTCTTGCCCATAGCCAGATTTACTTATTTCAGGCTGAAAGGTTTCTTCTAATTTGCTTGTGAACCTGCTAATTGGCAAATGGCTGAGTGAATATTATTGGTTGGAAATTGTGTGATAAGGATTATCTCTTGTTAACTTATTTTATACAGGGCCAAGGACAGGCCATGGACCAGTGAATATTTCTGATGGTCCTAAGCAGTTCTGATTCCAAATGCTTTTTTGAAAATGTGCCCCCAGAGCTGAGATGAGCACATTCACATTCTTGCTTTCTAGTTCGATTTTTAAAAAAAAAGTCCTATTCTACATTTATCAGCGCAGCCAACCACATTAAAACAAATCGAACAAAGTGAAAATCCCCTCAATATTTTCCTTCAAAATGCTCCCCCCATTTAAAGGTTTTCCTCTTACCTGATTTTATTCACTAAAAGAATGTGCCAGTATTCCTAAATGGCTTTCTTAAACACAAACATTGGGCAGTTCGAGTTGATTTTCAAAGCCAGATGAAAAAAATGAGAAGAATTTTAAGATCACGGCTCTTTGTTTCCTCTTTCCTAATAATGAGCAAAAATTAACATGTGCCTTCAAATAGCTAAACAAAGATTTTTTGGAATTAAAGCAAGGGTTTGCAGCTGGGATAGAAAGCTCATGAACATATTTCTTGGGATGAAATGATATGCGTTTATAATAGGCCAAAGAGTTTGGCTGACTTAAACATTTCTGCACGTGCCACAATTAATTTTACTTGCTTTTAAGAAAAGATGTTTTCTCTTTTATCTCTGTCTTTACAGACCATGGAAGGCCCTTCTGTTTGGCAAATTCCTTTATATGATTTCTTAAGATCATTCCTCAGGGTGATTTTTCCTGCTGGTTCTTGTCATTGCTGGGCAGTGTCACTTCATAACTGAAAAACATTTTTCATGTCTTCTTTAACAATCATGAAATTATTTTTGAGGCCAGATTGTCACATGTTTAGAGTGCATATGTTTGCAAATGAAATGCATTTATAGATAGCCTTTTGTGCTAATCTGTGATAGTGTAGCATGATGGATGAAGAGGTAGACTTGAAACCGTAAAGACCTGGGTGCAGGTATTACCTTTGATACATATGGACTCTGTGATTCTGAGCAAGTCACTTAAAGTTGTGAGTCTTCTTTTTGCATGTTCTTTGCGATCTAATGATGCTGGCTTCCTTTTTGTTCCTTGCACAAGACACTCTATATATCACAATTCCATAGTTTCATTGACTGTCCAGTTCCCCTTGTCTAGAATTTGCTTCCTTCTCATCTCTGCCTTAGAGAAGAAAATGGTAAACCACTCTAGTATTTTTGCCAAGAAAATGCCAATTGGTGAGAGGAAGAGTCAGACATGAATGAAAAATGAACAGCATCTCTGCTTCTTGGCTTTCCTGCTTCCTTTAACTCTCAGATAAAACCTGGATTTTCTGCAGGAAGCCTTTCTAGCTCCCTCTTAGTACAAGTGCCTTCCCTCTATTGATTATCTCCAATTTACCCTATATATACACCTTGTTTGTACATGGTTGTTTGCTTGTTATCTCCCCCATCAGACTGTATGAGCACCTGGAGGACATGGACTTAGTTTGCCATTTTTTGAAATCCCCAGCACTTAGTCCAATGCCTGCACATAGCAGACATTTATAAATGCTTGTTGACTGAATGACAGTTGACTTAAGCTCTCACTGGTCCATGAAAATTTCTAAGTATAAATTACAAAATGTTTCTAAGGGCAGTTTCCAAGTTGAGTCAACATATACTTGAGTGACATCAGCACAAAGGATGAAGAGAATGGAGAAAGTTGTAATGGTGCAAAATATAAAAGGAATTAATGGCTTGTAGACTCAACCGAAGACCCAAAGCTATGTATCATGGGCAGAGTGTTTATTGGTGCCAGACATGGTGAGCACTGAATAACATCAAATTGAGTTATTTAGTTTTTAAAAAACAGTGGAAATGAAATAATGTTTTTCAAAGAGTAAAATGGCCAGCCTCCCAAAGGGCAAAAGAGAAATGCATGGGGGGTATGAGTACTTGGTAGCACATGCAGGAGTGGCCAAATGAGAGATGTCATCAGAGAGGCCAACTTTCATTTCCAATGTACACAAGCACAAAACACTCAGATTTCTAGAGCAAGCTTCCCAGCATTTTAGGTTGGGTCCCCTATCATGAATTTATGAGAGGACATGGACAGAATGAGAAGATGTAAATGGGTTGCAATCTGCCTGATGGGAGGGAATTACTGACGGAGTGAAGATCACAGTTTTGAAATATGTCTGGGCAGTTTGCACTTTCAGTCCAAGATGGCCCTGATCTCTTTGTAACACAGCTTGTTTCAGTGGAAGGAGCAGTGAACTCAGAGCCTGGAAGCCCGAGTTTGAATATGGACTCTGGTACTTAATGCCTAAATGACTTTTTTTAAAGTTACACCGCTCTGGGTCTTCTCTTTCTCATCTAAAATGAAGATAATACTCATACTGCTTAACTTGAAGGGTTCTCATGAGGAAAACAATTTATCCATGTAATGAATTATAGAAATGTGAATTATTACCTTACTATGAAAATATTTTATTATATAATGATTCAGTTACATTTTAGACAGATATAGCTGTAGATGTCTTCAGGACATCTAATTCAAAATGTCCAATAGAGAATTGATACTGTAGGATTGAATCTTAAGAGGAAATGTATATATATCTATAGGGACAGTTAGGTGGTACAGTGGATAGAGCACAAGGCTCAGAATCAGGAAGACTCATCTTCCTAAATTCGAATCCAGCCTCAGATGATGCCTAGCTGTATGACCCTGGGCAACTCACTTAGCTCTGTTTGCCTCACAAAATGAACTGCACAATGAAATGGAAAACCACTCCAGTGTCTCTGCCAAGAAAACCTCCAACTGGGGTCATGAAGAATCAGATCCAACTAAAACAACTGAACAACAACAACATATTATGTATATGCCCATGTGCACGTGCACACTTGGGAAGTGCCAAAGGTTGTGGCATTTATATATTGCCTACTATGTGCTAGACAGTGTGCCAAGGTCTTTACAAATATTTCTTACTTTATATACACATACATACATACATACATATATACATATATATAAGATCTCCCTCTCTCTCTCTCTCTCTCTCTCTCTCTCTCTCTCTCTCTCTCTATATATATATATATATATATGTATATAAAGTAATATTTAGAATTTAGATATTAGATATATATTTTAAGGTGTGGCTGCCAGGAATCAATAATTCAGATTGATTCCATAATTAAAATAGACCCAAGTCAGGATGGATTTTATGGTGGTTTATTTACAATTAGGAA
>NC_058135.1:31369317-31369435 GCF_016433145.1 Gracilinanus agilis
CCATGGCCGATGCACATTTCCACTGGTTTTGTCATGTGTCCTTGATCAAGACTAATTTCCAAATTGTTGGTAGTTGCATTGGTGTGGTAGTTTTGAGTCTACATCCCCAACCATGTCC
>NC_058135.1:31369489-31392045 GCF_016433145.1 Gracilinanus agilis
AGTCTACACCCTCAGTCATGTCCACCCCGACCCATGCGTTCAAGCAGTTGTTTTTCCTATATGTTTCCTCTCCTGCAGTCCTTCCTCTGAATGTGGGTAGCGTCTTTACCATAAATCCCTCAGAATTGTCCTGGGTCACAAGCAGCATGTGTTTTTGCCTGGGTCAGGACCTCTGGTCCCTGACTCTGAAATAGGGGAATGGGGGTGACAGGAATACTTGGTGTGACAGTTAAACACTTAACTTAGTCAGGGAAACTAACTTTTTGTGAGTCCTTTGGGGTTATATTGAGACAATAGGAAGTAACATTAAAGGATTTTAATAATAAAATAAGGTGAGGCAAATGGGTAATGGGGCAAACTATTCTTAATAGCTACAGGAGGGAAGATACAGGTGGTCCAGGAAATCAGGGCAGGGAAAATAAAACTTACACTACATTATATTAGACTAAATGTAAGCTTGACAGGGTTTTGGGGATCTCACTGCTTGCTCCATCGATGTTCTCTGCTGTCCCAGGGTCCACAGGCTCCATTGGGTCACTCCAATAGGCTGTCACAGGCCTGGAGGTCCACCCTCCAAAGCTACCGATCCAGACCTATTTGTAGTTCCTCAAAATGCAGTCCAAATGGGGTTTCTCCAGTGAGATCAGGGCACAAGCTCCTCCACTAGTGGCAAAAACTCCCAACTGTCCCAGAGTTCAAAAGCCCTGTGACCTTTCAGCCACATTCCAAAAGCCCTTAGAATGTTCAGCTCAAGCTTGCATTTTCCAGTATACTTTTCTAAATTGTTCACCTATCTACCTTGACTTATTCCTTATTACAACTCCCTTTTCTGCTTCGTGTTTCTTTCCCAGTAGAGTGTCTGGAAAACAACACGGCATGTTTCTATCCCCAGTGGCTACTTTGTGAGTTCAGGAGGTTCCTGGTGATGAATTGGCAGTGGGAGGGTGTTTCCTGAAGTTATGCTTCTTAGAGGAGGGAATGTATAGAGAGCCAACCTTGGAATCAGGCGCACTTCCATTCAGGTCCATCATGCCTATGACATGTTAGCTGTGTAGCCTTGGACAAGTCACTTAACTTTCCATTACCCCAGGCAACTTTCTAAAACTAAGATGCTAGGCAATTGGAATTTTTACTGACAGGGACTTTCCTTGCTTCTTATTCTCTGTACTAATTAAAATCACTACTAATAAAAAAAAGTCCTGAAAATGATAATAATATTAATCTCAAATATTGGGCTTTGGAATTCATGACAATAATATTATTAATCACAAAATCTCTGGCTTTTGAATGAATGAGAGTAATGAGCTTATAACCTAGTGAGATTAAAAAAGCTACATTTTACTATTTAGAAACATAATATCAACTCATAATGAAGAGCCTCTAAAGCATTTGACTAATAATACACTGTGTATTATTTTTGTTTCTTTATTTATTTTGATAGTTTATATATTTATTTTATGATACAATATATATTTATTAAGTATATATATTATATATCATATATCTGTATGTCACAGAATCACAGAGAAAGGATGCTCCTTCTAAGTATGAAGGTCCTCCAGGCTTTACTTGAAGACTTTACTTGAATGGAGAGCAGGAATTCCTTCCAAAGGCAGCTCATTCTTCTTTGGAGGAAGTTTTAGACTTAGGAAGTTTTTCCTTCCTTCAAGTCACCATTTGTATTGCTCTCCCCCTCCCCCCCGCCCCCCCACTTCTCCTGGTCCTGATCTCGGGGGGTGGGGGGTGGCAAGGAGACAAAGCTTAACCCTCCTCCACATGACTGCATTTCTCAAACCAACTCCACTCAGAGCTGGCCAGTGTTTTTGCAAGTTATAATGGAATCCTCCATAGCATGATGGAAAATGTCTGACAATAACTCTGCTTATAAAGGAGAAAACTACCAAAGGGAGAAAGGGAAGAGTAAACATTTGGTTTTGCTTTGTAAACATCATCCTAATTTCAGTCACTTATATAAACTGCTGATGCTTTATGTCTCATTACTGGGCGAAACCTGAGGAAAATGGAGCAGATTGTTAACTCTGCATCATCAAGCTTTGTTCTCAGTTTTGATTACAAGAAGAAACTTTATAGGTATGATGACTCACCACTGTAACTTGTTTGTGAATTGTGATTGCTTATTTGCAACTAAAAAAATAAGTAAAAGGGAAATGTTAAGATGAAGGACTATCCTAGATGATCTCCAAGGTCCCCTTGTGTTGTTATAGTATTTAATGATTCTGTGTTTAAAAACGACACTTTAAAAAAAGTAAATTTGAAAAAATTTTAATAGGCCAGATGCTTACTGAATATGGCTAACTTTATTTGGAAAATGGAGAAATCTCCAAGGTTTTATGGCAATGAATGCTGGTGATCACTCAAGTTTTGTACAGTCCTTTTAATTCACTTATGATTTATCATGCTGTAAAATTCTTCACTAGTTTTGTTGGCCATTCTAAAGATTTGATTATTTGTGTGTAAAAATAATAATGATGATAGTTAATATGTATAGAGGGCTTTAAGATTTACAAAGCTCTTAATATGTATTCTTTCATTAGGTCCTCCCTACAACTCAGTGGAGGTAGATGCTATTATCTCCATTTTCTAGAAGAATCTGAGGCTGAATGATGTTAAATGATTTGCTCAGGCTCACAAAGCTGATAAGTTTCAGAGGCAGAATTCAAACTCAGGACTCATTATAGAGAAACCCAAATGTGGAAGGACCCAGTAAATCCAAGAGGCAAAATGAATAATGTAACAGTCCACCTTAAATTCACTAGCAATTTTCAAAAGATTAGTCATATCTCTATAATGTTAAATTTGCTTTTCTTGTCTAGGGAGATGGTACAATGGATAGAATGCTGGACCTAATGTCTGGAAGACCTTAATTCAAATTCAACTGCAGTCACTTAATAACTGTAAGATATGAACAAGTCAGTCTCTGCCTTAGTTTCTTTCATTTGTAAAATGAGGAAAATAATAAGATTTACCTCCCAGGGTTTCTATGTAAATAAAATGAGATAATAAATGTAAATGACTCTGCGAACCTTAAAGCCCTATAAAAATGCTACTTCTCCTCCTCCTCCTCCTCCTCCTTCTTCTTCTTGTTATTATATCTTTCCTACTTGATACTTGTACCCCATTCACTACTCTACGGAGAGTGGACAGAGGCTTCTCTTTACTAAATATGCTAGAATATATGAACATATGTGAATTATGGAGATATTGGCTGGTGCCTTTTCTTTATCCAGTCAAGATGGCTATGCTAGAATGGGAGAAAAAGACTCAAATCACTAGTGCTTGCCTTTAAAATGCCTGTGTTTAGCTGTCCCACCCATTGAGCTCCAGGCAGATTCATGGCTTTTCCCATCCTCCACTTCCAAAGGGGAAAGGAAGAAAGCAATTGGCAGGAGCTGGCTTCGAGCATCCCCTTTCAAAGGGAAAGTTTTCTGTGAGTTAATGCCAATGTTAGAGTCTTGGAATACCCAGCTGGATGACGGCCTTCTCCCACTCTGGTCCTTGTGCTCTGATTGAGAAGTAGTTGTCCTTTGGGAACTGACAGTGCTTCCTGAACTCGGTGTCCTTGACCATCTCAAGTATGTAGTTAGAGGATGCTTTCCTCAGGTCACTTTGGAAGCAGTCTACCTTTTTTTTTTTTTTTATTTCCTACTAAGGAGAGACAGTTGGAATATTCTCGATAATTCCAAAGTCCCAAATTTATTTGCATATGAAATTAATTTTCCATATGTTAAGCCTTTCTCTAAACACTTCAATTAATTGGGAATTGGCTGTAATTGTGATTACTGCAACTTTTGTCATATGTGGGATCATCCTTTGGAAAAAGGATCCTAGTGTGCTTTCAAGACTTGGAAGAAAAGAAAATAATTAGAAACACAGTCACAAACTGTTTCTCTATTCCATTCTGCAGTTGTAGATCTATTCAGAATTAATTTAGGGAGACATGTCAAATATTATTTGATCAATCATATTAGCAGCTGACATGTAGCTTTTGAATCAAATTTTTTCCTAGTAGCATTTAATTAATATTTTTATTTATTTCATTAAATATTTCCTAGCTACATATAACAATTTTTAACATTCATTTAAAAAAGCAATAAGTTCCAAATTCTTTTCCTAACTCCAACCACTGGCTCCCCCCCGTTCTTATTTGTTTTTTTTTTCCATAGCAGCTTTGAAGAAGGTACTATAGGTCCTGCAACCCCCTTTTACAGATAATAAAAGTGAGATAGACTGCCTAGGGAGAGAAAAACAAACCCAACTCTTTTGTTGAATAACTGTGGAACCAGACTTGAATAGCTTTTCACTTCTAGTTTGGGTGAGATAGGGAGATCTTGTCTTTAAATCCTGCAGAGATCCCTCCTTTACTTCTGGCAATTAGCCATATGGCATTATTATTAACAACTACTCTTTCAATTTATCCTTTCAACCACCCCTAATTCTATTATTGTTTAGCCCACATCTATGCGTCTTCTCCATAGAATACTTTATCAAGATCTTTGCTAAAATAGAGGCAAATTCTATTTACAGCATTTCCCTAATCTACAAGTTATCCTGTCACCAAAAGAAATGAGATTAATCTGGCATGACTTGTGCTTCATGAAGCCATGCTTACTTCTCCCCTTTCTAAATCTTGGCCAACTATCTCTTTAATAATCTGTTCTAAGGTTTTCTCCAGAATCCAAGCCAGGCTTACCTGACTGTAGTTTGGAGACTATTTCTCCCATGCCCCACACTTAAAAAAAAAATTGGGACATTTTCCTTCCTCTAATCTTGTGACAACCTCCTTGTTTTTCACAGTTTTTTTTTTAATGTCACTGACAGTAACTCAGAAATCCTGTATCTCTCAGTTCTTTCAGTATGCAAGTAAGTAGTTCATGTGGGCCAGATGATTTCAGTTCATCAAATGCCATCAGCTACTTCATGACTTATCTCCTTTCTTGGGTAAAGGTGGGGGACTGACTAATGAGGGAAGAAAGGAAGGAAACAGGCATTTATTAAATACCTCCTATCTGTATTTTGTGCTTTCCAGATATCTCATTTGGTACCTCAAAATAATCCTGGGTAATAGGTACTATTATTATTTCACATTTCATAAGTGAAGAGACTGAGATGTTAAGTGATTTGCCCAGCATCCACAGGTAGTAAAACTCTCCCTCTCCCTCTCCGTTCCTCCCTCCCTCCCCCACCCCACACACTCTCTCTCTCTCTCTTTCTCTCTCTCTCTCTCTCTCTCTTTCTCTCTCTCTCTCTCTCTTTCTCTTTGTCTCTCTCTCTCTCTCTCTCTCCCCCTTGATCCTGGAGTAACTTCAGAGAGATCTCTAAAAGAAAACTTAGGTTTTGCTTACATCTTTCTCCAAAACTGAATAACAGGGTCCCTTCTAGCAAAAGTATTCAGTGGACAATATGGTATCAGCTATGAGACAGATTTTTATTTTCTACTATTCAGAAACTGAATAAATTGCTAAAGTCTCAGGCACACATTAACAAACATTGAAAACAAAACATCTCAAATAACTCACATCACCTTACAACTTTATTTTTTTTAAATCCTTATCTTCTATCTTAGAATTAATACTGTGAATTGGTTCCAAGGCAAAAGAATGTTAAGAACTAGGCAATGGGAATTAAGTCCAGGGTCATATAGCTAGGAAGTATCTGAGACCAGATTAGAGCCTAGGACTGGACTTCTTTCTTTGGGCTTGACTCTTAATCTACTACCTAGCCGCTCCCAGACCTTTACTTTTTCCTTTCCTTTTTTTTTTTTAACCCTTAACTTCTATGTATTGGCTCATAGCTGGAAGAGTGGTAAGGGTAGGCAATAGGGGTCAAGTGACTTGCCCAGGGTCACACAGCTGGGAAGTGTCTGAGGTCAGATTTGAATCTAGGACCTCCCAACTCTAGGCCCGATTCTCAATCCACTGAGATACTCAGCTGCCCTAGACCTTTACTATTTAAGCAATTCATCTCCTGGAGATTCAAGGTTTAGGAGTCCAGGCTGATCTAGGACTCTAGGCTTGAGAGTGTAATAAAATGAAACACTTATAAGAACATGGGACAATTGACTAAAGAGGTCCAATGGTTCCCAAACTTTTTGGCCCCCTTTCCAGAAAAAAATATTACTTAGTGCCTCTAGAAATTAATTTTTAAAATTTTAATAGCAATTAATAGGAAAGATAAATGCCCCTGTGGCCATCACCGCTTCCTGGATCGCTGCGGCACCCACTAGGGGGTGGTGGCACCCACCTTGGGAATCGCTGATTTAGTCATATCCGGGGAAAGGCATTCAGAGTCAGTAAAGATATACAGACTTGATGCAATTCAATGTAGCTTTTTGTTATGAGTCTTGGACATGGTGTTGGTCTGTAGGTGAGAAGTCTGATAGAACTCAGGAAGCCATATCAGTGGCTTGAGACTTTAATTTTAGATAATCAAGTTTCAGCACCTTTTAAGGAGAAGAACTAGCATAGCCTACCTGGTGGGGAGCCTTGGTAGATGTTTCTAAAACTTTTTTTCTTCAGCTAAAGGATGGTCTTATTGATATCTTTCTCTTTTGAGAAATGTGTTATTAGGGAAATATGTCTTTGGAATGTTGATTTCCCTGAAATTGCCATAACTTAAGTAGGAGACTATTTAAAAAATATTTTTAATTTACTTTGTTAGATATTTTCTCAATTATGTATGAACATTTTTAATATTTATTAAAAAATTTTGGAGTTCCAAATTCTTTCCCTCTCTCCCCTCCCCTACTCCTTGAGAAGGAAAGCAATATGATAGTGAATATACATATAAAGCCATGCAAAACATTTCTTTATTAGCCATATTGAAAAGAAAACATGCACAATACACACACACATGCGCTTAAAAAAACCCACAAAAAATAAAGTAAAAAAAAGCATGCATCAATCTGCACTCAGGGATAATTAGTTCTCTCTGGAGACGGAGAGCATTTTTTTGTCATGAGCGGTTTTGGACATCATCTTGATTAGAGTAGCTAACTATTTCACAGTTGAGCCTCATTACAATTCTGCTGTTACTGTGTACAGTGTTCTTCTTGTACCTCTCACTTCAGTTTGCATTAGTTCATAAAAATCTTCCCAGGTTTTTTTGAATAATCTTGCTTGTCATTTCTTATAGCACAACAGTATTTCATCAAATCATCTACTGCAACTTGTGTAGCCATCCCACAATTATTAGGCAAAGGGGGACTATTATAGTGACGGATGTGCATGATCAATTAGACCCAAAATTCTTTATTAATTGGCTGTTTTCCAAATTAGGTTCTACAGAAAAGGGAAAGCAGGAGATTGGGGAAAGGAAATAACAAGCTTTTATTAAGTGCCTACTATTTGTTTATTAGGCTAGGCACAATGCTTTACAAAATTTAAATTCTTTTTTCAAGATCTAGGGTCTTCCATAGCTGTCTTTCTTCTTTGCTACCAGAGCTTACACTCAGAACTTTCTCCTGCCTCAACTGCTAATGACAATGTCTGGCTCTTTAAGGGACACCATAAAGCATAACCAGTTCTTGACCATTCAGTGACTGTCCTCTTAACTCCATTAGTTTTTTGTTAAACTTCTTCATATATTTAAGGGAATAACAAAGTGTTAGCCCTAATTTAAGACTGCAAAACCTTCCTTCCTTTCTATGTCCTTGAATGGTCTAAGCACACAGGGAAAGGATGTTACCCATTTCCTCTCAAATATCTTGGGAGGCTTTCTAAACTTAATTACTAATCAGATAATCATAAATAACTACTATTTTCTCTATGCTTTATTGTTTAAAAGTGATTTACTCACAACAATCTTGTTGGGGTGGATAATATAAAACCAACATTGTCCCTACTAACAAGTAGAGTAGAGAGGAAACTGAAATTAAATTTATTTTTTATTATTGATCAAGTTGGGATGATCTTATTCAAAAACTCCTTTTACACCCAAGATATGTGCTCACTGTAGATGTTCCCAGCATTCCATAAAGCAGGGGTCGGCAACCTTTTTGGCCCTGAGAGCCATAAACGTCACATTTTTTAAAATTTAATTTCGTGAGAGCCGTACAGTGCTCACAGTGCGCTCCTGTAACAGCGCCTGAAAAAAAATGGACTTTATGGCTCCTGCAGAAAGAGCCAGATCTGGTCCTCAAAAGAGCCAGATATGGTTCGAGAGCCATACGTTGCCGACCCCTGCCATAAAGCTTAGGGAATTCAGGTAATTTTGACAACTTCCAATGCTGTGTGAGTGAAGAAAAAATAATTTAAAGTAAATTCAGGGCTGTTGGGCGAAAAGTTGATTCTAAGTTTTAAGATAGAAATTGCTTTAGAAAATATTACTGGATGTGATGCTTAGCAGACTAGATATCCAGTGGCTACATGCAGATATCAACTGGTCTGCTTACTAGTAGTAGCAAGGGGAGCTGCTAAAGCTTTCCTTTTGATCCATAGTAACTCCTTACATCTTTAAATAGCCCAGCCCTGGCCTCCCTCTGGCAGTGATCCTTCAATCCAACCAGGGTCACAGGGTTGGACTGAAAACCTGTCTGGGAGGCCCACAAAGGGGATTTATAAATGGGAGGGTTGTCAAGACTTTCAAACGAGCAAAGAGCTGAGCAGTATTCCACTTCAGTACTTTGGGAAACAGAACAGGTTTTCCCAGCATTGTGTTTCTTTTTCTCTGTTCTCATCTCAGCACTGAAATTGCCCTGTTGGGGGGAAATTGGTCAGTTTTCCTCTCCAGTAAATCTGGTCTTGAATATATAGTAGATCATTTCCTTCCTATATGGTGTGAATTGGGGAGCATGGAAAGACCTCCATGTCCCCAAACAAACCCCTTATCAGTCTGTTTCTCTACCTTAATTTCCCATTAGTAGCTATTTTTCTGGTTTGAAAATTTGAAGTCCTTTAAATCTGTTTGGAAGGGCCATTTGGGAAGACTGGTTTCTCAACTAATCATTTCCTTATTAGGAACCTGAAAGGATGAATACAGACTAGTTTAGAGCTTTTAAGCAAGTTTTTAAGCAGGGGTCTATCTCAAAGTGATGACTATAAACCAGGTTAGAGTTTTAGCATAATTATGTTGGGGATCTTGGGGTAAGGATCTGGGAAGATCATCATGGAAAATTTTGGCTTAAGTGGTAGATATGATCAAGCTCTGAAGTGGGGGATGTTGGAGAAGAGGGAAAGGATGTTTATATCTGATTTTCTGCTCTTGATCTCACCCCTCCTATGAACTTCCTTTCCTCCTGTGAAATAGAAACAAGAATTTATTAAGGACCTACTATGTGTCAGGAACTAGGCTATATTCTGAGGATACCATTAAAGGCAAAAAACAGTAAGAAAAAAAATAATTTTGGTCTTCAAAGGAATTTAAAGTCTTATGGGAAAGACAACTATAGACAAAAAAAACACTGGATAAATTAAGAATAATCTCAGAGGGAAGGCAGTATGAGTAAGGACAAAGGGTTAAGGGCTGTCTTGAAAAGCCAAGCAGAGAACAGAGTTTGTTCTCTGGTTGTCAGTCATAACTCCCATCATTATGATAGTTTCCTCCATTAGAATATGAGTTCCCATCGTCTTTGCCTTTATGTCTCTAATGCTTGACACATAGTAGGCACTTTATAAAAGTTTAATGACTGATTGATGCTTTACTGTTCTTCATATTCTCAGCATGAAGGGATTTAACAAAAATACACATTGACTTGATTTGATTAGAAGAATCTATAAACTTGTATATTTGTCCTAATTTCTAGGAATAAGCCTATATGAACTTGTGTAGTGCTGGTTCTCAAATTACACATATATGTGTGTGTATAAATGTATATGTACATATATACACACAAACACATTATATATACAATCCGCATCAATCTATCCTTAAAATATTCTTTTATTTCATAAAAGGAGTCTTGTAAAGAGTTTTCTTTCACAGTTTTTGACATAAATTTTTATTGTGATAGTGTTATTTGTCCTTTAAATTTTGATAGAATTCTTTTCTAAATCTATCATGACCAAGAGTTTTTCCATTTTTTAGTAGTTCCTTTATAGCAAATTCCATTTCATTTTATGAGAATAAATTATTTAATACCTCTTTGGGTCTTGTACCATCCTGTGCCCTTTTTTTTTAAAACCATCATTAGTGCAGCAAACAACTGATTGTTCTATTTGTAACTGGATCAGTTTTTTGACCTGGAAATTAGAAGATACAATAGAATTCAGAACAACTATCCATTTTTCCTGGGAAAAAAACCCATTTCTATATTACTCAAATAACTATATGATCATGTTTCGGTATATACCCTATTTTTAAAAAATTCTGAACCATTAAACAGAGGCATATTTCAGTTGGATTTACTTATGTTTTTGTCACTTGTCTCCACAGTGATTTTGGAATTGTAGTTTGTGTTTAAAAAGGCACAAATCTAAACCTCAACTCCTTTCAAAGTTGATGGTGCAAAATGGTCCTAGAGTTGGGAAGACCTGAATTAAAATCCTTCTTTAAAAACAGTAGCAGTGAAACCCCGTGTGGACCAGATAACTTCTCTGTAACTCAGTTTCATGATCCATAAAATTGGGGACTTGGAGACCTGTGAAAAAATCTATGTGCAGTACTGCATGGCGAATTTTTGTTAGTATTCTGTGTGGTGCTGAGCAAGTAAATGTTGGCCTCAAAAGCCCTTTCAACTCTAAATCTATTATCCTAATGCCTTGTGACCTTAAGTTTAATATTATAATATCTTTGAATATTTCCCTATATTTTTTGAGTTCAGTGGCATATCTTGTGATCCATCCATCTGAGCTGCCTGTCAAAAGGTATCCCTTGAGCCCCTGAAGGAAGTCAGGATTCTAAGAATTATAGATTAAGAGGGAGAGCACCACAGGCATGAAGAGCCACCAGTGCAAGAAAATAGTGACAGGAGATGTAATATATTGTATCAGTAGTATAGGAGAATAGGAAAAGTAGGAAGGAATCTGGCTATGAAAAACTCAAATGGCAATGGATATATTTGATCCTTTAGGTAATAGGGAGCCACTGAAATTTGTTAAAGGGATGGAGGTGATGTGAGTTGACCTTCAGATTAAGAAAATCATTTTGGCAGAAGAGGATGAATTGGAATAGAGAGACCTATGTCAGGGAGAACAAATATGTCAGGCAAGAGATAATGAGGGCTTGAACTAAGGTAGTTGTATGAATGGAGAAAAGGAAACATGCAAAAGATGTTACTAGAGGTGTTATAAAAAGTGTTCAACTTAGAGTCAAGAAGACATGAATTTGAATCCAGCCTTAGACACTTCTTAGCTTTGTAAACTTGGGTAAGTCACTGAACTTGCATTATTTCCTCGTTTTTACAATGAATAATAATAGATTAATATTTAGAATACATAGAGGAAATATTACATATAATATGTATAGGATAATAGAATAATATATACTATATATTGAATATATTATATATAGCAAATAATATAGAGGATATATAATAGGAACTACCTCACAGGACTATCGTGATAAAGAAATGAGATAAGACATGTATAAGGTGCTTTTTTTAAACCTTAAATCACCATGTAAATACAATTTATTATTAATTATTATACGTGTAAACTGATTGGATAGATGGGGATACTGAGGCTCTGAACTCAGGTAACTAAAAGGATTCTGGTGTCTTGGATAAGAGGAAAGTTCTGAAGTTTGTAGCAGGGTAGCAGCTCAGAACAACAACAAAAAATCAAGGGGATAATGTCTACTTTTGTCATTTATTCATTATCAAGTTTGATATCATTTTCTTATGTGTAAAAATGTGAAGCCCTATAAATTCTAAGGAATGAGAGCTCTATTTGCTTAAAATATTTTACCTACCCCCCACACCCCTCAAAAGGACTTGAGACAGTTTACATATTAAACAGTGTCAGGTAAGATGGGGATAAGACTGAACCCAGGATGTTGGAAGGAAGCAGAGACCCAAGGTAAGTAGATTACAGTGTTCCTATGATAAATTTAGCTCTGTTTTCTGGCAGCTAAAACCAAGCTGGGTTACATCGCTTTAACTTTACTGACAATGCGAAAGCATACATATTTGTCTGGAGCAAGCTCACTTTTTCCTGGAATTAAATTCAAGCTGGGGCTAATAACCAGGAGCTAAAATAACCTTGATAAGCCAGAACCCAGATCATAAATTCTGTAAGATCTAACTTCATGTTAAGTTCTTCTTTTACATAATAATTTAATTAGATCCAGAGTATATGGTGGGGATAGAGTCATTTGGATACACATGGAAATAATTAAATGCCATGCTGTGAGTCATAACTGAATGGGCTATGTATCGTTGATGTCATTAATTTTTCAGACCAGAAAAGGCATCAATGATGACTAATGAAATTATTTAAAACTTCTATAAGCAAAGAGATTTGGGCTAGATCAATTATATTTAACCTGAGAACTACATTTGTACAGAAATTTCAGAGAATGATTGGCACTTTCCATATCAATGGAAAAAAAAAATCCTTCTGTTGGAATCTGGAATAAGAAGAAAACAGATTTTTTTTTTAATGGCTTCACTTTCTGAAGCTGGAGTCGAAGCTTTATAAACCTACTCGTTTCATCTTTGCGATCATAACATTTCAGAAAAGTTCCTAGAATTCATAGGTGAAGAAGGAAAAGAGAGGACCCAGGCTAGCGTGAAAGGAATATTGGTCTGAAATCAAAGGTTTTTTTTTTTTAAGTGTTAAAATGCAGATGTAAAAAGTAGGTTGAAAATATTCTATGTTTTATTCAGTGGCTTTTCTGAATTAAAATTTTCCGTACCATCCTTTCTGGTTTTGTATTGGCTTGGTAAGCATTAACTTGACTATATGATTATGTATTAGGGAAGTATAGACATCAGATTACTAGAAAATTCAGGTACTATTGACCTCATTCATAACATTTATTTTCATAGTAATGTTCTCCAGAAAACTTCTTATTCCATTACATGTATTTATTATTTGCTTTTTTAAAAAAATATTTTTTCCTTTCCTCCAGATAATCTAAAAAACCCTAGAGAGTGTCTTGGGAATTACTTATTATAAAATAGGCTACTCTTCTGTCTTAATACTTTTTGCTTCTTTTAAGTTGGCAAATTGCAGCTATTCTCTCTTTATTCTAGTTCCGACTCATCTCTTTCTTCCTAGATTTCCCCAAATTCTGCAGGATCAAGGTATGGAGCGATTGCTCCAGTACAGCAGAATCTGCAAGTGTAGGAGGGTGGATGGTGATGCTTAATAAATTTCACTTGATGGTGGGTGGAGTTAGATTGCATTGAATCCAGAGTTTTAAACACTCAGATTTCATAGTACCACTGTTTGTATACTTGCAGTAACCAGGATGAATCACAAAATAACAGATTTTAGAATTGGAAGATTTACAGCCATCTAGTGTCCAACTCCTATAAGAAAGATATCTCTGCTATAACATACCAGACAAGTTGTGGTCTAGCCTTCCATTACCTCTCCAGGCAGTCCATTTCATTATCAGGAAACTGATAGAAAACTGAGGATGTTTGAGTTACCTGCAAACTTCCCCTTTTAATTGCCTCATTGTTGTGGAAGTTATAGTGCAGACCTGGGAGAATTCAACTGTCCCCTCCCTAATATGGATTGATCTGGGACCCAGCTATGGGCCATTTGGACAAAAGGAATATAAATGTAACTTTTTGGATCTTTTGAGGAGCTCTTGAGACCCTAGGGAATGTCCCTGGTGACTGTTTTGAACATTTTTAGTGTTTTTATCTTTCTTAATTACTATATAAACTGCTTTGAGAACAGCTTCTACCTGAGGGCATTTGACTACGTTTTTAGTAAGAAGAACGTTTGCATCCTTGGGCTTTATGTGATCATTCCAGATAAATAAGAGGCCCCCAGCCACCATTACATGTTTGGACAATGACTTTGTCCAATGTGACCCCTTAGCCACAATTCTACTTTTGGATGATGAGTTCTAGCTTAAATTGGTCCTCTGGAACCTCTACCTGGTTCTTCCCTCCAAGATCTCATTGAACAAGGAGAATCCCTTCACTCCATACCTGCCTTTCAGATAGTTTTAGACAGCTATTGTGCCCTCCCTGAGTCTTCTCTTATCTTCTTCTAGTCCCCTCATTTGATCCTTAGGACGTGGCCCCAGAGTCCTTCACCATTATAGTTACCTTCTCTAGACACTCTGCAGCTTATCCATATCCTTTGTAAACTCTGGTCCCTGTAAATGGCCACAGTACTAAGAGGCACCTGGAAGCTGTGGCCTTCCTCCCAAAAGCCCGAAATTACATTAGCTTTTTGAACTATTGGGACACACTGGGTAAAATCATGAATAATCTCCCTCAGAACCCAGACTCCTGTTATCAAGGCTTTAACTAATGTTGATTAACATTCTTTGACCCTGTCCTAATGAATGGAACATATGAGAATTCTAAGAATTACAATCCTGATAAGATAAACAGCATAAGTCTTTTCCACTTAAAGAGGATGGATCATAATAATGAATGAGAGAGACAGTCTCTGAATAGAAACTGACTATTTATATGGAATAGAGCATAGGATTTGGAGTCTGCCTTTGATTTTGGCTCTGCAACCCATACTACAGTCATAAGCTAGGTAGGTGACCTCTTTGAATCTCAGCTTTTTCAGTTTGAAAAGATCATCTCTAAGGTCCCAAATGCCTCTAATCCTTATGGCCCGGGGTCAATAAAAGGACCAGTTCTCATTTGCTGCCACTTAAATGGGGTGGCGGGGTGAGGGAGAGAGACAGAGACAGAGACAGAGACAGACAGACAGAGACAGACAGAGAGACATATCAAAGGCCATTTCAACATCTGGCAGTAGTACCTTCCAGATTGCTATAACTTTCAACCCTCCCCATGTGCAATTATCTGAATAAGTAATCACTTTGAAAAGGATTTCAGCCAACATGACATCCACTAACTCAGCTAAAAGCTGGGAGCAAATTTTTTTCTAAAATATTTTACTTGTACTTTTTATACACCTTGCTCTATGAAAAGGGTAAGGGAATATTGTTCTACTATGTGCTAAATATTGTGCTAAGGACTTTTTTTTTAATCTATGGCTAATAAATCCTGAACTTCTGTAGTCACCAACTACAATGCTTTCAGTGAGATGGAAGACCACTAGAATTTGCTGTCTACCTTGCTACTGTATTTTAAAATGCTCTGGATTGAGGGGAGCTTGGTGGCTCAGTGGTCCTGGATTCAAATCTGGTCTCAGACACTTCCTAGCTGTGTGATCCTGGGCAATTCACCTATTTGCCCAGCCCTTAAAGTTCTTCTGCCTTGGAACCAATACTTATTATTGATTCTAAGGCAGAAGGTAAGGGTTTAAAAAAAATTCTCAGGGCTTTACCTTCTGCCCTGCCTCTATATCCTCATGCCTCTAAGCCCTGCCATAATGCTTGTTGAAAAACTCTGGGACTTGCTATCTTCACTATTGTGGAACCCTTTGGACTTTCAAAGTATTTCTATTCATCTTGCTTCTCAGTTCTCTTTTATGTGTTGCCTCCTCCAACTGAAAGGTGAACTCCATGAGAGCAGGGACTATCTTGCCTTTTCTGTATATATTCAAGCAATTGGCATTAGAACTTTGCACATAGTAGGAACTTAATAAATATGTTTTGATTCATTGATTCATGCACACAGACTGTCCTCCCATGTCTGGAATGTTCATCTGTCTCTGCTGCCTGTTGAAATTCTTCTCTTCTTTTAAGACCCTGCTCAGGTGCCTCATTTACCATGAAGTCTTCCTTGATCTCTGGTGAATGTTGAAGAAGTGGAATAAAGACAAGTAGCATTAGATCTCCTATAACATAGATTTTTTTCAGTCTTGGATCATGCTCTTGGCCAGGTGTTAGAAAAATCAGAATCTACTATGTGGGCCTCTGCTTTTCCTACCATACCAACTCAGAGGAGCCATGGTGGGAGGACAATTTGACCTCTCCTACTCAGCTCTGGAATTGTATGTAGGAGAGAGGATATGCAGCTTCCTATCTGATTATGAAATGTATCTCCTGGGGCCACCTACAGTTTTTAGCAGTTTCCATAGATTACTCAACTCTCTCAGTTCATTATTTCTCCAGAGATCTCCTCTAGCATATTACATTTCGCCATTTGTTAATATGTATCCTTGTCCCAAGATCTTAAGATCTCTCCTCCTAGCCCTTAATGGAAAAGTTTAAATTAACATTCTTATACAACTGTCAAAACCAACTTATAACCATAGAATTTTACAGTTGAGTGGGGCCTCTGATGCCATCTTCAACTTGTACAATTCCCCCTTGGTGATACCTTTCAGTGGCTCATTCAACTTTTGCTCATATATAGTCCAATTTTTTCAGCAAATCAGCAAACATTTATTAAGCATCTCTTATGTGCCAACAACTGTGCTAGGTGCTGGGGATGTAAGTACAAAGAATGAAGTAAATCCCTACAAATAAAGAACTTAAATTCTAATGGAGGAGAAAATAAGTATATGTAAGGATAATAAAGGAAAAAAGTTAATATAAATAACACATAAATCCATATCCTTATGTGTAATGTAATTTTGGAGCGAGGCCACTAAAATTGAGGGGTAGTCAAGAAGGGCTTCAGGCAGAGGATGGAACTTGAACTCTGTCTTTGAAGTCAGAAACTTAAGGTAAAGGAGGGAATGTATTCCAAACATTGGAGATTGCCAAAGATAGGAGATGGAGTATTGAGTATAAGGAACTGAGAGGGAAGGGTATTTTGGCCATATCACAAGAAGGGGGACTCATGTCCAGTAAGGCTGTAATAGATAGGGTAAAGGGAGAGGGAAAAGAGATTTCAAAGATAATCAAAGGGATTTATATTTTGCTCTGGAAGCAATCAAGAGCTTTAGAATTGGTTGAGTTGGCATTGTGAATACCAAGACAAAATGAAAACTGCTTGCCTTCAAGGAGTTTATGTTTTGCTGAAGGATGTAGCATGCTAATGGATAATCTTATCTATGGTATTTTGGGGATGGAGAAACTAAGAATTTTAAGGGGGTAAAGGAGAGGAAGAGTATATCAAAGGCATAAGGGACAGTTTGTACAAGGACACAAAATGGGAGATGAATATTGTATATAAGGAGCAGAAGGAAGGCTCCTTTAGTTGCTACACAGAGAGCATGCAAGTAGGGAATCTGTGGAAATAAGCCTGCTAAGATGAGCTGGAGGCAGGTATGAAGGGTTTCTAATGACAGGCTGGGAGTTGGTGCCTTCACTTAGAGGCAAATTTGCTGAAATTTCTTGAGCATGGGAGTGAGATGGTCAGACCTGAACTGTAGGAAGATTATTTTGATAGTTGTTTGGGGGAAGAATGGGAGAGGGGAGAGACTAGAAACCACACGTCCATTTAAGAGGCTTTCATGATCATCTAAGTAAGAAAGAGTTGGTGAGAGACCGAATGAGAGGCTGGGTCTGAATGGGATAGGTAGGTGGTTCAGTGGAGAAAGTGCCTATGCTGGAGACAGGAAGACTCATCTTCCTGAATTCAAATCTGGCCTTAGACACTTACTAGCTAAGTGACCCTTGGCAAACCTACCTCAGTTTCCTCATCTATAAGATGAGCTGGAGAAGGAAATGGCAAACCAGTCTACTATCTTTGTCAAGAGTTAGACATGACTGAAAAAAAACAACTAAACAATAACAACAGAGACTGTGTGAGAGGAGAAAAGTAGGTAGAGGTGACATGTTGCAGAGGTAGAAGAGAGAAGATGTGGTAACTGATTTGGATATGGGAGGTAAGAGAATAGTGAAAAATAAATGCTGAAGTTGAAAACATGGTTGACTAGAATGACGATAGTACCCTCAATAGAAAGAAAGTGGAGTGATTTAGTGTGGGAAAATGGTAAATTGTTTTGGACATGTTTATCTGGAAATGCCAATGAGCTATCCAATTGGACATGTCTGATAGGCAGTTGGTGATAAAAGATAGGAATTCAAGAGAGAAAACTGAATCTGGAAAAGTAGTTATGGGTGTCATTTGTACATAGATGACAACTGAATCTGTGATGATGAGATTACTAAGAGAAAGAGTGTAGAGAAGAGTAGGTTGGTGGAGTCATGGATGAAGATGTGGTAAAGGGGACTGAGTAGTCATCTAGGAGAACTCCCACTGACTCTCTCAACTTTCCAAGTCATATTTTCTTCTTAGAATGTAAGATCCTTGAGGATAGCCTATCTTTCTTTTTGCTTGTATTTATATCCCCAGACCTTAGTATAGTGACAAGCCTTTAGTAAATAAATTAATAAATGCTTGTTGACTTGACCTGCCTCCATCCTGTTTGCCTCTTCTGGTCTTTTACTTTCCAGGGTATTAAAGGGAGACTTTGTGTTGGGGTACTTAATCCTCCATCTGAGACTAGACTGACTTGGGCAACCCCAGAATATTAGTCAGACCCTGGAGAGTAATCATCTCTAAGTGACCCAAATCCTATGGTATCTTCCTCCTTCCTATTGCCACTTGACTCTTGACCACTAATAAATATAATAGACATGTTTGCATTTTGTATTTTGCTCTCTGGACTTGCTTTTTATTGCCAAGAACAATATAAGGCCCTCCCTAAGCAGTATGAATAAATGTTCTGAGGGTTATCAAAAAGGAAAAGAACTCTCAGTGCTCTTAAGAGAATATCCCAACATAATGTAGCTAATATTGAGTCAAGACTGGATGCCAGCAAGTAGAAGAGATTTCTCACTATATTACATTGTATTTCTCATTTAGGTAAATATCTGTACCACAGAATTGATTGAAACAAGAAGTTAAAATTGTTAAAGAAGGGCTTTGCTCTAGGTAATCCTAAGTAATCTTATTTTGAGGTCTTATTTTAAGGTTCAATTTGAGGTTAACCTTAATTGGGTGGATGGGGGGGATGCTGCCTTGTAAAAATCTGCATTTGGAACCATTACAAATAAAAACAAGTTCCCTCCTAGTGAAAGACCTCTTTTGTTTCCCTAATTTTTCCCTAATTTTATATGAACTTGCAGGGGAAATAGAGAATGGGGAAATGGAGAAGGGAAGAGAGAAAGAGTGGGAGAGAATTTGAGTGTGGAGAGGGGAACAGAGAGAGTTAAGAGAAAGGGAGAGAATAAGAGGAGGAAGAGAGAATAAGAGACAAGGAAAGAAGAAAGACTCAGAGACAGAGATAGAGACATATACGCAGAGCTCTAGAAATATTTTTTGAAATCAGTTTCAAAGTTTTTAGAATAGAATATGTTTTACTATGATAACTTGATCTTATTTATAATGGTTCCAAATACAGATTTTTTTCAAGGTAATCCACCCCCCACCAAAACAATATGCTCTTTGTATCCACTAAGTCATGCTGCCTCTCAACATGGGAAATCTCATTCTGAGTGGTCAGACTGGGCAGATTGGCAGATGGGCAGAATGATGGCTCTTTCTAGATTCTGTGGGTGATGGCACATGACTACTCTTGGTTGGTGGAATGATTTGTCTGGTTAATTCTCATAATGAATAAAACTCTGGCATACTCTCTAGTTATCCCACCCTCAAGTGACTGGAGTTTCAATTTCTTAGAGGGACAAGTGAAATTCATCCACCTGAATTTGAATGGTAGCAGATCTAAGAATCCTTTATGTGTCTGGGGTTCAGTGTTTACTTACCTTGTGCTGGAAAGTACAGTGACCTACTGAGTCCCATGTGTGATGGGGATCAGTTATTACAGTTACTCCTCACGAATGACACAAGAGTAGGAAATAACCTTCTGTTAATTAAGTCTCTTGCCCTTTGCTATTGATGTGAAGGTCCTCAGATTGAGGTGGGGAGAGTATTTAGGGTACAGAGCACTGAGAAAACAATTGAATAACAATATGAAATCTTTTGTAATGCTCTCCAAACTCTTTCTTTTTTCTGTATCTTTCTTATCTGTTTACCTAGATATTAGTGCTAAAAGGTATTGGTACATAGGAGATATCTGAAAAATATGATACAAATGTTTATGTATGTGTAAATGCATGCATTTACACATGCATAATACAGTCATATATATCCATATGTACATATCTCTAGCTAAGAATGCTCTGTTGATTGATAGGTATTCAGAACCTGTGGTTTCTTTGGTGCAAGAAAAAAACACAGAACTATTAGTCATAAAACCACTCTTTAATCAAGGGAAAGGGGGATGAGGGCTACTTGGCCTCTTATGCAGAGCTGCGCCTTGTGCAGAGTCTAAATGAACACTGCTTCGCTCTGCTCCCTGATCCCCCTGGGAGTGACACCGGGCTAGAAGAAGACTCCCAGGAACAAAGGAAATTGGGGAATTTATATACCATTTGGGAAGATCTAGGGGCTGGGAGAGATGATTGACTTTATACTGACAGGATACAATCAAGCTAGAGAAAGGGATCATAGCTAGAGGCTAGGGTGTAGGGGAAAGGGACTGCTTACACAAAGGATACTAAGGGATGGTCCCCTGCCCTGGTGTGTCCTCCATGGTAAGGGTCCCTGGTACAATGGGGAAGACTACCCAAGACAAAAGGGTATTTAGCATTTACCCTGGGGTCCATTATTCAGTCTGCTACAGCTAGCCTGAGATTCCCTTCAGGGTGGATTCTCAGGGGAACAGGGAAAGCTCAAGCTTTGGCATCTCCAATCTACAAGCTGTTTCTAAAACCCGGGGTTCATCAGATCTCACTAAGCTACAAGTTTGGGAACTCTAGATTCCATGTCAACAGATGTAATAACATTGTTGTTATTCAATCATTGTTGTTGTTCAATCACACCCCATGGACCATAGCTATCCACAGAGTTTTCTTGGTAAGGATACTAAAGTGATTTGCCATTTCCTTCTCTAGTGGATCCTTTTGTCAGGCAATCAGAGGTTAAGTGATCAGGATCCCAGGATCACCCACCTAGGAAGTGTCTGAAGTTAGTTTTGAACTCAGGTCTTCCTGACTCCAGGCTGATCTACTGTGCTACCTACCTGCCTCCTGAGGTGTATTTACAACATTGCAGATCAGTCATTGTTCTTCAGCTTGAGTCTTAGACCCTGAAAAGCTCAATACATGTCCAGTAAGTGCTGGTAGAGGTAGGACATGACCCTAGGTCCTTGTGAATTTCTTGGTTGTCTTATCTACCAACTATACATCCAGGATGATGTAACATCTGTGATCCTTGCTAGTAGGTAGAGGCTATTGAATTTGCTTGAGCTCAGGAGTTCTGAACTGCAGTCTGGCCAAAGAAAGTCAGTTGTCTACATGAAGTCCAGCACAAATAAGGTGAAACCCACTTAGTAAGGACATTTCCAAGAGTTTAAAGTTCTTAAAGTGCTATATAAATGCTAACTATTATTATTATTGTTAGATTCTACATATTTTGTGGAAATGTACACTATTATGAATTTGAACAAACAATTTACAATATTAATTTGAACAATTTGATTTCACAAGAGCAAAATTTGCACTAACCAAAGTCAGAAGGAGAAGCTTGAATGAGTTTCCCTTTCTAACAACAAGTTTCAGTCTCTATCAAGAGGGCCAAAATTTTGTCTCTGGCCAAGTAGGAATACTACTTATGTATATGTAGAGACTGGGAGTCAAACTAAGTGAATCCATATTTTATAGAATTCTAAAGTAAAGGTTTAATTTTCATTGCCCAGAAGTGAAATTAATTTTCATGCCCAAAGTGAAATGTTTGTCTTAGCATTAATATAACTAGGATAACTTTGAGATTTTAAAAACATTGGATATTATCTTTTCAAAATCTTACTGTGGTGTACCTTTAACTCATGAACAGCTTATGATTACTCTACTGAAATAAAGATAAGTGTTAACTTAGAAAAAACACAGAACTATTAAATGGTCAGAAAAGCCACTCTAAGGAAAAGAGGGAACAGGGCTGATTAGGCCTCCACTCAGAGCCCTGCGCCACGTGCCTTAAGCAGAGTCAGAGGATTGAAGCCTGCTTGCTTTGGTCCCTGACCCCGAGATGAGGACTCCTAGGAACAAAAGAAATTGGGAAACTTGCTTACCATTTGGAAAGATCCCAGTGGAAAGATGATGGATATTATCATACTGACAGGATACTATCAAGCTTGGGAAAGGAATCCTAGCCAGAGGCTAGGGTGTAAGGGAAGGGGCTGCTTACAATGGATACTAAAGGGTGGTTCCTGCCCTGGTGTGTCTTCCTGGGAAGGGTCTCTGATACTATGGTGAAGACTACCTGAGACAAAACATTTACCCTAGGGTCCCTTATTCAGTCTGCAACTGCTCATCTGAGATTCCCTTCAGGGTGGATTCTCACGGGAACCTGGAAGAGATTACAAGCTTTGGGGGTCTCCAACCTACAAGCTATTCCTAAAACTTGGGGTTCATCAGATCTCACTAGGCCACAAGTTTGGAGTCTCTAAATTCCACATCGACATAAGCATAGTTACTCAGTAAAATGAAAGGAGGGAAGATGACTTGATTGGCAAAGTGATGGTTCAGGGTCTCCTTCCCTCCCTCCCTTCCTCCCTTTCTCCCTCCCTCCCTCCCCCCCTCCCTCCCTC
>NC_058135.1:31392414-31443711 GCF_016433145.1 Gracilinanus agilis
AGAGAGAGAGAGAGAGAGAGAGAGAAAGGAAGGAAGGAAGGAAGGAAGGAAGGAAGGAAGGAAGGATGGATTCAGTATGTGGTTTGTATTTTTATTAAGGTTCTATTCTTACCATGAGCCATGAAATCTTGGTCTTATTGAAATATAAGAAGTAGAGCAGAATGGGAAATAGATAATTATCTGAATATTTATTTAAAGTTCACTTGCATCTGCTGTCTTCTTACTTACATGGCAGGGCTAATCCCTGAATTCTTTTGACCAGAACATCCAAATATAAAACAGAATGCTTTTGGATTTTACAGTCCTATTTCTAGTTATTTGGTTTATCCAACCCAGGAATTCTAAACATGTGTTTAAATTGCATAGTTTCTGACATTCCAGCTGGGAAACTCCTTAAGGTTTGCTGATAATTGGATTTAGTAGGAAAATTGATTTCTGGGAGTCCTCAAAAAAGTGTGTGTATATGTGGTGGGTGTGTGTGTGTGTGTGTGTGTGTGTGTGTGTGTGTGTGTGTGTGTGTGTGTGTATAAATGCTTAGTGCTTTAGATAACTCCCTCCTTAAAGATTCAGAGGTATTGCTAAAAATAACCCTGATAATCTTCTGGGAGGTAGGTGATGATTGGATTGTTCTACAGAGGAGAGGGAATCAGGGAGGAGTAACACCATTTGTATGTGTATCATGCCCAGTAAAAGCAGAGGACTTGAGGCACACTGCTTGGTTCAGTTTGGAAAAATTCTATGAACTGATGCTTAGAAGGAGCACCATATTGAAGTCAGAGAGATGACTGGAGAATCAAGATGTCCAGGGTTCAGAGCCTAGCTCTAGCACATCCTGACCACGGGTGATCCTAGCATCTCTCAGTACCATAGGCATCTCCCAGAGAATATAATTAAATGAAATATAAATAATATAAACAAATAAATAAACAAATAAATTATAAGGCAGAAACTGATTTGCATTGATAGAAAAAAGAAGGAAACACATTTATTAAGTACTGATTAGGTGCCATACTATCTCCTTTGATCCTCACAACAATCCAGTGAGGTTGATAGTTGAGGAAACTGAGACAAACAAACACCTGCCCAAGGTCACTCATCTCACAAAAGTCCGAGACCAGATTTGAACTTGGGTCTTTCTGACAAGTGAAGCATTGAAATCTCACACCTGTAGTAAATCTCTTTCTTCTCTCTTCCTTCCTCTTTCCTTTCTTCTTTTTCTCTTCTGTTGTTCAAGTTACTGCAATATTGCAATAGAGACCACCTGGGTCTCTCTGTCCCAATTTTCCCCCTACTTTAGTCTTGCCCACACACTACTACTGTCTTAGTCTTGCCTCTTTTGTATTTGCTTAGTTGATTAATCTTGTCTGACTCCTTTATGATCCCTTTGGAAGTTTCCTTGGGAAAAAAAACTGTAATGGTTTGCCATTTCCTTCTCTAGCCCATTTGACAGATGAGGAAAATGAGACAAGCAGAGTAAATTGACTTGCCTAGATTCATACAACTAGTGAAGTGTCTGAGGTCAGATTTGATATTGGAAAAAAGAATCTTCCTGGCTTCAGACCAGACACTCTAGCCACTACACCACCTATTATTGCCCCCAGGATCCCATGTAAGCTCCTCTGATTAGCTTTGAAAATAGCCTTTCACAGCCAAGCCTCAGCTTGTCTTAAAATCAATGGGAGTCTCTATAAAATCCTCTGATTTATTAAACAGAATATGCAGAATCCAAGCATAAGTGAATGTAGCTATGGGGAGCAATAGATAGAATTTTTGACCCAGAGTCAGAAAGTGCTGAGTTCAAATCTTGCCTCAGATACTTGTGTGACCCTCTAAGTGAATATATATATATTCACTTAGCCTCTATTTGCCTTAATTTCCTGATCTCCAAAATGAGGAATAATAATATTATCTATCTCTTGGAGTTGCTATGACTATAAAATGAGGGAATATTTGTAAAATACTCTTTCAACCTTAAAGTGCTAAATAAATGCCAGTTATTATTATTATAATTTTTATCATTTGGTGTCAATGGTACTATGCTATAATGTAGTGACTTTTCTGTCTTTTCCCTGCTTTTCAGTTGGAATTATTCCTGACTACCTCTTTCTCTCTAATAAGAAATCAAGCCTATAAACATTGTATGTAAATTATACTCTGTAAACTCTGAATATTGGCCTTGAAGCTCCTCATTCATGAGTACTTTGTTGTCCCAGAACATCCCTTTCCCCCTGTTTTCTGTGGCTTGGTTGTGCTGTATGTTATTACGGAATTAACTCCTGCTACTATAATAATAAAGGAGCCAGTAAATGAATGTTTGATAGAGGGGAGAGATAGATAGATAGATAGATAGATAGATAGATAGAGAGAGAGAGAGAGAGAGAGAGAGAGAGAGAGAGAAAGAGTGTCTATGTGGTGAGTCTCTCTTTCAGCTCTCCCCTGGTGCTGAATATACACTGGGAAATTTCTAGGGAGTGTCACCCCAAAACTGGGTGACCTGGATGGTCGTGCTGCCCCACAGGAGTTGGGGGTGAGGCTTCACTATAAGATGAGGTATGTGGTACCCCAATCCAATTCTGAATAAGGACAGGGTTCACACAAACCTCCCCCCATCAGTTAATTTCACAGCAGGTAGTCTGGCTTCAAGATGGAGGCAGCCAGACCAATCTGTGGTTCTCCTCTCCCTCATGTCTCATGCATTCTGGAACGCTCTCTGACTGATGAATGGCTTTTATTATTTGCAATTCAGGGATTGGGGAAAGGGGTGAAGGGCAGAGGGATTTTGGGGTGCCCTCTTCTCTATTTCTATAGGGTCTGTCACTTAGGAGGGAAACTTTGGGGTTCCCACTCCTAAGCTTCTTCCCCTGCTCCTTCTCCTTCTGTTTCTATTTCTAGTTTTCTGTTTCTATCCTTTTCTATAATTGTAAGTTTTGACTGAAAGAGGGTCTCTCAGCAAGGTTGGGTAATGGGAGGAGAGTAGGAGATCACTACCAAAATGGAGTCCAGACTTAGCTGACTTGATGGTTGAAGTCTTGATGGGTGAGATTTGAAGGGATGGCTTTGAACAGGGAATCAGGGTATCAATTTCCACCAGAAGATCCTCAGGAAGCCCTCAGGACTGGATCGGAGCTGGGATGTCCTCCTCTTCTCTCCTCCCAGTCCTCCGCCTCTGGAAGACCTCTCCTCTCCTTCCTCTCTGGAGAATCTCCCAGAATTCTCTCCGGTCTCAACTGTCACCAACTGTCAGCAACTCTTTCTCTGGCTCCTTTTGTCCCATTCCCCATTGCACAAATCCCATCCTTACACTACCCAGTTCTTTCCTTCCATTTAAAACCAAATGGATGGGGCAGCTGGGTAACTCAGTGGATTGAGAGTCAGGCCTAGAGATGGGAGGTCCTAGGTTCAAATCTGACCTCAGACAGTTCCCAGCTGTGTGACTCTGGGCAAGTCACTTGACCCCCATTGCCTACCCTTACCACTCTTCCACCTAGGAGCCAACACACAAAAAAAACAACAAAACAAACAAACTAAAGAACCAAATGGATACTTGGTGGTGGCAAGGCCCCCTTTTTACTTCCCAAATCTCAGATCATTCCTGGCATTCAAGGTTCAAGTGGATTATCTTTATATAGCCATATTGGATGATTCCACAGTGCAAGAATAATCTAAGGATTAAGGGACCTGTGAAAATGAGTCATGGGTTCAGTTCTTTTTTTTAAAAACATTTATTAATATTCATTTTTAACCTGTTTACATACTTTATGTCCCTACTTTCCCCTTCACCCCCCGCTCTTCCCCCACCCATGGCCGATGCACATTCCACTGGTTGTAACATGTGTCCTTGTCCAGGGCCTATTTCCATATTGTTGTTAGTTGCATTGGTGTGGTAGTTTCAAGTCCACATCCCCAATCATGTCCTCCTCAGCCCCTGCATTCAAGCAATTGTTTATCTTCTATGTTTCCTCTCCTGCAGTTCTTCCTCTGAATGTGGGTAGCTTTCTTTGCCATAAATCCCTCAGAGCTGTCTTGTGTCATTGCATTGCTGCTGGTACAGAAGTCCATTACATTCGATTTTACCATAATATATGGTATATATGTGTACAATGTTCTTCTGGCTCTGCTCCTATCGTTCTGCATCTGTTCCCGGAGGTCTCTCCAGTTCACCTGGAACTCCTCCAGTTTATTATTCCTTTTAGCACAATAGTATTCCATCACCAGCATATACCACAGTTTGTTCAGCCATTCCCCAGTTGAAGGACATACCCTCCCTTTCCAGTTTTTTGCCACTATAAAAAGCGCAGCTATAAATATTTTTGTACAAGTCTGTTTATCTATGATCTCTTTGGGGTACAAACCCAACAATGGTATGGCTGGATCAAAGGGCAGGCATTCTTTTATAGCCCTTTGAACATAGTTCCAAATTGCCAGCCAGAATGGCTGGATCAGTTCACAGCTCCACCAGCAATGCATTAATGTCCCAATTTTGCCACATCCCCATCAGCATTCATTACTCTCCCCTTCTTTCATTTTAGCCAATCTGCTAGGTGTGAGGTGATACCTCAGAGTTGTTTTGATTTGCATTTCTCTAATTATTAGAGATTTGGAACACTTTCTCATGTGCTTGTTGATACTTTTGATTTCTTTACCTGAGAATTGCCTATTCATGTCTCTTGCCCATTTTTCAATTGGGGAATGGCTTGATTTTTTATACAATTGATTTAACTCCTTGTATATTTGAGTAATTAGACCCCTGTCAGAGTTTTTTGTTATAAAGATTTTTTCCCAATTTGTTGTTTCCCTTCTGATTTTGACTACATTATTTTTGTTTGTACAAAAGCTTTTTAGCTTAATATAATCAAAACCATTTGATTTACATTTTGTAATTTTCTCTAACTCTTGCTTGGTTTTAAAATCTTTCCATCTGCTCAGGGTCCTCACTAGAGGTCCAAGCCTGGGCTGGAGATCTTTATTCAAGATGCTAGGGAAAGTCTCTGCGTTAGAGATATTTATTCTCACTTAGGGCACTGTCTTCATCCACGCAGAAGCTAGGGAAAGTCCCTGGGCTGGAGATCTTTATTCGCACCTGGGGTGATGCCTTCACCCGCGCAGGAGTCCCTGTGTTAGAGATCTTTGTCCCAGCCCGCCCATGCAGACATTCAGAAAGTCCGTGGGTGCCCCCCAGCCACTTGGGGTTCCTCCTCTTGCAGCACACAGGTACAAGCCCTGGGGCTGCTAGTGATTTACTGGTTGCCCCAATCCTGTTTTCACTCTTGTGCGTTGGCCTTGGCGCTGTGCCAGGTGCCTGGTGTGGGGGTGGGGGAGGGGCTTCTTCCTCTCGCGTTTTTGTGAGAGCTGTTTCACCCCTTTATAGCATGGAAATGCCCCAATTCTGCGTACCTTCAATGCTGCGCCCTGTTGTGGGGTTCCTTCATTTGTCTGGACTCGTTTTTATTTCTTCTTGAGGAGTTCTGTATGCTTCGGTTAGGAGAGATCGAGCAGCTGCTCCTTACTCTGCCGCCATCTTAACCGGAAGTCTCTCTTCTGCAATCTTGTTCCCATGGGTTCAGTTCTTACATGTTCTAGTTCATCAGTTTTGACCCTGCCCCTCCACAATAGACTCCCCAACACATACAATTGTAAGAAAAGAATGTGTGAGGAGAAGCAGCGCAAATATATCAGGCCCAAGTCCTCCTTGGTGGTGCACCAGTAGCATCGTTCCCATTTTGGTATCTACTCTAGTGCCAGGGCCTCATTTCTTTAATTGAAGGCCTTCTGGAATCTGGCTAAACATGCTGTCCCATGAGTTGAATAGCTGAGCCATTCCTTAATCACTATGGATTTTCCCAGTAAAGGTGATTGGCACTGAACCCTTGGTATATTTAATAAAGATTGTATATATCTCTGTTTATTGATGGTGTGTGAAGAGCTAGTCTTTAAATAAATAGCTACATAAGACTAACGGGCAATTTGTGAAGGCATTTGTCGTGGAATGGGTATATGTGTTAGTTAATATTATCTTGAATAAGAAGCTTGTGGGTGCAATTAGCCTTGAAATCAGCAATCTATAAGTTCAAGTCCATTTGAATCTTTAGACATTTCCTAGCTGGGCAAGTCACTTAACTTCCCTAGACCTCATTTCCTTATCTGTGAAACAAAGAAATTGGTTTGATGGCTTTGGAGGTCCCTTTTGACTCTAAGTCTGGGACCCTGTAATCTCATGGCACCATAACAATATTCTCTTGGGAGGTTAATACTTAAACCATATATAGAATTTTGTGGGACTTCTGAGTAGGTTTTTTTTTTTCTATTCACGTCATTTCTGCATTGTCCCCCCTCATGGCTGATATCTTCTAGCAAGTAGAGCCAGAACTTGTGCTCTCATTGGTGGTCTTCTGCTCCAAAAACAATGAAGTCTTGCTTCTAGTCAGCTTCCACCAAAGGACCCAGTACCAGTGAACCTATTGAACCTATGGAACTCCCAAGCTGGAGATGGGATTCATTCACTTTAATAGAAATGAATAAGAAGGGGCAGGCTCACATCTAGGCTCAGGCTTCCCTTGACTGATAGGATAAGGGCTTTAGCTGCCATATCCTTGCAAGGTGGTCCAGGTGGAAGATAGAATGAGCTACCCTTCCCCATCCCTCATAGGAAGTTTCAAAACTACATGATGCCATATGGAAGGTTAAAAGAATAGACCGATGGGGTGAAGCCACTGCCTTTTTAAAGTTCCACTGAGGCACACCAGTAGCCATCAAGGTCATTTGTCATTTCTAAAGAGCCTTTCATTGTTATGACACTAGAAACAAGGCGAGAAGTTTCATCATCTCTGAGGTATGGAAGAACTAGGAAGGATGAATGCTCATTGGTATAGGATAAAGGCTGTGTGGTGCAACTAAAATGGAATTTCTGAGTGTGGCTTTTGGAGATCCATGATGCTACTTTTTATTCATACTGTGTACATCTTATAGGACCTAGGACTCCCTTTCAAAAACATCACAATGTTTATTTTTGTTTTTTTCCCTCCTTTAAGTATTACTTTCTGAATTGATCTACTATTGAATGAACATTTAGGATTAATCTTTTAAAAATAGCACTATATTAAAAGAACCCAGTAGCCTAACAGATTAGGAGATTTCAAAACTGACCCTTACATTTCTCATGTCAAAAGGGAAAATTAACATTTTCAGAGGCTTATTGTTCTTGATGGAGTATGAGCAGCAAACTCAAGGCATCCTCACATTTAATTGAAACTGTGTTCTTAGTATGATAGCAGCAAAGGAAATCTATAATCAATGATTCTCCTCGTGCAGTTCTGTTTGGATGAGGTTGGGCAGGAGAGAGAGGAATGTACTGGGGCAAAGCATCCTTTTTCACTCTTATTTTCCTTCTGATCAATCAGTCAGTGTTCAGTCTGGCTCCAGAAGGTTTTGGTTTGGGGATTAAAAAAGGGAGCAGCAGGTTGCAGTGACGCAGGTCTCGCTGGGTCCCAGGGCTGCACACACCTTAAGCTAACATGGCTGGTGAAAGGTGACAGTGTTTGAATGGAGTTGGGGGGGCATCAATGGAGCAGCACCTTTCCCAATAAAAAGCACATTTATACCAGCTTCTTAAGAAGTTTAGACTGGAGGGCTGTCTCCAGAAGCTGGCTCCCCTTCAGCCCAGTCCCAAATGTTTGTCTTGGCAGCCTGGCAATGTCTGCTTGGCTAGTGCTAATGCTGGGATATTACACTGATGAAACACAGAGTTCTTGATCCCTTTTTACTGGAGCTTCTATTTAGCTAATGACAAGGCAGAACACTGCTGTTAGCCACCTGTGATTGTCCAATTTGTTTTTAAACTATAGGGAGGAGTGAGGAGGAAACTTTTATTTTAATACTTAATTCTTAACTTTAGTATATGTGTGTGGAAGGCTGCAGACTTTTTAAACTAGGAAATAAGTTTGACTTTCATTCTGAAATAGACTTTAGTTTTTGTCTGACCTAGATTGGGTGGTTAACTTTGGATTAAAAAAAGGAAAGGGGGGTGGGAAATCGAAGAAATATTTATGTAGCCCCTACTGTGTGCTAGGTACTGTGTTAAGTGCTTTACAGATATCTCATTTGATTTTCACAACAGCCTGCAAGAGTAGGTGTTATTATTATCTCCATTTTACAGTTGAGGAAAAGGAAGTAGGCAGAGGTGACTTGTCTAAGGTTACATAGCTGTGGTGGGATTTGAATTCATTTTTCTGATTCTAGCCTTAGCACTTATCTACTATATCAACTTGCTGCCTAAGGCTGCAAGAGATGAATTTTCCAGATTGACTTATGCATAGACTTATTTCTGTACTATACTATCAGTTTGATCACCACAAAATCATCTCATTTTCCTTATCTATAGTTTGACCTTAAATTTCCAGCTCAAAGTCCGAGAATCCTATATTTATACATAGAAAAGATACCTGAGGTATATATACTATTACCAATACTATTACCTACTACTACTACTACTTACTCCTACTCCTACTCATTACTACTTACTCCTACTTACTACTACTACTTACTACTACTATTTACTCCTACTTACTCCTCCTCCTCCTCCTCCTACTACTGTAAGATGCAGCAAAACCAGAGACCCAACATCAAGCCTGGGGCGGGGGAGGATAGCAAGTTGATAGATCTCCTTCTCCCCCCTCCCTTGGCAGTTCAGATTTCTGTCTGCTGATCCTTAATTGTAAAGATGGACCAGTGACTTCTGTTTTATCTGACTAAGCCTCTTCTAAGCTAAATTTGATATCAGAAGGAATAATTTCAGAAGTAGTTAATGACTCTTGTTATCAGAATCTGGTTCCTAATCAAGGATGGATAATATTCTCAAAATGTCTTCATAGCTGATCTCCCTTCCATAGAATCTCAACTGCCACAGAAGCAGGCAAGATGGAGGCTGGCTTTGGTAATGTATGTATTCAGGCTTATGTAGATTAGATCAGAATATTCTCACACCAACTGATTAAGTTTGAACAAAGATTTAATAACTTGGAGGGTAAAGGGTTGATGGAATATGGAAGGGAAAGAGATGTAGGTCAAATCTGTCATTATTATTAAATCTTTAATGTTGACAGGATGGCTTCACCCCTAATGGGGCAGAAGCCCAACATAGGAACTTGTTCCCTATCTTCCTCACAAGCTAATCTACTTCATTATATAATCTAAGTATAAGTGCAAGATGGTTTAAAGATGATCGTGATTGGAGATCTGACGATACTGAGATTTTGTTATGATTACTGCTAGGTGGATTTCTTGGCAGCAGTAATTAAATTAGGATCAGTGTGAGGCAATCTTATTGATTGCCTATGTGAGTAAAAGCTGATTCCACCAAGCTCTTCTGGTCAGAGTAATGCTAGGTCTCAGAAAGTAGTAATCCCACCACCCCCGTCCACCCAGCACCCTGTCCCAGGAAAGAGTGAATCACTGGGCTTGGGGTGCTCCTTATATACTTATATACCCATTCTTAACTGCTCTTAACTGTCCATCTCTTGAGATTCTATGGTAAAGCACCCCACTTAAGATTCTTCAAGCTACACTTCTTACTACTACTACTACTACTACTACTACTACTACTACTACTACTACTACTACTACTACTACTACAGCAGCTAGCTAGCATTTATATAACCTCTTTAAGATTTGAAAAGCATTTTATAATTTTTATATCATTTTATTCTCACAACAATCCTGGGAGGTAGGTGCTATTCTTCTTTTTCTTCTCATTTTATATTTGGGAAATCAAGACAGAGGTTAAGTGACTTACCCAGAGCCCCACATCTCTTAAGTATCTGAGGTTTGATTTAAACTCAGGTTTTCTTTGCTCCATATCTTACCTTATAACTAGTTCAGAGACCAAAGGAAATGGATACCCAGAGAGATTAAGTCATTTGCTCAAGGCCACACAGGAAGTAAAGACCCAAGCCAGAAGGTAAATACTAATCCTCTGTCTCCAATACCCAGTGTTGTTTAAGTTTTACAGAGGCAGAGTTTTCTCTCCTTTGTGGTTGAGCTATGTCTGAGAGATGCTGCCTTTCCAATTTACTCTTGTGCTGACACATGTTTGGTCTGATTGGAATGGTGTTAAATGCCAGATTGCTAATGTTAATTATCATGCAGTGTTTTGCTGTGTGGGGTGAATCTCATTAGCTCCAGTTAGAAATGTTAAAAGTAAGAACAAACAATAAGGAGTTAGAATTAGCTGATTTTCTTCTATCTCTCAAGGATTTCATCCATGTGAACTCTCCCTCCTCTGATGGGTGTCAAAACACTCTGATAAATGGTCTTTGTGAGTTACTTTGACCAAAATCCACTCTTCCAAATTCACCTAGCACATCAACTTTCCTAGAGATGAGCCCTTCTGAACTCAACAAGGCTGGTCCCCATACCACAAACAAGTCATTGCTGATCTCATCTTCAAAACATTTTCATTTGGTCAGACCTGAAAGACCTCAGACCTTATTAGAGCATCTTTGAGAGCCCAGAGTTCCGTCCACCCTTCAGGGGGGCACCGGAGGAGAACAGTGGAGAAACACAATCTTAAATAACAATGCTAACATAAAATATATTGTATAAAATAATTTATTTGTATATATTATACGTAATAATGATAATAGCAAACATTCATATAACACTTTGTTGTTTGCAAAGTGCTTTACACATATTTTCTCATTTTTTTCTCATAACAACTGAGAGAAATAGGTACTATTGTGGTTATTGTTCAATGGTTTCAATTGTGTCTAACTTTTTATGTCCCCCATTCGGGGTTTTCTTGACAAAGATACTAGAGAAATTTGCCACAGTTTCCTTCTCAAGATTGTTTTATAGATAAGGAAACTGAGTTAAACAGGGTTAAATGACTTGCCCAGGGTCACAAAGTGTCTGAGATCAGATTTGAAACTCAGGAAGAGGAATCTTTCCGACTCCATGCCTGACACTCTATTCACTGTGCCATGTCACTGCCATAGTAGTAGGTACTATTATGTGTCCTCATTTTACAGATAAGAAACTGAGTATTAGAGAAGGTAAGTAACTTGCCCAGGGTAACACATTAAGGCAAGATTTGGACTCAGGTCTTCCTGACTTCACACCCAGCATTCTACATACTATAATACCTAATATTGCTTTCTGATTGCAGGGGAAAGTAGTTGAGGATGTAAAAGGAAAACAAGGGAGAAGAAAAAAACAAAACCTCCCTGTGTGATATACAATACATAATATCCTTTTGGTGGTTCCTACCTTAAACATGTTATGAACCTTCTTTCTCACACATAGCTAGTTGGATCTCTCAAACCTATATATTGCGAGTCTTTATGATTATTTTCACAAAGACCTTGTAGGGAAAATTGAAATTTAAATAGCAAAAGACAGGTTTTTTGGTTCCAGGAATTTGTAGTCATTGTTTTAGACAAAAAAGAAAGAAAAGGTTATTTGAAGACACAGAGAAACGGAGAGAAGGTGATGGTTGGATTCTGGACAGAAGAAATGAAATTCAATAAAGAAATGGAAAGAGATTGTTCAGAAAAATTTCTAAGGGTCATTAAAGAACATTATGCATCTCCATATTCTGGGGAAAGGTAATTTTTTTTTTTCACTTTCAAGTTCACTCCATTGGTGCTGGGATCTTGTATTTCAAAGGACTGAAGTCCTCTTTGTACTTGATGAGTCTTTGTACCTTGTGGTATGTGACTGCTTGTTAGAGATGAGTATATTTGAGGCTTTGGTGCTGCAAGGCATATTGTTCCAGACAGATGGACTTGATAGGATAACAAGCCCACCCCCTGGGAAATACAAGAGAATGCCTAGCGCATGACAGATGGCTTGAGAAATCTCCTGTCAAGTTAAGATTAGTCATCTTGGACTGGTTATCATTCCTGATACTCATATATAGGAAGAGGAAATGTATTGTAAAAGTGATTCTAATTATGTCTTTTTTCTCCTCTTTTAACACATTGTTGATGAAATTAACCACCACATTTGAGCACAGATGGCATCTTTATTTGACTGACTTTCACATTTCTGGTATAGTAATTTTCAGCATGTCTAGGCATCTGTCTGTCTTTGCTTAGGGGTTTTAATTCCTCTACTATTGTTTTGTTATAAGCAATACATCCCATTAATTTTTCTAAGGCAATTAGAAGTCTTTGAGTGTGGGCATTCCTAATGGCTACTGGCTCAATGTCCTTTGTTTTATTCTCTTACTTTTTAGGTAATCCCTGTATTTAGAATGTCTTGTGAACTTTTCATCTCATTTTTTCTCTCCCACTTCTCCATTTTTTTCCCTATCAAATTCTGCCTTACATGGAATAAAGAAATATTCAGATGGTTAAATAAGGTGATGCTGAATGATTAGCTCCCCTGAAAAGCCCATCTTTTATTCAGATGGAGACAGGGTTAGACATATACAAAATGGCCATCCTTCCTAGCGGTTATGAATTTTAAAAAACTATTACTTTGTTTTCTTGTTTTACTTACTTCTTAACATAACAATATACAGTCTTAAAATGTCTCTTTCATTTTCTAAACCATATTGAATTGTTAATATGTTGCATTGCTTACAAAGTTGGGAACAGGTACAGTTCACTTTTGCTCTTGTTATTGGTGTTTGGGATTGATAAAGAATAATGGAACTAGACGGAGTGAAGGTTCAGGTTATAAATCATACTCTCTGCTTTTTTATTTCTTTATCTTTTTTCTCCTACTTATTACTTTGGATTGCATTATAAAGTGATCACAGGTCTGTGGAGTGTGTCTAGGAAAGTTCTTGGAGAAAAGACCTTGCTTATTTGCTGAAATTGACTTCTACCCAGCTTTAGGAAAAAGCCATTTCTTTACATAACAGAGATAAGTATACAGTCTTAAAACTTATCTTTCACTTTCTATACAATAGTAAATTTTGAAGGTGTTGCAATCCTTACAGAGAAAGATTTGGGCGGTTTATTTTGTATATTATAGACCCATTCTTCATCTCCACCTTTAGTTTCCCCTAAATCATCCCATATATTAGTTTTATATACCAAGGAGAATGAATTAAAAGAAAAAGAAGGCAGCAAACAGAACAATTCATGGGCGGAAGGAGCTGATGAACCCAGACAGAAGAAATAAAACAGTAGCCAATGATTTTCTGAATTTAGGGAACAGGAACAGGCTTCCTAGTCATTGCTTTTCCCCTTTCATTCTAGCTGGAGGAAAAAGAGAGGAGGTTTGGCTCTGACAGAAGGCTGTTTCCGTCACACTGAATTCAATCCAAAGCTCAGTATTACTCCTCTTGAAATAGTTGTGACCAATAGCAATATAAGACTTATCATAATGTAACTTTGGTGAGTTACTAAGAATACCACTTATATTCATGATTATTATGCAGTGTTTTTTCCTCAATAGCCTCCTTATTATGACCTAACTCATTACTCTTTACTATGAAACTTATCATTAAATCGGTCCAAACTACCTTTACTCACCACATTGACTTTTTGACTAATGTTTCTTTAGGGAAGGTAGAATGGTAGGTATATCTTTGTCTTTGTTATCAGATGTATCATTTGCTTTTTAATTTGTAGAAATAGTTCTGTTTCTGAGGCCTGAGAGAAATTGTTATTTCTATAGAATGTAAGTTGGGAGAGTTTGGGCTTCTGGTTGTTTGCTTACTCTGACTAGACCAGATCAATTCTAAAACTTTTACAGTGTTCCCTCACCTATCATGGGAGTTATGTTCTAGAGACCCTCATGACAGGTGAAAAATCCTTGAAGTAGTGGTGTTATATTTATTTTATTATTTATATATATTTTAAGGATCTTTCCACTCTCCTATAAACTTTTTCCACGCTCATTAACCTTTCCCACACTCTTATAAA
Organism: Gracilinanus agilis; assembly: GCF_016433145.1. Classification (NCBI taxonomy): domain Eukaryota; kingdom Metazoa; phylum Chordata; class Mammalia; order Didelphimorphia; family Didelphidae; genus Gracilinanus; species Gracilinanus agilis. The sequence goes on from NC_058135.1 coordinate 31,406,286, forward strand.
TATGGAACCTATCAGTGCTCAGAATACAAAACACAGTGCTGTGTTTGGTCGCCTTTCAGCCAATAGTGTGCCCTATAGAATCTCACATTGGCAAACTCACACAAGTGATAGTGGTGTATTGCATTTCCATTGTGTACAGTATGGTATTCATCCACAAAATCCCACTATATAGTGAAAAATCTGCAATACAGAATTAGATATGCATATCTAAATTCTCTCTCTATTTTATATATCTCTATATATAGATATATCTAATCTAATAATATCTAATATATATCTAATTTGATATATATTTTAAAACCTGCAATTCAGTAAAGCTGCAATAAATGAACCACAATATAGTGAGGGAAGACTGTATTTCTGTGATTGGTATATACAACTCTAATAACCTAAAAAGCATCACCAGCATTCCCTTTTCCCTCCTGTCAGTCAATAAAAGATATAATCCCCAACTCTTTACTCTGTTTACTGTGCCAAATATTACTCAAATTGAGATTCCCAGAAGGTTAACCCAGATAAAGCTCTGTTCTTATAAGGCAGTGTGGAATTTTTGGGTTCCTGGCTCTGGTGATTGATGTGAAAGGGACTCAATATGGTTGCCAGGGACCCTTTGTTCTATCTTTTCCATTTTTCACCTGGCTTGCATAGGAAGCTAAATCACAGAAACATGCCTTTCTTGTTTGTTTCAGAGGGAGATGAACAGTTAGTGAATCAAGAAGGCAGAGGGAAAAAGGATATGAAGTTTGAAGTTGATTATGAAACTTACAGAGAATCTGAACAGATGTTATTGAAAGGGAATCATTTATGTGTCTAAAAATTGTGACTTCTGGAACATTTCAGAAGTTTTAATGACTCTATCAGGGAATGCCCATAATTTGCATATTCAAAATAACAATGCAGGAGATGCAGAGTGGAGGAATAATTTCACAACCTTGAGTAACACTCATTGGATCACTGAATTTGAGTTGGAAGGTAGTTTAGAAGTCATCTAGTTCTATCCATCCCCAAATATGAGACTTTATTTTTGATTAAAGATGTCTCAGGAGAGGGAACTTACACTTTTCTATTTTTGTACAGCTCTAAGCATTAGGAAGTTTCCCTTTCTATCCCACTGAAATTTCCTTTCTTAATAACCTGTTTTCAGATTAATTAAAAAAAAAGTTTTGGCATATTCTTTGGTTTTCCAATAAAATTAGATTGGGGGGGGATAATTTTGTCTTTTAGGTTCACTGCATACAGACACTCCAAATTAGTTAAACTTATAATTTAATAGTCAACAATCAGGCAATAAGTATTCATTATCCTCTTAACTTGGTCCAGGTCTAAGAAATCAGGATACAAAGAAAGAAAAAAAGAGTTCCTTATGTAGATACATAAAAGAAATATACAGAGTGGATGGAAAAGTGATCTCAGAGGAAAAGACACCAGCAGCTAGAGGATACGGAAAAATGCCTCCTTCAGAAGGTGGGATTCGAACTTGTATAGTTGGAAAATCTTGAACCTTGAAACTACATTACCCAAACTTCCTTTCTGTATCACCCACAATTCCTTTTGCCTTTCATATACATGCATCTTTACGGTGTTCGCTCTCTCTCTCTTCCACGTGAATTGAGTGGGGAACATTCTCTGTGTTCTCTAGCTCCCTAGTTAAATATGAATAAATCTCTATACTTTTGGAGATATTGAATATTAATTTTAAAAGTACCAAGATGGGAAATGGAGTTTCTTGTGCCAGAAACTGCAAGAATACAAGTAGAGTTTGAGTGTAGAGTATGTGGAGGGGAGGGGAGAAATGTAAGATTGGGATAGTAGGAATAACTACTATTCCAGGAAGCATGGATACAAAATCAGAAAAAAGTTTTCTAATTTAGAGTTGAGGAGTGGAGGAAATCACTTCTCACAGTAACCTTCAGTAAAAGTGTAGTGTACTTTAGTAATCCTGCTAAGATAATGACTTTCTACTGATTCTTCCCTCTTCACTAAAGATCTCCTTTGCTGTTTTATCACAACATGGAAATGATCTTGGATTCCTGAAGGCTGTGCCAATGGAATATAAGTTTTAGAAGCTCCCACTAGTCAGGAAAGATCAATATATTGGTTGATTATAACTCTGTTGGAAGACTGGTTCAAGATCATGAAAGAAGGATTGTAATCTAGGGTTGGGGAGATAATAGGATGTGGACAAAATCATGAATTTTTGAAGTATTACAGGGAACTTTTTTTCTGACTTTGAGCTAAAGCAAGAATCTTAGGAAAAGCTAGCCATTTAATCCAAAGAAATTAATTTACTTGCCTGGGGATCCTGTTTTTCATTTTTTTTTTTTTAGTTCCACTTTCTTTGTCTACTCAGCTTGGGAATTCCAAAGACATGTTCTCAAAGAAACATCAAAGAACATCAAAGAGGTGTTCTCCCTTCCATAGGGATTTCATGTAAATAAAGCTATATACAGCCTATGTAGTCATCTCTCCACCTCTGTCCCAAGAGTGAATGTAACAGTTTTGAGGTTACATCATGTGAGGTGATTCACCAATTATCTCAATTCCCTCTATGCATCAATTTTAGTAAGTTTTAATTGGTCCAAATATATTTCTCTAAAAGATGGCATGAAGAATAGAAATACTCATTTGAGATTCTAATTTTCATGTTAACTATGATAGGCTTAGGTTTTACACTAAAGTAGTTAATCTATCAGGGACAGATATTTGCTCTCTAAGGATTTCAACTTGCCACATATCAGATTATTAGTTCTCTACATTTTTCTCCTCAAGATTTAAAATATATATATATATATGTATATATGTCTTAATTCAGGATTTAACTATTCTGTATTCATGTGATTCTTTAATATAGAAATGTTTCTATAATTTTATTTAAAAGGAGGGACTTTTTAGTTGTATTTTAAAATCTTGCAGAGAAAAGCTAGAACAAAATTTCCCATTCAACAGGTGCTTAAGAAAGGCAGGAATTATAATCATGCTATCAGGCAAAGCAAAAAAAAATTCTTTAGATGAATAATAAAATTACATTATGCTCAAAGAAACAATAGACATTAAATCAATATAATTTTTAACTTCTATGTTCTAAATGACATAGCAGCTAAGTTAATAAAGGAATAATCACCTGGATCACAAAAAGGATAAAACAAGAAAGGAAGGATATATCAATGTTCCTCTTTCAGAAATGAACCCATCAATAATATGATAAACAAGAAGGAAATATAGACTTGAACAAATTGGAGAATTTATGCCTACATACTTATGACGTCTTTTGAAAACAGGACAACTAAAGAGTATACATATTTCTCAACAAAACATGATACTTAAAAAAGCTTCGTTTTAGGGTACAGAGAAATTACAAATAATTGTAAAAAGACAAACGGACTATAAAAAGTAGTGATTAATTTGATGAATATCTTCAAAATATATGGACCTAAAAGAAAAAATAAAATATTAAATAACAAGTGAGCAAAGAATAGATCATGGAAACAGTTAAGAATTATGTGAATGACAATGATGATGAAACAACATTTCTGAAACTCAGTTAAAGCAGTCTTCAGAGGAAGAATTATAACTCCCCAAATAACTAATAACTAACAAAATAAAAAAGGAAAAGATTGAGGAAGTAAGGATACATTCTTAAAGTTAGGAAGTCAACAAATACAGGGCCTAATTGAGACATGAAAAAGAAAATATTGAAAATTAGAAAAGAAAGAAATAAAAGATGATAGCAATGACAAAACTGAAAGCTGTGTTTTTTTTTTAAAAGACTGATGGAATTAACAAACCTTTAAGCAACCTGATTAAAAAGAAGACTGCAGAAAATCAGTTAAAAAAATAGAAGTGAATAGTGTAAAATTACAACTAGAAACTTAGAAACTAGAAACTAGAAAAACTTAATAAAACATTCTTTGCACAATTATGTCAATAAAATGGAAAACACATACAAAATAGAATATTACTTTCAAATATATGAAATACTCAAATTAGCAGAATGCTAAAAATAACCCAGTCTCAGAAAAGGAAATAAAACTAGCTGTAAAATAACTAATAAACTCTTGGCTCAGGTGATTTTACAAGAGAATTTAAAAAATCTTTCAAAGAATCACTAATATTTATTTTACACGAAGGAGAAAAAGGAAAAAAAAAGACTACAAACTTCCTTAATGAGTCAGTTATAGAACTAATGCCCAAACCATGAAAAAATAAAGCAAAGAAAGAGAACTATATATCATCAATGAAGATCAAGTCAAATTTTTAAATAAAAATGTTACTTCTCCTCTTAAAGAAAACTACAATAATTCATTTAAAAACTCATTAATCATGACTAAATTGGATTTATACTAAAATGCAAAGATTGTTCAACATTAGGAATATAATCAATATAATGATATTAAAACAAAAACATTTGAAGCCATGTTTTTTCTCAATAGATGGAGAAAGAAACCACATTCTTTCCCCAATAGGTGGAGAAAGACTCTTCAAAAGTACAATATTTGTTTATGCTCAAAACCTCTAGAGACTTAAATAAGTCTTTATAAATATGGAGAAAATGTTTCTAAGATCCCAAATAAATATGATATGCATTGGAGAAATATATCAGAAGCCTTCTTGACAAATGCAGGAGTGAAGTAAGGATGCATCCTCCCTTCAGTTTGACACAGTTCTCAAATGCTAGCAATGACATAAAATTGAAGGAAACTAAAAGCATAAACATTGATAAAAAGGATGCAAAACTATCCCTATTTGCTGATGACTTGGTGATTTATTTAGAATATTTTACAAAATCAGCAAAACCAGTAACTTAGAAAACTAATAACTTCAGTAAAATTGCAGGCTGAAAAATAAACCAATAAAAGATCAATCTTTTCCTATTATTTAATAATAACAAAATCCAGAAGGCAATAATAAGAAAGCAAAGTGCCTTTCAAAATAGGTTATTGACAGAAAAATAAGGTTCAATAGACAATGAAATATTTGTAGCAACAATTTTTATGGTAGTGAAGACATGGAGACAACATAGATGCTCATTAAATAGGGAGTGGCTGGACAAATCGTAGTATAGGAATGTTGCTATGCTACAATAAGCAAGAAATTTGAATATAATATACAGAGCCATTGAAAGACATACCCAAATTAATGCAAACTGAAGTTAGTAGAGCAAGGAAAACATTTATAAAATAACTACAGCAATGTAAGTGGGAAGAACAATCACCACATAACAACTAAAACTGAATGTTGTAAAATTAAAAGATAAGCTTGGCCCTAAAGAATAGATAATAGAAGAAAATTCCCCTATTTTCCTTGCACAGGTAGGAGACAATGATTATGGAACATTGCATATAATTTCTTTTTTTTAATGCTTTACTGATTTTCTTCCTCTTCTTAAAAAAGTTATTTGAGGGATGTGATATAGAGAAAAATATAAATGTTAAAATAAAAGATACCAATGCAGGTCCATTTTTTGACTGTCTTGAAAACAGAATAGTTAGATTCTGTAAAATGAAGAAGGTCAGAAGGGAGAGTATTTTGAAGGGATATATAAAGCTCATCAATCAACTTTAAAACTTTAAAAACTCAGATACAGAAGATAGGCAAGAGAGCAGATAATAGGATGAATAAAAAGCATGATATGATGCTATCAGAACAGTGTTAGGAAGTTAGGAAGACTAGAGATCAGAATGAGCTAATGTTGCCAAAGAAAGCTAAGGATCATAAGAAAGGCTTTTGAGCAAAAGGGGATTTAAAGGAAAGTATACATTCTTATTCTTACTTGGACCTGAGGTAGCAAAGAGAAAAATCTGTCTCTGTCCAACAACCAAAAAGGGTGAAGCCAAATTGGTGACTATAGCCCAGAAGCCACCTATCCCAGCTGTTTCTGGGATTTTGGACTCCACCAGTAGTTTTAGAGACAACCTTGTTCTTTTACCATATGCTAATCAATTTTTGGATACACTCTCTGGACTGCTCTTTGGAGCAGACAAGAGAATAACAAAATTGACATAGAGAAAGGGGAAGAAAGTACTCAATACTTATTTCAGCTTTTTTCTTTTAAGGAGAATGGCTTCTGGACCAAACAGGCTAAAGGAAAATGACTTATAAGTAGTTGGTGCCTCAGATAATTAGAGACTTAGAAAGAGAACACCTGACTTCTCTAAAGAAGGTCAAATCTCCAAACTCAATTGAACTTCATCCTTGAGTATTAAAGAACTGGCAGAGTATTGATGAACCACTAATTCCAAAGTGGTTTTAAAAAGATCATGAAGAATGGAAATATAAAATAAGACTGAATAAGGGTAAATAAATTCCTGGTAATTAAATAAGGGAAGAGAGAGATAAATCTGCAAATTATTGGCTAATCTGCAGTTCCTAAACTGTGTGTTGCAAATATTATTGTAAATTTGAGAGGGAAATACAGATATTGTTTATCTCTTAGATATCATAAAAATATTAGCTAGAAGTAGTTTATGGTTTCCCTTTTAAATTATTTAATATCCCTTTCAATGACTGTTCTATGATGTTTGAGTTATAATTTTGTTTACTTGTACGTTTGGTTATGATAGTAGCTTCTAGAACTTTCTAGAACTATCATTTGTGATGACTTTGAAAAACTGAGTGTTTGGCAATTGCTGTGATAAAAAGCAAGCACTAGGTGAAAATCATCATGGTACAGAAAATGAGAGTAGCCATGTCCCATCTGATTCTAAGGTTTGAGAAGTTGGGTAGTACCCAGAAGACACATATATCCCATCAATAAATAATTTGAGAATGGAATAAAAAGATTATTTTTTCTTCCAATTGAGTTGTATTCTTTTCTTCCAAACTACTAAGTCATTAAGACATAAATTACTTATTAAATTATTTTGACCTAATTACTTAATAGATAGAATTGTTAGTTCCTTTTGACTTAGGGAAGCCATCACTCAGACAAAATTATTGAACTATGAACCAAGAAAATTTGAGAACCTCCAGGCAAAAATTTGACTTTGATCCTAGCACAAAGCTAGATTCTCTTTATCAAGAACAGATCATGTCTGGCAAACTAAATTTTCTTTGACGATATCACTATACTGATAGATTATGGCTCTGAAAAGTATAACTCTTTCCCCAGAATTCAGTAAAGTCTTTGAGAAAACATTTTTCTGTCATTCTGGGGAAGTTGTGAGATACTATGAAAAGGAAATGATTGAATGATTGAAATAAATGAGTAATTACTAAGGGTTGTCAACTAGGAACAAGGCCTTAGATTGTCTGATTTGTCCTATGTACTAATGAATATGTTATACCTACTATATTTGCAGATGACACAAGATGTGCTAGAAAAGCAAATTCTTGAGTTCAGGTTGTTTGAAGTGATGCCTAACTCAGGCACGAGAGCACTGCAAAGTAGATATAAGGATATATCATGTACTTAAATGGGTTGCTATAATATTGTAATAATTCTTATTGCTTGACAATTTTCCTTATATCTCTAAGCTATTATTCAGTTTATCAACTCTGGGTTCTTCTCTTGTTGACTGACCCCCAGTGATTCATTACTTTCTCTTTGAATCATTACCCCCACCTATAGTTTTCTTCAGGAAAATTTTCAAATACACCTTATATTTAGCTTTTAACAGAGAAGGATCCTAAGTCCTCATTCATCCTATACTATCTAAAAACATGTTGGGTATAGGGTAGCCTTCGTTTCAATTGACAATTTTCAATTGACAATGTGACAATTGAGTCACAAAGGACTCAGGACACCTAAAAAGATACAGAAAGTCCCCCAAAGTGCAGTGCCTCACAAAAAGTTTAACTCCAAGTTGCCAGATACTTTAATATTCTCCTGAATCCCTAGCTCTTCTACAGAGATCTATTCAGCATTTTACAGAATCAGAGTGAGTGTGACTACCAACATTTTGAACTCTTTTTAGAAGGCAAGTATTTGGAGAGTTTTTAGTTCCCTTTTCATTGAACCCACACTACCTGAACAATTGACTTTGGAAATGTGTGTATGTCTGTGTGTGTTTATGTTTGTGTATGGGGTGGGAAAATAGCCTTGATGTTTAGAAAATTGTTTGGGCATTTAACCCGTATTTCTCCTTTGGTTACAAAGGCCACATAGATAATCTTTTTCTTTCTCTAAGCAATTCTGTGCTCAAGAAATCTCCATTTTCTGAAAAGGTTTGATACTGCAAATGCTCAAATTAGAATTACTCTGAAGCAAACCCCAAAGCAGATGGTTCCTCTGAAAATCCCTTATGTTTTTCAGCTATGAAGTTGAACTCTGAGATCATACTCTTGAGGCAAATTAGACCTCCCTCTTCTGCGTTTCAGAAGCATTGTCCATGAGCTCCCTTTTAAGACATAGAGGCAACCACATGTCTTTTCCTTCTGTGTGCTTTTTGGGCCAGGAAAACCCACATTAGATTTTCATTCATTTTACCCATGATCAGAAAAGTATTTTTGATCTACCTGGCTTTGGAATCAATACCATATTTGTGTCATAAAAGGAATTTGGTAGGACTCCTTCTTTGCTTATTATATCATATAATTTGAGTAGTATTGGAATTAGTTGTTCTTTGAATGTTTGATAGAATTAACTTGTGAATCCATCAGGCCCTGGCGATTTTTTTCTTTTCTGATATTGGATTATTTAAGTATTGTATTTCTTCTGCTGTTAAGCTTAGGCAATTTATGTTTGTAAATATTCATCCACATCACCTACATTGCTATATTTATTGCCATATAATTGGGCAAAATAGTTTTTAATGATTGCCTTAATTTCCTTTTCATTAGAGGTGAGGTCTCCCTTTTCATCTTTAATACTGTTAATTTGGTTTTCTTCTTTCCCTTTTTTTATTAGATTTACCAATACTTTGTCTATTTTATCTGTTTTTTCAAAATACCAGCTTCTAGTCTTATTTATTAATTCAATAGTTCTTTTACTTTCGATTTTATTAATTTCTCCTTTGATTTTTAGTATTTCTGATTTAGTTTTCATCTGGGGATTTTTAATTTGTTCATTTTCTAGTTTTTTAAGTTGCATGCCCAATTCATTAATCTCTGCCCTCCCTAACTTGTTAATATATGCACTCAGTGATATAAATTTTCCCCTTAGAACTGCTTTAGCTGCATCCCATAGATTTTGGTAAGAAGTCTCATCATTGTCATTGTCTTCGATGAAATTATTAATTGTTTCTATGATTTATTCTTTCACTAAATTATTTTGGAGAATCATATTATTTAATTTCCAATTAGTTTTTGGTTTGCCTCTTCATGTATTTTTTTTAAATTTTTTAATCATTTATTAATATTCATTTTTAACATGGTTACATGATTCAAGCTCCTACTTTCCCCTTCATCCACCCCACCCCCCACCCCTGCTCTCTCCCCACCCATAACCAATGCACATTTCCACAGGTTTTAACATGTGTCCTTGTTCAAGACCTATTTCCAAATTGTTGACAGTTGCATTGGTGTGGTAGTTTCGAGTCTACATCCCCAATCATGTCCTCCTCAGCCCATGCGTTCAAGCATTTGTTTTTCTTATATGTTTCCTCTCCTATAAGTCCTTCCTCTGAATGTGGGTAGCGTTCTTTACCATAAATCCCTCAGAATTGTCCTGTGTCATTGCTTTCTGCTGGTACAGAAGTCCATTACATTCGATTTTACCATAGTATATCGGTCTCTGTGTACAGTGTTCTTCTGGCTCTGCTCCTTTCACTCTGCATCAGTTCCTGGAGGTCTTTCCAGTTCACCTGGAACTCCTCTAGTTTATTATTCCTTTTAGCACAATAGTATTCCATCTCTAGCATATACCATAGTTTGTTCAGCCATTCCCCAATTGAAGGGCATACCCTCCTTTTCCAGTTTTTTGCCACCACAAAAAGCGCAGCTATAAATATTTTCGTACAAGTCTGTTTATCTATGATCTCTTTGGGGTACAAACCCAACAATGCTATGGCTGGATCAAAGGGCAGGCATTCTTTTATAGCCCTTTGAGCATAGTTCCAAATTGTCATCCAGAATGGTTGGATCAGTTCACAACTCCACCAGCAATGCATTAATGTCCCAATTTTGCCACATCCCCTCCAGCATTCATTATTCTCCCCTGCTATCATTTTATCCAATCTGCTAGTTGTGAGGTGATACCTAAGAGTTGTTTAGATTTGCATTTCTCTAATTATTAGAGATTTAGAACACTTTCTCATGTGCTTATTGATACTTTTGATTTCTTTATGTGAAAATTGGCAATTCATGTCTCTTGCCTATTTATGAATTGGGGAATGGCTTGATTTTTATACAATTGATTTAACTCCTTGTATATTTGAGTAATTAGACCCCTGTCAGAGTTTTTTGCTATGAAGATTTTTTTCCCAATTTGTTGTTTCCCTTCTGACTTGGGCTACGTTGTTTTTGTTTGTACAAAAGCTTTTTAGTTTGATATAATCAAAATAATTTATTTTACATTTTATAATTTTCTCTAACTCTTGCTTGGTTTTAAAATCTTTCCTTTCCCAGAGATCTGACTGGTATACTATTTTGTGTTCACTTAACTTATTTATAGTTTCCCTCTTTATATTCAAGTTATTCACCCATTCTGAATTTATCTTGGTGTAGGGTGTGAGATGTTGATCTAAACCTAATCTCTCCCATATTGTTTTCCAAATTTCCCAACAGTTTTTGTCAAATAGTGGATTCATGTCCCAAAAGTTGGGCTCTTTGGGTTTATCATACACTGTCTTACTGATGTCATTTACCCCAAGTCTATTCCATTGATCCTCCCTTCTATCTCTTAGCCAGTACCGTATTGTTTTGATGACTGCTGTTTTATCATATAGTTTAATATCTGGTACTGCTAGGCCCCCTTCCTTCACATTTTTTTCATTATTTCCCTTGATATTCTTGATCTTTTGTTATTCCAAATGAAATTTGTTATAGTTTTTCCTAATTCAGTAAAGAAGCTTTTTGGTAATTTGATAGGTATGGCACTAAATAGGTATATTAATTTGGGTAGAATGGTCATTTTTATTATGTTAGCTTGTCCTACCCATGAGCAATTAATGGCTTTCCAATTGTTGAGATCCAGTTTTATTTGTTTGGAAATGTTTTGTAGTTGTTTTTGTATAATTGCTGTGTTTGTTTTGGTAGATAGATTCCCAAGTTTTTTATATTGTCTAGGGTGATTTTAAATGGTGTTTCTCTTTCTAACTCTTGCTGCTGTGATGTGTTGGAAATATATAGAAATGCTGATGATTTATGTGCATTTATTTTGTATCCTGCAACTTTGCTAAAGTTGTTGATTATTTCTACAAGCTTCTTAGTTGATTCTCTAGGATTTTTTAAGTATACCATCATATCATCTGCAAAGAGTGATAGCTTAGTCTCCTCATTGCCTATTTTGATACCTTCAATTTCTTTTTCTTCTCTAATTGCTACTGCTAGTGTTTCTAGTACTATGTTGAATAATAGAGGTGATAATGGGCATCCTTTTTTCACTCCTGATCTTATTGGGAAGGCTTCTAATTTATCCCTATTACCTCCATGTATTCTTACTAATAGCTATTTTAATTGCATTATGATCTTGATAATGTTGCCTGTATTATTTCTGCTTTTTTGCATTTGTTTGCCATATTTCTGTGCCCTAGTACATGGTCTATCTTTGTGAATGTTCCATGTGCTGCTGAAAAGAAGGTGTATTCCTTTTTGTGCCTATTTCTTTTTCTCCATATATCTATTAACTCTAATTTTTCTAGGGTTTCATTCACCTCTCTTATCTCTTTCTTATTTATTTTTTGGTTTGATTTATCTAGATCTGATAGGGGAAGGTTGAGGTCACCCACTAGTATAGTTTCAATACCTATTTCTTCCTTGAGCTCCACTAGCTTCTCTTTTAGAAATTTGGATGCTATACCATTTGGTGCATAACATGTTGAGTTCTGATATTTCTTCATTGTTTATATTGCCTTTTACTAGGATGTAATTACCTTCCCTATCTCTTTTAACCAGATCTATTTTTACTTTGGCTCTGTCAGAGATCATGATGGCAACCCCGTCTTCTTTTTCTCAGTTGAAGCCCAATATATTTTGCTCCATCCTTTCATTTTTACTCTATGTGTGTTTCTTGTAGACAACATATGGTAGGATTTTGGTTTCTAATCCACTTTGCTATTTGCTTCTGTTTTATGGGCAAGTTCATCCCATTCACATTCAAAATTATAATTATCAACTTTGTATTCCCAGACATTTTGATTCTGTCTCCTTGTCCTGCCCTTTCTTCCTTCACTATTTCCTTCTATACCAGTGTTTTGTTTTTAATCAGTTCCCCTAATCCCCTTCCTTCTTGTACTTGCCTTTCTCCCCTCTCCCTTCTTATTCCCCTCTTATTTTTCTTTAAGATCTTTTTAAGCTACCCACACCCCTGCCCTCTCCCTTCCTAGTGTTACTACCCTCCCCATCAGTCTTTTTGTTACCCTTCTCCTTTCTCTATAGGGCACAAATCAATTCTCTGCCCCAGTGGATCTAGTTTTGAACTGATCTAACCATTCTGGATGGCAATTTGGAACTATACCCAAAGAGGTCTAAAAGACTGCCTGCCCTTTGATCCAGCCATACCATTGCTGGGTTTGTACCCCAAAGTGATCATAGATAAAAAGACTTGTACAAAAATATTTATGACCACACTTTTTGTGATAGCAAAAAACTGGAAAACAAGGATATGCCCTTCAATTGGGGAATGGCTGACAAATTGTGGTATATCCTGGTGAAGGAATACTACTGTGCTCAATGGAATAATAAACTGGAGGAATTCCATGTGAAATGGAATGACCTCCAGGAATTGATGCAGAGTGAAAAGAGAAGAGCCAAAATTACATTGTACACAGAGACTGAAACACTGTGGTAAAATAGAATGTAATGGACTTCTATACTAGCAGCAGTGCATTGACCCAGGACAATTCTGAGGGATTTGTGGAAAAGAACACTACCCACATTCAGAGGAATAACTACAGGAGTGGAAACACAGAAGAAAAACAACTGCTTGAACACATGGTTTGATTTGGACATGATTGGGGATGAAGACTTTAAATGACCACACAGATGCAACTATCAATAATATGGAAATGGTCTCGATAGACACATGTTAAAACCAGTGGAAATGTGTGTCAGCTATGGGGGCATGAGGGTGAAGGGGGGGGGTGAAGGGGAAAGTAAAAACACGAATTATGTAGCCATGAAAGCTTTTTCTAAAAAATAATTTAAAAAAGGTAGTATGTTGTCATTAGAAAAAATAAGAAAAAAAGAAAAGTGTCTTCTTCTAGAGCATCTTTAATGAATCATATAGGAAAAAGACTATGTGCATTCATGGGCTACTCCCCACTACAAATAGGTATGCAATATTGCTAATTGGTCTGTCTTCTGTGTAGGTAAAATAGAGAGAAAAAAGCAGGAATGGGGTCAGGAAATGACAACAATGGTCTATCATTTCTCTTTTGTAGGTCAGAATAGAAAGATGACTTATCCAACAAGAGTCTTAACTAGCCAGTCATCTTGGAAGTACCCAGAGTGCATAAAAATAATAAGAATCCATCCTCTTCCTTTTGGTGATGTGCCAAGAGCCATTCCTACAGATATCCGAAAGACTTACTCATTAAACTAACTGACAAGCCCCCTTGATCCCCCTTTAATATATGCAATTCAGTCCATTGGTAATCCTTTATTAAATGCTTGTACTTAGGGGTCACCTAGGTGGCTCAGTTGGTAGAGAGCCTGGTCTGGAGACAGGATGTCCTGGGTTCAAATTTGACCTCATACATTTCCTACCTGTGGGACCCTAGGAAAGTCTTAACTCCAGTTTCCTAACCCTTACACTTTTTTGTCTTGGAACTGATACCTGATATTGGTTCTAAAAAAGAAGGTAAAGATTTTTAAAAAAATACTTATATTTACTGGCTGTAGGATCACAGAGAACTCTTCTCCCTCCAGAATTCTGTAATTCTAATTCTCATGCTATGATATAAATGTATGTCCTTGTGTTCTGTTCTGGGGACTGATGGATACCAGCTTGTCACCTCTTTCCTTTAATACATTATTGGGCTCTTAGTTCCAAACCCTTAACATCATTTTGTTATTCTTCTTTGGTTATTGTATTCTTCATATCACTGTTCAATTGTCAAGGCAATAGTGGACATAGGGCTGTAGTAAGATTCTCACATATTCTGAGGACTATTCTTGTCAGACCTAGTTGGCTGATCATTTCTATTTCGAAGTTGTATTATTTCATATTTAACTTTCAAGCAGATTGTGTCTAATCTCACTTTTCACTTATATTCATAGTTTTCTTTTTCATCTCTTCTTCAGCATGAACATTTACATAGTCCTTTAAAGCTAGAAAAGCACTTTATATATGTTAACATTTGGTTTTCCATAAATGCTATTTGTTCTGCTACAAGTTGTTGTATGATAAAGACTATTCCATCAATGTAAGATAAATGACTTTACTTATTGGAAAAAGAAGTTGATATGCCATGGAGAGCAATATTTTCTGGCATTAAAATTCATGCTTCTATAGCAAAATAACAGTTACTTATTAAGAACCTGTTGAGAGTGATACAGAAACTCCCTCACTGAGCTATTGGTCTAGTAGGGGAATAACATAAAATATACCTAATTATAATGTGTAATGTTTTACAATAGGCGTATTGGAGAGGCAAAATGCTTTAGATTATGGAGGAAACATGCCATTTAAATTTAATTCAACGCTATTGAGCACATAATTTGCAAAGCAATTCCTTTCCTTTTGGAATTTACTTCCCAGTGGTGATGGGTCGAGATATTATGGTTTTATTTATATAGAAAACTTCTAAATGAATCAGTTACTTCCACCAATTCATTTTGAAATATTCTATGTAATTTGCCTAATGCACTAAGAGAGAGAGATTATATGTCTAGCCCAGGACCAACCAGACAGTATGTGTCAGAGTGGGAACTAGAACTCAGGTCTTCTTGAATATGCAGTTGGTTTTCTACACGATGTATTCTCTGACAACAAAAACAGATAAATATTAAAAGGAGGGAGAGAACAGTAACAACTGGATTGAAGGTCTGGACACTCAGGGAAGGCTTCATCAAAGAGGTGGCACCTGAGTCGTACCTTTTAAGATGATAAATGATCCTCAAGGGCAAATAAGAGGATGAGTTCTGCTCTACATATGGGAAGTGGTGATGACTTGTACAAATGTATGGAGATAGGAGATGGAATGTAGAATTTGGAGAACAATTAGTAGTCTCCATTGAGTATCATGTAAAGTGCATGGAAAGTACTTGGCCTGTCAGGATCTGGCTTCAGTTCTTCCCAGGACTCTACTGAAACATTGAATCCTTGATTCAAAATCCTCTAAGAAAAGAGATTAACCAGTAGCCTCTGTGTTGTGAATTTGGTAGCCAAAAAGGACCTTATTTTCTAGTGTGAGGAGAAGCCTCTGACAGAAAAGACTTAAAAATTCAACCTTATTTTCTAAGTAGAGAAGCAACAAGAAGCCTGTAGAATCTGTCAGACTGACTCTCTTGGCAGAATGTAGAAAGTTCAAATGGGGAAGAGGGAATTATTGAGTGACTATTAGCACTAACCAACACTTTGAGAGGTCTGCAAGAAGTAAGAGCCGTAGGAAAAGAATGCCAAACATGGGAGAACTGAGCTCTATCGGGCAGTTTTAATGACAATGAACTTTCAAGAAGAGGACAGGTGATGGTAAGCATATTTAACAACCACACTGCACTCCCTTTCCTACAGTATGCCAGTTGATGGAGGAAGAATGCCCTTTTAGTTCTTGGCAGCTTACAAATTGCTTGAATCTTGCCCCTTCTCTAGGAAGAGGAGAAAGAAGAGAACAGGAGGGAGCCTTAGAAAATAGGATTATTATCACTTCTAGCAGTAGTTGTAATGAATCTGGACTGAGTTAACTCATTCAACACTTTCCCATTTGCAAATAAGAATCCATGTTTCCCTATTGTAGTATTTTAGGGGGTCAACAGTATTGAAGGAGGGCCAAAGAGCAGTTTCTTATGCCAAAAGATAACAGGCTCATAGGATTTAGATCTGGAAAGGTCTCAGGATATTCTTAAATTTAACTCATTCATCTTAAACCTAAGGAAACTGGGGCTCCAAAATACAATATTTGTAACAGTTAGTTTTGGTCTTCTGACTTCAAATCTAATACACTTTTTTATTCCTTTATACTCTTATAGTTAAACTTGCCCCCTTTTATGTTCTGAAGGTCCTCTAATTTATTCTCAGAATAGCAGGAAGATCCTGGTAATTTTGGTGAGGTTCTCATTCGAAAGAATGGGAAGGGGGGGCGGGGCCAAGATTTCACAAGAAAAAGTTTACTTGTCCCCTATAAGCTTTTGTATCTTTTCCGTGGTATGTGAACCCATAAGGAAGTATCTAAGGAAAAACTCGTGACTTGTGGCACCACTTGGCTCAGTCCCCACATGGAAAAAATTAATCTTCTCTAAAGAGAGTAGTTTCTCTATAGTGCCTACTCTTGGACTCTGCACCATCAAGTCATGGAATTTCAGAGGTGTATAGGACCACAAAGACCATGCAAACAAAAATCCTTTCGACTATGTACCTAAGCAACTAGGTGGCACAATGTTGTTGGTCCTAGAGCCTGGAAGACCTGAGTTCAAATTTGGTCTCACATATTTATTAGCTGTGTGATCCTGGTCAAGTCACTTAACCCAGTTTGCCTTAGTGTTTTTCATCTGTAAAATGAGTTGGAGAAGGAACTGGCAAACCACTTCAATATCTTTGCCAAAAAAACAAACAAACAATGGGATCATAAAAACTGGGGCATGACTGAACTATATATCTAAGAGGCAATTATCCAGCCTATGCTTGAAGACCTCAAAGACCTTTTAAGTCAATCCATTCCAGTTTTGGACAGCTTTAATTGTTAGCACTTTTTCATGACATCAATCTTAAATTTGTCTCATTACATTATTATTAGACTGAGATCCTTGGGAGCAGAGATTTTATTTTATTTTATTTTATTTTATTTTATTTTATTTTATTTTATTTTATTTTATTTTTTCCTTTCTTTGTATTCCCCATGTTTAAATGAGTGCCTAGAGAACAGTAGATGTTTAATGTTTGCTGACTTCTATCCATTGCTTTTAGTTCATCTCTCTGGGCCAGACAGAATGAATCAAATTCCCTTTTTGCATGAAACTTCTTCAGATATTTCAGAAGACAATTATCATGCCCCAAGTGAGTTTCTTCTTTTTTAGGTTAAATATCCCCTAAATATCCCTTTCACTGATCACCAGCTGCAGGATCCTGAGACCTTTTTTAAAAACAAAAACAAAAACAAAACCAAAAAACTCCAAACATACTGATTGCTTTTTTTTTTCTGAATACTCTAAATCAGTGGTTCCCAAACCTTTTTGGCCTACTGCCCCCTTTCCAGAAAAAATATTACTTAGCCCCCTGGAAATTAATTTTTAAAAAATTTTAATAGCAATTAATAGGAAAGATAAATGCACCTGTGGCCATCACTGCTTCTCTGGATCACTGCAGCACCCACCAGGGGGCGGTAGCGCCCACTTTGGGAATGACTGCTCTAAATCAAAGGTTCTTAACTTTTGTGTGTGTGTCATTGAGTCCTTTGTTGGTCCAGAAACATGCATAAATAAAAGATAAAGACAAAATTGAAATATAATGAACATATTTGTACATGTGTGTCTCTCTGTATAATATACATATGAATATAAACATATTTCAACAAGTTCATGAACCCCAGGTTAAGAACCTTTGCTGTAAAACTTATCAATATATTTCATCAAATGAAGTACTAGAACTGAATAAAATACTTGATATCTGAGAAGGATATTGTGCATTTGGATACCACATCTCTCTTACTTTAGCTGTTAGCTTTTTTTTGGCTGCTTTCTCACACTGTTGACTAATCTTGCCACCCACGAAAATTCCTAGATTTTTTTAGAGGAATTGTTGTCTAGTCATGTCTTTTCACACCAAAGGCATTTCATCATTAGCATCCATGGTTTTTAATGCATCCAGATGATTCCAAATAACCAAACTTTATCTCTTTCCTGAGTCACTTATTTCAAACTGGATATCTTCAAAGCATACCGAGCTCTCCATGTACAAAATAGAAATTATCTTTCCCTTCATACTTCTCTTCTTTGAATTTCCTTGCTCCTGTTGAGAGTATCATAATTCTTTCAGTCACAGATAGTGCCATTTTTCTCCTTCAGCCTAAGTATCAGTTGTTAAATCATTATTCCATTTCTTGCATCTATCTGTTTCTCCTCACTCCCATACCTTAAATCCCTGTTTGGCTTCTAATCTGGACTATTGTAATAATCTAGTCATTGAAGCCTGCCTCAGACCCCATCATTCTCTTTAGAAATTATTTTACTATAGGCCAGGTCTGACCATGGAAATGTCCTTCCTACTCAATAAACTCCAACATTCCCCATTTCCTTTAGTATCAAATATAAATTCCTTTGCTTATCATTTAATGTCTTTGTCCAGCGTATTTTAGTCGATCTATCAGTCAATCAGCAAATATTTATGAAGTTCCTACATTTACCAGACCTTGAAGGAAACAAGCATTTATTAAGTTCTATGTGCTAGGTACTGTGGTAAGCACTTTACAAATATCCCTTTTGATTAGGCTGAGAGGAAGAGTGAATATTATTTTCATTTTGCAGTTGAGGAAACTGATGTAGAAGGTAACTAACTGATTTGCCCAGGATCATATAGCTAGAAAGTTTCAGAGGCTGAATTTGAACTCAGATCTTCTTGACTCCGGGCCCAGAGACCTATCCACAGTGTCACCCAGATGCTTCTAGGATACAAATTTAAAAGTGAAACTATTTCTCTTTCTACCATATGTGGTCCAGTGAAATTGGCCTTCTTGCTGATCCTTATAAAATCATCCAGTTCTCTTATCTCTGATTCAGTCAAACTTGCCTCCTTGCTATTACATGAACAGGACACTTTTTTTTGGCTCTGGGCATTTTCTCTGGTTGTCTCCTATGCCTGAAACACTCTCTTTCCTCATCTCTGCCTACTGGCTTCCCTGGTCTCATTTTTAGCCTTGATTAAAATCCTATCTTTTACAGGAAGACTTTCCCAAGCCCTCTAGTGCCTTCCCTCTTTTATTTGTTTCTTATTTTTCCTGTATTGTTTGTTTGTATTGTATTCCATGTTTGTACATATTTATTTGTTTTCTCTCCCATTGGAGTGTGACCTTCTTAGGAACAATTACTATTATTTACCTCTTTTTTATCTCCAGTTCTTAGCCTGGTATCTGGCACATAGGAAGTATTTCATAAATATTTATTGACTGGCCTACTATGCCTTTCCATGACTGTTCTCTCCTGTATGGAGTAGATTCTTTTCACTTCTGCCTGCTAGCAACCTTTATTTCTCTCAAAATTAAGCTCAATCACTACCTTCTCCCTCACCCCAAATGGTAGTATTCTCTGCCACCAAAATTACCTTTTGTTTACTTTGTTTATATAAGTTTTCTATATTTTTAGATATACAAAGATGATAATTTCATCAGTATGGCTCATCCTTCTAAGGGTCAAGATGATTTCCCTTTGCTTTAAGAGAAAGTACTTCATAAGATTTATAGCTAAAAGTAACTCATAAATCTAATATAAACTAATTTTACTGATGAAGAAACTGAGGCCAAGGAAAGTGAAATAACTTGCTCAGGATTATGAAGCTAGTATGTATTCAAATGCAGTTGGATTGATTACATTCATCCATTTACTGATCTGTCATAAGTTACGATGAAGAAAAACATACTGTCATTATCTGCCATCCCATTTTCTGTTGATAAACCTTTCCCATCTGATCCTTGGATGACACATATGCACATTCTATCAATGGGCCTCATATTTGAAGTATTTCCAGTTCATTGGAATCTAGCAGAACTTGTCTTTCCCTGGCATAGTCTTTCAGAGACACGGTCATCTTATTCTATGAATAATGTCTGGGTTAGGATGCCTTTAGAGTAATAGTCAGAACTGAAGTTAAGAGTTAGGATTTGTCCTTCAGAAATTTTGAAAAGCCATCAGTGATCCCTTTTTAAGTCTCCTCTTTTCCAGGCTAAAACATTGACTTTCTCAGCAATTCATATGAGCTGGTCTTCATATGCTTTAGGTCTTTGTCCTAGTTACCTTTCTGTTAATATGCTCTACTTTGCTGATGGTTCTGCAGAATGTTATTCATAAAGGAAGAATTGAAGGAGAAGAAAAGGTGTCAGAATTAGATACTGAGGTCTGGGTATAGCAAGGAAATGAAGGGCAGAGCATCAGAAACAGAATATTTCCAGCATCGATTATGGACACTGACCACATTTCCTTTTTCACCATTTACTTCCTTACAAAGAGGAAGATAGAAGGAAAAGAGGCAAGAATTATGAGATTATGATAAAGATAGAAAGTTACCCATCTTAATAGAGGTAATTTCAAATGCTCAAAAAGAATTAGAAAAATTGATACAATTTAATGGCTACTTATTATTAGTTACTAAGATAGGTAGCCACCAGAAAAACTGAATTTAGTGCTAAGTTACTGTGGGAGCAAGGGAAGAAATCAGTGAAGTTCTTAATGAAAAGCTTTCAAAACCCAAAATAAGATCATGATGACAGCTACCAACTTACTTTTATGATCTGAGAAAAAGATGAAAGATAATGTTTAATCATGTGTCACCCACTATGATTTGTGGGATAAGTATTTATAAAATGCCTTTACTGCCCTTTTAGATTTCTTGTATATTTTTATAGGAACAGCTTCATTAGGAAACAACAAAAGGAACTCTCTGTGCTTTGGTGTGTTTGTGTTTTCTCCTCAGAAGTGAAATCAGCGAACTGAGGTCTTTTATTCCTCAACTGCTGATAGCCAAAGGAGTCCCCATGAAGAGAACCTGCCCCTTGTGTGCTTGTCAATGGACCCATCCTTTGATCCAACTTTCTCTTTCAAATAGCCTAGCACCTTGCCATGGAGAGAACTTTTTGAAGTGATACATTTTTGCTGAATGATTTCTTTTTGAGGGCAATGGAGAACATTGGGTTGCTAGATTACAATGACAACATTCTAATTTTTTCTGCATTTTGTAGCTTTAATGAAATCACAATTCTCAGTAACTTGTGGCCTGAAGTTCGTGGTGTCTGGCACACAATAGGTGCTTAATAGATGCTTGATGACTTACTGGCTACTTGAACTGGTTCTCCATAGGTGACAGATTTCATCTTCATACATTACCAGGATTTTGTGGAATGATTGACTTCATAATCATGAAGGCAGGGAATTGAATTGATTCAGCTAGTGAGAGTAATAGTCAACTAAATAATACAAATAAAATGAATTAAGTAAGTAATACAACCAGCTTTGTATTGACTGTTTTTTTTTTCTGAATCTGTCTTTTATTTTTATGAACACATAATTCACTGTTTTGGTTTGATCATTGGGAAAACCATATTAAGTTCTTCCATATCAGTCAAAATGTATTTTGATTGCTTTAAGGAAAGGATCTTGGGTTGCCTGTTTGACAATAAACTCCATGGATGTTTTCTGGGTATGAACTGTTGCATTCTTTACAGAAACATTTCATATTTCTTTCATATAACAATGATCTCGTAACTGAATGTCTCCCAAGTTCACCTATCTGTTAATTGTTTGTTTGGCTGTTACTTAAGTTAGGACAACCTTCTTTTTGATCTCAATGTATAACAATGACTAGCATTCATATTGTTTTAGGGTTTTGCAAAATACTCATAGCATCCTGGGAGGTAGGTCCTATTATTGTCTACATTTTATGGATATGGAAACTGAGGCACATAGTGGTTAAATGATTTGCCCAGGCATTTTTTTAAACATTTATTAATATTCATTTTTAACTGCCCAGGCATTTTCTATTGAATTTTTTGACTGTATGTATGAAGGAAAGTAATATGAAACAAAAAATTTGTTTATTTTCCTACTTTTAAAAACTGTGAGTTTTTTCATACAGTTGAGAAGTATCCAAGGTTAACTTTGGCTCATCTTCCCAAGTCAGGTCTAGAACTCTGTTACACCTTGTACTATCCAATTGCATGTATCCTTGTTAAATTGATATTTTACAGGTACGTTTTTGGTATGACATGTGTATTTCCTATCACAAAGGTGTCACCAGGGGAGCCTTTTTATCTCTTAGACTGGAGCATCTCCCAGGGAGCTGGATGTATACACTTTGAGTCTAAGGGTTTGCTCTCACTTAGCTCCCGAACAAATTTAGTATTCTTTCATTGGTCCCTTTGACTTGGGTACCATGTCAAGGATGATTAGTGATTGAACTAGGAAGAGCCTCTTGTCTAGCAGGCTGCATAAGGAAAGGAAAGGCAGTCCTACATTTCTTTCTATTCCTCTCTTTCCAAGTGGTCTTTTTGTTGGGCCACTTCCAACTCTATTGCTCCCTTGTCCTTGCAAAAACAGGAGAAGAGATTGTAGAGAAAATACAGGTCAGAGGAGAAAGTGAATATCTGTTCATTCGTTTTCTTGCCTTTTTCAGAGAGTATAAAGAGGTACTCTGTCATTGTTTCTTGTTTTAAATATTTGTTAATGCCTGCTTGTGAAACTTTTGTGTTCTAAGTATTTCTTTTGTTGTGGAGGAAATAAATAGCTTTCATACACTTGATATCTGCTTTCAACACTGAGATCCTTTTATAGAAGGGACTTTTTAAATCCTTTTAGGAGAGGCTCTAGATATCAATCAGATTTAAATTCTATTTAAGAGATTCTCCCTCCACCCAGAACTCAGGGATGGGGGCAATGAGTCAAGGGTAGTAAAAGAAATCCTTTCCCTCCAAGACCACACCCCTGATTTAGGTGTCAAGTATGCTTGATATCAAACTTTAATTCCATCTCAGTGCCAAGGGAACAAATGTCCCTTGGGACATTGGTAATACTTTTTCAAATTGTTTACCTACTTGTCAAAAATCATTTTAAAGTACTTGCTAGGTGCTGGGTAATGTGATAACTTATACATTACTTATGTAATAATTGTTAAAATTTTTGAACTTGAAGTTTTACTACTAATTATAATGGTAGAGCAGGACAAGTTTGGGGGGAGAAGAAATTCTTCACTTACATAAGAGACAAAAAAACCAAACAAACCCTTAATCTTAAGTGAATTGAAAGCTATTAAAAAGTTCAGTAGAAAATACTGAATTAAAAAAATAAAGTTATTATGTAGTAATTTCTTTGTAGTTTCAAAGACATCACAAAAAAGAAAAAAATACCTCTCAATTGGAAGGGAAAGACTAATCTCATATTGCTTTTGGAAATAGATACTTTCAAATATAGGCAAATAGATTTGCAGTGAATGGATTATTTAAACAAAACTCCTGGGCCAAGATAAGGCCTTATGCTAGTAACATAGCAACTGTAGGTATAAACTCAGTTTTGCCCACAAAGATGGCAAGAAAGTGAGTCATTAGCATGAAAAGAGAGGGGTGGTAAATTGCCAACTCAGAAATGCTCATTATTCTACCTGAAGAGGGAAACCCATTGCTGTGTTGGCAAGGCTTTCTCCCATGAAGTCCATGGGATCATAGTCCTGCTGTCATTCATATCAGAATGGTTCTTGAGAATTTCCTAAAGAACATGCACTTAACTCAGCCTCAATTAAATTATGTGACTAATTTTGAAGAAATATATTATTGGAGAAATGTATACATGATAAAAACAGATGACTTTATTACTTGACAGAAGACTTAATCATACTCCTAGGTAATTTCTTTTAAAATAAACTGTTAGGGTGAGGAGGCAAGACATGTCTTAGCACTAGAATATAGTAAAGCAACATTTGTGTGCTTCATGGAGGAAAGCAATATATAACAAAAGTATTTTGTTTATTTTTTCCTATTTAAAAAAAACTGGTTTTGTATATTATTAACTTGACAAAAGTTTCCACATACAAAGAACAGTGAGGATTGTATATAAAATTTTAATGGCTTACAGATAAAAAATATGACAGTTAATAAATTATATATAACATAATATATACAGATACAGATACACGTATACATATACAGAGATACATACATATGCTACAGCTTCTTGGAGGCACAGATGAGAGTTGAGTGCCAGGTGGACATGAAAGGTAGATGGGCATCCCTGAAAGGATCTCAGAAAGCTCTCATGCCAGAGGTGCTAGTTTTCTTTGAACATCTGTACACCTCACATTGAAAATAGTACATGGTAGGTGTAATGGAAGTCAAAATTGACTAATTGGTAGTATTTTCTATTCCTTTCCTTAGAGAAAGGAGCTGGTTTTCCCATCTCGAAGTCTCTAGCTCTTAGGGCTCAGCTTTGGGTGGAGTCTTCTATCTAGCCATCCTTCTCCTCTCTTTCATACTTAGACTTGGGATATCCTGTATGTTCACACAAGACAAAAAAAAAACAAAAACAAAACAAAAACCAACTAAGAATGGGTAAAATTTCAAAAAAAAAGTTAATATTAAAATATGGTAGGAAGGTCTCAATAATTCAACTATTATGTAGAATCATGGAATTATAAATTGTAAATGAACTTTTATATCATTCAACCCACAGTCTTTTTATTTATACATATATGAATGGGAAACTTTCATTCATGACAAAGAGTGACTTGCTAACTAACTGTAGAACTGGATTTTTCCATTTTCTCTAAAATACTACATCCTGTATTGTAAGGGTGTTTCAGCCTTGCTTGCTTCAAAAGGAATATCAGCATCTGGGAAGGAGGGATGAGAAAGTAGTAAAGTGAATCAACTCATCATGAATGATGGTAAGATAAGATGATTGAATATGAAGGTGCATTGCAAAGTGATTCAGAAATGGTTTCCTTGAACTCTCCAGCTGCCTAGTTGAAGCAATCATAGAATGCAATTTACATAATCTAAAAGGATGACATTTTTATTGTTTTTAGGGTGCCATGAAGTAGACTGAACTTTTCCTTACTACCTTTAACGTTTTAATGTGACCAATTGTTGAAAGGAATTTATCGTCAAAGGTTCTTCAAACTAATTGAATCCATTCCTTAGAACTTTTTTTCTACGAATTCTTTGTTAACTTCATAATGTTGTATTTGGACTGCTGGGTAAGGAGGTTATGGGTAAAGAGTGAGGAATTTTGGTTTACCTCATTTTAAGAGACCCTGGTGTGCAAAAAACAATTATGGAAAGAAAGATTTGTTTTCCTTACGAAAGGAGGCAGTAACTTATAACTACTGTGATAATCTCCCTTGAGATGGCTATTTAAGACAGCAAAACATGAAGTATTTTGCTGGAACTGCTTAATCAGCATTTTGCTTTCAACTGAACAGATACTCTTTCCTCTGTAATATCTCCCTCAAGGTTCATGGTAAGCTGGGCCATGGATGGGGCCTCTAGCCTTGTTGATGTTTTAATTTCTCTTCCAATAAATGCTGTAATAATAGTGTGGGGAATCTTCCATAGTGCACTGACTGAGGGACACGGAAACTCCTGACATCTTGAACTCACAGGCTTGCCTCACAGACTGGAAATGTACATCTCAGGGTCCATGTTCAATTTCTTATGCTTAAGAAAGAACAGAAAACAGAAAAAGGCAGCTACTGCTTTGAGATCCAGTCTCAGGATCAGCTAGTCCAGCACGTATGCTGAGTGCCACGTTTCCACGTTTCTACTCCTCTGTGCAGTGACTGCCAGAATGGGAGATGGAGAGGGAATTACTCCTCAATCCCTTCTGGGAAATGAGAGGAAAACGAAGAGGAAGAGAAAAAGGAGGAGGACCAGAAAGAGAATGAGAATTTTCATGTGGAAAGAGAAGGAAGAGGATGAGGAGAATTGGAGAACCTCTATGTGCCTTTATTTGCTGAATCATCCCAGACGCGTTTGTTTTCTAATCTTTCTAGGGCTATGTAGACTGCCTCACAATGTACAGCAAGCATCTCCAGAAATACTCCTAGAAGCACAAAGGATGCTTCGACCTCATCTGCTTTAATCTTCAACAACCTTAAGACCATTTCTATTCAACTCTGTCAGTTATCCCTCTTGTTGTAAGTTAAGCATGAATAGTTTAAGGCTGATGCATTAGATGGAGAATGGAGTGAAATAAGACACTGGTAGACCATGTGACATTCAAGAGAAGGAGATTTGTTTAGGCATAGTATGAAAAAATACTCAGCAAGAATACTGAATCAATTCCATTGGACACTGTTTCTCTGCCTCTTGTGTTGAGTAACTCTCATATCTCCTCCTATGATGACATTTAGGCTACCCCTAAGCTTTAGAATTGACTCCAGAATTAGCCTGAAGCCAATTTGTTCTTCTTTTTTTTTTTTTTTAACCCCTTACCTTCTGTCTTGGAGCCAATACTGTGTATTGGCTCCAAGGCAGAAGAGTGGTAAGGGCTAGGCAATGGGGGTCAAGTGACTTGCCCAGGGTCACACAGCTGGGAAGTATCTGAGGCCGGATTTGAACCTAGGACCTCCCATCTCTAGGCCTGGTTCTCCATCCACTGAGCTACCCAGCTGCTCCCCCCTCCCCCCACCATTTATTCTTGAATATTATCTCAGTAGCCTCTAACAACAACAACAACAAACTTACATTAACCTATATGATAGATATTGTCTCTACTCCATTAGATCTATTTCTGCATTGTTTTCCTGACCATATATTCACAGCTCCAAATATATTCACAGCAGTACATTAATGTGTTTATCCTCCCACAATCTCTCTAGTATTTGGCAGTTTTCTTACTTGTCATTTTTGCCAATCTGATAGAAATGAGGCGAGAACCTCAGGGTTGTTTTGGTTTCTATTTCTCTTATTATTAGTGGTCTGGAACATTTAAAAAATCTGGTTGTTGATGGCCTTCATCCTTTCTCCCACTCCTAAACTGTCTGTCATATCTATTGACCTTATCTATTGAAGAATCAGTCACCAATAAATTAATTAATAAACATTTACTAAATGCCTACAGAGAAGCAAAAGACAATCCCTGATCTCAAGATGCTTATAGGTCTTATTCTTATGTATTTGTATCAATTCCCTATATATTCTCCTTTTATCAGTAATTTTATACAAATATTGTTTCTCAGTTTTGATAAAACTTTGATTTTATGGTATTATAATCATCTATTTTATCTCCTGAGGCCCTCTCTCTCTCCTTTGCTTGATCAAGAACTCTTCCCCATCCAAAATATTTACAACTTCCTTACCATGACCAGAGTGAGCTCAGGATTCAGAATCATTGGAATGAGGAGGGTATAATAGGGTGGGAGTACACTAACAACTGAGGAATGAATCCAGACAAAATATCAGTGGACGGAGAGAGGTCCATTGAGGGAAGTTGTGATTATATTGTCCAAGTCCTTTTTTTCAAGGGCTACCTGTATATCGGGTAGAGATATTAAGTCCTTCAAGACTCAGTAAACAAGACTTATAGGAGACAGGAGCATGGGGAGTCTGGGCAGTGGACTGACAATTCAGTCTTATCTGAGAAAGGCCACTGGCGTACTGGAGAAGATTCTCAGGTGAAGACAGAAGTCAGTGGGAGTGGGGCACCCTGGGAAATCTCTGGAGCAAAGAGACCAGGAGGAGGGTCTTTCAAAAGGGTTAGGACCAAAAATTGTGCCTAAATTTCCCCAACCATTAAAGTTACAGTGTTTACCTGGAGCAGTAGGTAAGCTAGTAGAAAGGCAACAGGTTTGGGGTAGAACTCTTGTGGGGCTTTCAGGAGCTAAAGCCAATCAGCTGATCTTCAATTATTTTTTAAAAGAATAACCTTGAGACAATCTTTCATTTTTATTCTTGTCACTGCTGACTTTATTGCATTTGGAAGCTCTTCCTTGGGAAAAATATTCTTTTGACATCTTCCTAGGATTCCCTGAAGGGATGAAGAATCAGAAGAATAATTCACCCAGTAATATAATAGGGTAGTACTCTGGTCAATATTATGTCTAACCTAGGTTCCAAAGGATTGGTAGTGAAAATACCCACTTCCTCTTTGAGGAGACATAATAGTAACCTGTAGGGGCAGATGAAACCCTCTGTCAATCATGACTTGGGTGTATTTTGCTTGCATAGTTATACATCTTTGTTATAATGCAAAACAATGTGAGCAAATGAATTGGTCATTTGGGAAATGACAGTGATTATTTTAAAATAATCAATAAAACCTTTTTAATTATTAAAATAAAATTCATACAAAAAGACTTTATGGAAGAATTTCATGGATATTGACCAATGTGCTATATCAGAGGAAGGAGATAAGTAAGCATTTATAAAACATCTCTCATGTGATAAATTCTGTACTAAATACCTTACAAATATATCATTTGGAGAAGAATGATTTAAGAAAACCTAGAAAGAACTAGATGAACTGATGCAAAGTGAAGTGATCAGAATCAGAACATTGTACACAGAAAAGCATTGTATGATAACCATTTATGAATGACTTAGCTATTCTTAGCAATACAGTGATACAAGACAATCCTCAAGAACTGATGAAAAACACCATCTGACTCCAGAGAAAGAACTGGTAGAATCTGATGCAGTCTGAGACATAACTATATTTCACTTTATTTCTTCACTTTTGTTTGTTTATCTTTCACAAAAATGTCTAATATGGAAAGATGTTTTACAGTATTACACATGAAAAATCTATTCAGGTTGCTTACCATCTCAGGGAAATGGGAGGGATGGGAGAGTGAGAATTTGGCTCAAACTTAAATGAAGGTTAATTTTTTCTGTAATTAAAGGAAAAAGTAAAATATTGTTATAAAAAAACCACACCAAATATCTCATCTTATTCTTACAACAATCCTGGGAGGCAGGTACTGTTAATATCCCAATTTTGTATTTGAAGAAACTGAGGCAGCAAACAGAGGATAATAGGAAATGTCTAAGGCTGGATTTGAATTCAGGTCTTTCTAATTCCAAATCCAGTGCTCTATTCTTTAAGCCACAATATACCTCAAAATATAATACAATATAAATCAGCACTTTTTGTTAAACCATCTAATTTACTTTCAGGTTTATGTTAGCATTCGATTTGGGTAGCTGGATTTAAATTCACTACAGCTCAGTCTGTCTTCAGGTCATATATCAAACAGTTGGACACAGTTTATAGGATTTAAAAATATTTAATTGTCTGAGAGTTTCTGTCATATAAATTGTAGGGGTTGCCTTCTTTGCTCTAGATATTTTAAAAGGCTCATCTGAGACATTCTCTTAGCTGAAAAGCAAGAACTGTTTGGGAATATGTTTAACATTAACTTTTTTCTTTAGGTTTACATTACATCATCTTCCCTAAATTTACTTCTGCATTACCCCTATGAGCAGATCCTGCTTGGATTTCTGAGAGCAGAATATCTTCCAAACAATACTTTTTCCCATTTGTGGAGCATGTAGATTTTATTGGGGTGGAATATTCATTCATTCATTTCTGTTGCCCATCACCATAGTGGCAGACAGACATTAGACACTCAACCAGAAAATGGAATGGATGAGAAACACTTTCCTTGCCTTTGCTTCAGAAAACCAATGACTAAATTTGTAAGAATTCAGGCTTGGCAAAATCATTAAAAGATAAATTTCGTTAATATCTTGAAGTTACAGAAAGTATTAATAAGCTTTAAAACATGCAATGCAAAATGCCAGATAACTGTATGCAAAGGCACTCTTCTATGTGCTGGGAGTACAGAAGCCTACCATTATGGAAACCATTAAAATCTAAAGGGGGAAAGGCAATCATAATTAGCTATAAGGCAAGGGAAAATCAACTAAGTGCAAGCAAAGTATTATGAAACCTGTGAGGAGTAGGAAATCACTTTGACTTGGGACCATCAGTGGGGGAAGTTAGGAAAAGTTTCATGCCACAGAAAGTGTCACTTGGAATGGACCCTGAAGGAAGAGAAAAGCTCTTCAGGAACCAAAGGTAGTTTTATGGGTAAGTGTGGGAGGAGATTCCATTGTATATGTTGGGGTACAAATCAAATAAGAGAATAGGATAAGAACAAAAAAAAGGAGATTTAGTCTAGGCTATCCAAAATGTCAAGTACATGAAATATGAGAAAGTGTTATGGGATAAGGGTCAAATTGCTAGAGTTGATGGAAGATCAGAAAATGATATTTAATGCTCAGCAGAGAAGAATACAGAATGTATTTGAATAGAGGAATGACATGTTCACAATAATAGATTACTTAAGCATAAAGGATAAATCACAAAGGAAATTAGACTAAAGGCAGGGAAGCCCTTAAGGATATCCTTAAAGAGTCAAGATGGTGACTTAGAAACAGTGAAAGTCGAGTCCTCTGTTGAGTCCCTTTCACACCAATCAAAATCAAAGAGCTTCAGAGGGGAGACAGAAAACCAAATCCAACAAGACAGAGCTGAGGGAGCCTCCTGACCAATTCAACTTAAAAGATACATAGAGAAGGTTGATTTCTTGAGTTTAAGGAAAAGAAAGAAGGAATGTCCCAGTACCCTTCTCCTACCTACTGTGCTGAGACTGGGGCTAATGGGATTGCTGGGATCTCAGAGTGAGGGCTCCATCCTGGAAGGAGTGCCTTGCTACCACAGCAACTCCAGGTTCAAGATTCTGATCACAGCTGGCAGGGAGACAGCTGGAGGAGAGGGACAGAGAGGAGGGCAGCCTGGTTGCAGGCTTCTGCCACTACTCCTCCATCTTGAGCCTCTGCCTCTGGAGGTTTTGGCCTCAGGGTACATGTAGCTCTGCAGATCAGCTAGGTCTGGCTTACTCCCAACTATCAATAGTGCAGCTAAGAAGCCTTCAGAGGGCAGAGAAGCTCAATCTCCAACACCCCTCCCCCACCTACTCCTCTGAAAGACCAGTAAGAATCTGGCTGATTGGGATCCCAGAGCAAAGGCTTCAACCACAACAGTGTACTTTGGTAGCACCAGGGGAAGCTCAGGGTTCTGACCTGGCAACCAGCAGGGAGGCAGCTGGCAAAAAGGAGTAGAAAGGAGAACAAGGGTAACTACCTACAGCCTCCACGCATTCACCTTTACCTTCAGCTTCTGCTGACATCTGGGGAAGATCTGGTCTCAGGACTCATTAATACAACTGGTCAGATCCATCAGCCTAATCTAGTTAATCAGAAGAGCAGAGAAGAAGCCCCTTCAGGGCAGAAAATCCCCAAATCCACAGATAATACAGCAAATAAACAAAGGAGAAAGATTACAGCCAATAGGTGGGAGATGGGGAGGGGAAGGAAAAATATGAGTAAACAACAGAAAAAAAGAAATTACAACTGATAGCTTCTATCCAGGTAATGAACAAAGAACAAATGGAATAGAGAAGGACCAAGGAACACCAAGAAAAAACTCAGGAACTCCAGAGACCTGGACACAGGTTTTGGAAGAACTCAAAACACAATTCAAAAAACAAGAGAGGCTGAAGACAATTGGGAAAAGAACTTTAAAAGGCAAAATAGGTTATCTGGAAACAAAGGCACATGAACTAAAACAAGAAAATAGTTTTTTAAAAGCCAGAGTTGACCATCCATCTTGAAAACGAGGCAAAGAAAGTGAAAGATGACCTACAAAGAAAAACAGACCGAAAGGAAAAGGATGACCAAAAAGCTAGGGATGAAATTCAGTCTTTAAAAATCAGAATCCAACAATTAGAAGCAAATAACTTCATAAGGCAACAAGAGTCTATAAAACGAAATCAAAAGAATGAAAAAATTGAGGAAAATATGAAACACCTCTTTGATAAAATAATAGACCTAGAAAATAATTCCAGGAGAGACAATTAAAGAATTATTAGACTATAGGAAAATCATGACAAAAGAAAAATTCTAGACATTATTTTACAGGAAATTATCTAAGAAAACTGCCCTGACAAGGAAAATATATTACAAATTGCTAAAAAGAAACCATTCAGATATCATGGAATCACAGTTAGGATAACTAACAGACCTGAAGGCATGGACTATGATATTCTAGAAAGCAAGGGAACTGGGTCTACAACCAAGAATCAACTATCCAGGAAAATTGACTATATTCTTACAAGGGACCCAATAAGTTCAAATGATTTGTATTCCTATAAGAAAAGATGATATTGTTAACTCTAAAAATTGTTTATTATCATCAGAGTAGCTAGAAGAAGTATACTTAGAGGGTACAGTGACAAACTATAGGATGATATGTCAAAAAACATAAAAAATAGGGGTAAAAAAGGAGGATAATACTAAGAGAAATGGGAAAAGAGGTAAAATGGGGTAAATTTATATTTCATAAAGAAGTGCATGGGAGAGCTGGAGAGAAAACCAATTCAATGGAAGGGTGAAAGAGACTGGTGACAGGTAATACTTAAATCTTATGCACATTGAAATTGACTCAGAGAGGGGAAAACAATCCGATCCATTGGGGCAGAGAATTGTATCATGCTCTGTAGAGAAGCAGAAGGGTAATAAATGGGCTGGTGGGGAGGGGACGATACAAGGGAGGGAGAGGTTGAAGGGTCATTTAAAAGGCACTATAGTAAGAGGCGAATAAACAGAGGAGAGGCTGGGAAGGGGAGTAACATTAGGGATGGGGAAAGGAAGAGACTTATTAAAAGTGAAAAGTTGGAGAGGAGGGTAAGAGGGACCAGAGAAAAGGCAGAATCAAAGGAGAAAGTCAAAATAGAGGGGAATACACAGATAGTTGTCATAACTGTGAATGTGAATGGGATGAACACTCCAATAAAGATGAAGTGGATAGCAGAATGGATTAAAAACTACCATATGTTGTGTACAAGAAACACACTTGAGGCAGGTAGACATACACAGGATAAAAGTAAAGAGAATGGAGCAGAATTTACTGGGCTGCAACTGAGACAAAGAGGGCAGGAGTAACAATTATGACCTCAGACAAAGCTAAAGCAAAAATAGATCTCATTAAAAGCGATAAGGAAGGTAATTACATCTTGATGAAAGTCAGTTTAGATAATGAAGAAATATTACTACTCAACATATATGCACTAAATGTCATAGCACTCAGATTTCCATAGGTGAAACTTAAGGAGGAAACAGATAGTAAACCATACTAGTGGGGGACCTTAACCTTCTTCTGTCAGAACTAGATACATTGAACCAGAAAATAAAAAAGAAATAGGGGAAGTGAATGAAATGTTAGAAAAATTAGAGCTAATAGATATCTGGAGAAAAATAAACAGGGATAAAAAGGAATATACCTTCTTTTCAGCAGCACATGGTAGATATGCAAAGACTAACCATGTGCTAAGGCATAAAACCATTGCAAACAAATGTAGGAAAGCAGAAATAATAAATGCAATTTTTTTTCAGACGTGGGAAGACAGATTTAAAATTAATTGGAAACTAAATAATCTAATTCTTCAAAACTGGTGAGTCAAAGAACAAATCAAAGAAACTGTTGGAGTTGTGAATTGATCCAACCATTCTGGAGAGCAATTTGGTATTATACCCAAAGGACTTTAAAAGACTGCCTGCCCTTTGATCCAGCCATACTGCTGCTGGGCTTGTACCCCAAAGATAATAGAGAAAAATATGGGTCCAAAATTATTCATAGCCTCATTCTTGTGGTGGCAAAAACCTGGAAAATGAGGGAGTGTCCATTGTTTGGGGAATGGCTAAACAAATTGTGGTATTGTGCTGAAAGGAATAATGAACTGGAGGAATTCTATGTGAACTGGAAAGACCTCCAGGAACTGATAGAGAGCTAAAGGAACAGAACCAGGAGAACATTGTACACAGAGGCTGATACCCTGTGACCCAATCAAATGTAATGGACTTCTCTACCAGCAGCAATGCAATGACCCAGGACAGTTTTGAGGGACTTATAAGAACGCTACCCACATTCAGAGAAAGAATTGTGAGAGTAGAAACACAGAAGAAAAACATATGATCGATCACATGGTTTGATGGGTATATGATTGGGGATGTTGATTTTAAATGATCACTCTACTACAAATATTAATAATATGGAAATAGGTTTTGAACAATGATACATGTAAAACCTAGTGGAGTTGCTTGTCAGCTCTGGGTGGGGAGGAAAGAGGGGAAAGAAAGAGGGGAGGGAAAGAATGTGAATCATGGAATCATGGAAAATATTCTAAATTAATTAACTAAATAAAAACTTAAAAAAGATATAATTAGGACAGTTGTGGTGAAAAGAAGTGATCGCCTATGAGAATAAAGGAAAAGGATTGATATAAAAATATTACTAAAATGAAATCAACAGCTTCTAAGTGAATATTTAGAACAAAAGAGTAGAAGAATGAAAAAATTATTGTCCTCAATAGAAAAAAAAGGAGGTTTGTGGGAGGAGCAGATTTAGGGATGAAGATGATTTCAATTTTGTACCTCCTGATTTTGAGGTGCCA
This sequence comes from Gracilinanus agilis, assembly GCF_016433145.1. Classification (NCBI taxonomy): domain Eukaryota; kingdom Metazoa; phylum Chordata; class Mammalia; order Didelphimorphia; family Didelphidae; genus Gracilinanus; species Gracilinanus agilis. Next base: position 31,440,685 of record NC_058135.1, read on the forward strand.
GTGGGATATATAAGTAGAGGCCATTCACTAACTGACGGTTTCAATTATGGTGCTGAATTCTGGAGATAGATGGGGAATAGATATAGAATTGAGAATCATCTGCGTGCATAGTTGAAACATTTGGAGCAGATAATATTGCCAAGGTGGGTAATAGAGGTCCAAGAAAAAAAAAAACCTTGGAATAATTTGTGTTTCAGATAAGGAGGAAGAAAGGTAAAAAGTTAGCTGAGGAGCTTGAAAAGGAAGAGATGTTGAGAACCATAAAAATTCAGTGTCCCTGTAGCCACAAAATCCTAGTTTCTTCACTCTTTTTTTCCAATAAATTGGATCATCATTAATATATACAAGAGATGCAACTGCTTTTCTTACTATCAGAGCGGGTAAATTGTTATCTTTCACTCATCCAGGTTTGTAACCTTGGAATTCAGTGAATTCTTAGTTTCTTTTCAAGTCCAAGTTGCCCAGTATTGTTGTTTCTATCTTGATAATGTCTTCCATATCAATCCACTTTTCTCCAATGTTCTTCAACTACTTCTCATCAAGGAAAGGGATAGTCTGGTTCACTGAATCACTGACTATAAGAAGTAGGAAATACTCTTAGAAGCTTAAGAAAGGTAATTTTAATATAAAACTCAGTACTGATTTATGCCTTAGGGACTTAATCATAGGACTTGCTACTCTGAGAGTTGATAGAGACCGAAAATATAAACAGGATCTTAAGAGCTTAAGTCACAGATCTTGATCTATTATGGAACATTCACAGAAACTAGTCAGCCCAGGAAACATACTTAATACAAATAAATGTAAGCTGGAGTGAGGAACTCATGGGTTTTCCCAGGATGATACATTTATAGTTCCAATATTTAAATAACTCTTTATAGATGTTTGAAAACTTTTTGGTTCTCAGCCATCTTCTGTTTCTAGGAAAGTTCTGACCCAGGGTTCTGCTTGTTCTGATTGGTGACTGCCTCTCCTAGTCCATTATTTCAGGAAAAGTTCTACCAATGGTTTACATCAATCCTGACTCTCTGGTCCTCTCTTCCACCTTCTCAGCTGCTTTTTCTTCATTCTTGTATCCTCTTCTCTTTCCTCCCCCTATAGCTCATCTGGAACCATTAACCATGATTAACTCAACTCTGGTTTTGGTGGTTGGGCTCCAGAGAACAGAGTCAAGGGCATAGTAGTATCGACTGAGCTGTGATCTTGTTGTGAGGAAGATTAGAATCTGAAACTCAGTTCTCTGTCCACTACACTGTATTCTCTTCAAAGGATGTATGAAAATCTCCAAGAATTCAAATTCATTGTAATTTTAAAAATTAGAAGCCAGTGAGGAATTGATTTAATTAATTAGTTCCTGTCAGCAATATTGGTTGCCAATGGCACAGAGTAGACCTGAATCAGGAAGCATGAAAACTTATCTCAGACACTGCCTTAATTTCCCTTTCATTAAAATGAAGATAATAATAGCCCCTATCTCCCAGGATTGTTATGAGGAACAAATGAAATAATACTTCCAAAGCACTTTGAAAACTTTAAAGCACTCTACAAGTGCTATCTATTTTTAAAATATCTTTACCCTTTACCAACATAAGCTTTAACAAAAAAGGTAAGAACAGTTTTGCTTTAAGTTACTTATGCATTTTTTCTTTATTTCTGTTTCCTTTTCCTAGGCTGGAATTATAAGGACAGATGATGATGAGTATTTCATTGAACCTTTGGAAAAAGGTAAACAGAAAGAAGAAGAGAAAGGAAGGATTCATGTGGTGTACAAGAGATCATCAGTCAAGCATGTACCCTTTGACATGTCTAAAGACTTCCTATACAGAGGTGGGTATCTTTACTAGACTTTAATGATTAAATGTAAATGAGAGATACTGAAAAAAATAATTTCTCCTGAGTTGCAAGATGTGAGCTGTATTCTGTAGGACAAGTGGAATTTTATAAGGAGAAGTCAGTAAATTAAGAAAGGTATATATGTGCTGAGATCTACTTCACTCTGGGTAATTGAATGAACTATAACATTTATATAAATAAAACGTCAAAAAGCAACATGTCACAGCTGCCAGGGTGGTGGGTTTGAACTCAGAGTAAGGCTTGGGATCATATTTTGCCTCAAGTTATTACTATACATATGATCTTGCTTGTTTAGATTATTTAACCTGGTCCTCAGTTTTCTCATTTGTAAAATGAGAGGACTTGGACTTCTAAGATACCTGTCAGTCCTAAAACTAGGATACTGTTATCCTAGGATATATTTTTTTTAAACATTTATTAATATTCATTTTTAACATGGTTACATGATTCATGCTCCTACTTTCCCCTTCGCCCCCTGCACTCCCCCCACCCATGGCCGATGCACATTTCCACTGGTTTTAACATGTGTCATTGATCAAGACCTATTTCCAAATTGTTGATCATTGCATTGGTGTGGTAGTTTCGAGTCCACACCCTCAATCATGTCCACCCCGACCCATGCATTCAAGCAGTTGTTTTTCTTATATGTTTCCTCTCCTGCAGTCCTTCCTCTGAATGTGGGTAGCATTCTTTACCATAAATCCCTCAGAATTGTCCTGGGTCATTGCATTGCTGCTGGTACAGAAGTCCATTACATTCAATTTTACCACAGTATATCAGTCTCTGTGTACAATGTTCTTCTGGCTCTGCTCCTTTCGCTCTGCATCAGTTCCCGGAGGTCTCTCCAGTTCGCCTGGAACTCCTCCAGTTTATTATTCCTTTTAGCACAATAATATTCCATCACCCGCATATACCACAGTTTGTTCAGCCATTCCCCAATTGAAGGACATACCCTCCTTTTCCAATTTGTTGCCACCACAAAAAGCGCAGCTACAATTTATCTATGATCTCTTTGGGGTACAAACCCAGCAATGGTATGGCTGGATCAAAGGGCAGGCAGTCTTTTATAGCCCTTTGAGTATAGCTCCAAATTGCCAACCAGAATGGCTGGATCAGTTCACAACTCCACCAGCAATGCATTAATGTCCCAATTTTGCTACATCCCCTCCAGCA
>NC_058135.1:31453695-31467305 GCF_016433145.1 Gracilinanus agilis
ATATATATATATATTGTGTAAATATATATATATATACACATATATACACATACACATATATACATATGTAACATATATAATATTCATTAATGACATCACCGTATACTTCTCTTTTTTCTGGTTTATCCTTTCCTAGTGTAATAATTTGCAAGACATGATGTAATGGTGAAGACTGACTCAGGCCCATCCTCCATTTGTTTAGTTTTAGTGTTGAAACAAAAGGAGACACTCATATATCATTCTGTCTTTCAATAGCACAGAAATAATATTTAGCAAGGATACTGTACCATTTTTTTATTTAGAAAAGTGTTTGGTCAGCAGTGAAGAATGTGATATTTCTCATTCATGGCCTTAGAGTATCCATCAAATTTTTCTGATAGCATACATTTGGGTGGTTATCATTATATATTTAGGTAACTAGGAACCTGAGTCAATGGAGGCAAGACTTGAGCCCTAGTCCCCTGGACCTGTTTCCCAAGGATAGCCTTTGTTTTTCCTCTATTAGGAGAATAAAGAATAAGAATATCAGAAACAAAAGAAATTGAGGCAACAGCCCTGTTTTTACCCCCACTTAATGCCTGGGTAGGATGGTAAGGCAGAAGTACTTAGAGACTTATAATAGTTCTTACCTGTCTTGCCTTCCTTGTCACCAGAAACCCAACACTGAAAGTGTCCACCTCCCTTGCCTTCTTCCTTTGTCCCAACCTCCAGTTGGGACATCCAACCCATCTGGATTGTTTTTCTTGGGTAAGATGGAAGCTACCAACTCTTTCTTGCAGCTTAGATAGAGGCCCACAAGCCTTATCATTTGTCATCTTTCAGTGCCTCCTTTTTTTTTTTAAACCCATAACTTCTGTGTATTGGCTCCTAGGTGGAAGAGTAGTAAGGGTGGGCAATGGGGGGGGGGGTCAAGTGACTTGCCCAGGGTCACACAGCTGGGAAGTGTCTGAGGCCAGATTTGAACTTAGGACCTCCTGTCTCTAGGCCTGACTCTCAATCCACTGAGTTACCCAGCTGCCCCTTTCAATGCCTCTTAAGACCTTACAGGCTTTCCTGCAGACCCCTAGGACTGTCTTCTATTTAGGAAACCTAAGATTATAAGACTTGCTGTGTCCCATGCTTCTGAATCTTTAAGATGTCCAGGCCTTTCCATCAGCTTTAAAAGCTTAATATTCTTCAACATGTTGTCTCTACCAATTATAATATGAATTTCTTACTGCTTCACTTTTTCTATTTGTACCTTTAGCACTTGGCACATATGAAGTGTTGATAAATACTTTTTTATTCATTCATTTCATTTTTTAATGCTGTTTCTTTTGGTCATTTTTTTTTGGTTTTGTTGACAACATACAGAAAGACTTACAATATGAATTTATTTCTACATACTGCTATTCTACTGAAGTTATTAATTTTTCAATCTCTAGGTTTTTCAAAATAAACCATCATATTATCTACAAAAGCAATAATTTTATTTCCACTTTCCTTGTGCCAGAGGTTTTCAAAATTTCCTCAGAAACCTTAGTGTTTCAGTAAACTCTAGGCCAAAAGAAATACTAACAGTTCTGTTTATTAAATAGATCCAAACAACTTAATAAGTAGTTATGCCCTAACAACTTAGCAGCTGTTTAAAAAATAATACATATAAATAAAATGAAAATATTTTTATTCCATTTTAAAATAAACACAATTACTTACTAATAAGATATGTGTACCTGTTGGGTGCTGCATAGTTTCTCAAAACTTGGGATCATTGGAAACCATCATCTTTATTTCTTGTTCTACACTGATTTTCTTGAATTGTTTTCCTTATGTCATTGCTAAAATTGCTAAAAATTCAGCATCACAAAGACATGACAATGCATATGGAATTAGTATTTGCTGAGTTTTAATATGTAGCAGTGTATATTCATCTGTTTGCTTCAAAAATTTACAGTATTCCTCTGAATTTACTTCAGCATGCTGGGGTGCTTAGGTGCAAAATTTGGGAACCACAGACCTATACTGATTCCATCAATTTCTTTACTAGTGGTAACAATTAGTACTTTTGCTTTGCTCGTGATTTTATTGCCTTGCCAATCACAGACATTCAAGCTTCTTGCTTTAGATAATCTTACTATACTAAGAAAAGGTCTATTTATTGCTCTGCTTTTTTTTTTATGTTCATAACATAGACAAATATTGTATTTTGTCAAAAGTTTTTCTGTATTTGTTGATAAAGCTATGCAATTTTTGTTATTAGTATAATCTCTTATGTTTATAGTTTTCCTAATATTAAACCAACACAGCATGTCTGGTATAAACACAGCTGGCTATAGTGTAAAATATTTTTATGTTGTTATAGCCTCTTTACTAAAAGTTTTATTCAGTGAGCCAAACTACCACTCCAATCCCATTCATGCCCTTGTATAGTTAAAGCATGAAAACAAGTATTTTTTTCTTAGCCTTTTGTTGGTATCTGAAAGTTTTAAATTTTCTCTTGTTTTGTTCATTTGTATGCAGGCAGACTCTCTTCTCACCCCTGGATTCTTTTGAGGAAGTAATTATAATTCTTATACTAAACATCCATTTATTCTTTGATTGTCTTGGTTTCACAGTACTTGTCCATTTAAATGAACTTTTCCTACTGAGTCAGCTTTTATCTGGCTCAGTCAATCACCAAGCTAATTTTTGTATGGTATTCTTGCTGAAAATGAGCTTATACTCAATCTTTTCCTTTAGAATACCCAATGCTATTGTGTCTTCCTTCAAAATTTTTTGCCTGTTTTCTGTTATCTATGCTCCCTACGCCCAAATGTTGGGCAGGGTCTATTAAGGAAGATGGTGAGGGTGACCATTTAGGGCACTGTTCCAGGAGATTCTGAATGGCTACCGCAAAATGATTTTCTTCATTCATTAGATTAGTCCTGAAACTAGATAATAAAGGTGTTAAGAGTAGATTCTTTGAGAGTGAGACCATTGCTGAGAAGGATACTCTGGAAAGCATTTGCTTTCATCTGCTTTCTCACATTTCTTTTACTCCACCTGCCTCTTTGTTTCCTCCTGTATTGTATTAAATCATTGTAAGCAGTATTTCATTTTTAATCTCTTTTCTTCTGCCCTTTCTTATTCTCAGGCTTCCATATTGCATATTCTTCCATTGTGCCCCCTTTTCTTCTCAGGCTTCAGGGTTGCTCTGAATCATAGAACTCAACTCAATCTTATAGTGAAGTTCCCCCTGGGATCCTGTAAGACACTGACAGAGAGTGAGCACCAAAATGTGAAATGTCTAAAAGTCCCCTAATCAGTGGGGTTGTGGAAAACAGTGCCAATTCTTTGAAAGAATGGGGTTGCTTGGTATTTTAATATATAGAATCCTGGACCTTGAGTCAACTAGATATGGGTTCAAATCTAACGACAGACACTTCTAGACACTTGGTCTTGGTTTGAATCGAGTTTGAACTATAAAATAGGAATAATAGCACCTACCATTCAATGTTGTTGTCAGGATCAAGAGAGATAATATTTGTAAAATGCTTTGTAAACCTTAAAGTGGTATATAAATGCTAGTTATTTCTATTATTTGTAGCACTAACATCAGTACTACACTGAGTCTAGTGCCCTGTGAACACCATGGCAGGTGGTAATGTTGTTGTGTGTTTGGGTTTGAATGACTACCTCAGCTTTTTTATTGTAGGAGGTCTGGATTCTTGGAATTGGTTTTCAGGTAGTTTAACAGCCTTTCCTACCATTTTGCAGGGAATTCTTTCTAAGTGAGCATTTCTACCTCATAGCAATGAATGCTTTTCAAATAAGCAAAGGCACCACTTAGTAGTGAATGTTTTCTAAATGAGCATCCTGACCCAAAAAATGAAAGAACCCATCCATGAAACTGACATCCCTGAAGCAAAATATGTTATGATAAAATTTGAGGTTACAGGCAGCTGGTCCTAAGTCTTAAAAATTTTTTTGGACTATATCTTTGATAAAGAACATAGTTAGAAAATAGACTCCAGTGAGATTGTAGTTTGAGGCATGTTCCTCCTATAGTTTTGGGTTAGGGTGTTTAGAGAGATCTTTTTGGACTTGCTCACAGTTGCTATTGACCTCCTGGTGTCAGCATTCACAAGTGAGACTCTAAGACTTAGACTTCAGAGTTTTCCAAAGATGGGATTTTGCTCTTACTAGTTGCAGAGCGAAACCTTTTTTATCTCATTCAGGATACACATTTCTGATCAGTTTATCTTATTTTCAAGATCTAGATCATATGGGGATTAAGCATTCTGTTCAGAGATTGAACTTGGCAGGTTTTGAGCCTAAATTTGTGAAAAAGACATTTTTATCTGGCATCGGCATAGGGTACAAGGTGGGACTTTTTGGATAGGCATCTTAACTTTAAGTTCGTAGTATTGTCATACAGTGGGGGTATGTGGAAACAAAGTCAGTCTTAGGAATTCAGTTAGTGATGAATAAGAAACCACTTGAGAAAGAAAAAATAGACTATAAAGAACTACTGATACATAACTATTTTTCTAATGAAAACAGAACAAAGAATAAGTGCAAATGTCTATATAGGATATAAAAAAAATGTATCCATACAATACTTATTAAGGATTTTATACTTTCAGAAACTAAGCCAAAGAACCATCAGTTTGATTTCCTAAAGCTTTGGGGTTGGTCTAATTTAAACAGAGAGCGATGCAAGATCACTTTAACAAAACAAAACAAACAAGCACAGAGATTAATTTTCTTGCCATAGGAGTAACTGGGAAGGATGTGATTCACTTACTAAGCAAATATGAGGAAAAGGAAAAAAAAGTACTTTTTAACTAAAATAAAAATTTACATAATGTACACATCCTACCTATATGTGTCTAAATAAAAACTTTAATAACACCTTTGGGTCAGTAAAATTTTTTTGAAAACATATACATATATGTTGGTAAAAAATCTATCATTGTATGCATATGTACATACATGTACATAATATATGTACATAGGAGCCAGATTATTTTCTGTACTGCTTTGACTCTGTCTTCTGCTCATTTTTTAAAAGTAGTTTTCAATTGAAACATTCACTAAGATAAATTTGAGTAAGAAGTGTCAACATAATCTTTAAGCCACATCTTTAAATAAACTTTCCATTGAAGTACATACTAGCTACGGTATTTTAAAGCTATGTGGAAATCTGGCATTAATCAGAGCTCAAAATATTGCAACTAGGTCATGATTAGTGTAATGAATCTTATGAAGTGGTCCTATTATTCAAATTGATATTGTGTGTTTCCATTGGGTCAGAACCAATAACAATATTTTACATAATTGTAATTCAAATTTGCAAATTCAAATACATGCTGGAATTGCAGCTGGGTCCTAATTAGTATAATTAATGAATCCTCTCACTTTATATTTCCAATGACTAGAACCAATGACCATATTTGACATAATTATAATTTAGAATAGTATTAATTCTAATACATACCACTAACTTCAGGGAATTCCTTATTTGTACTAATCTGTACCTGGCTGTAATAGAAAAGATTGGTTTTTTAACTTAGAAATTTGTTTTTCTCATGTGTTTGTACGTCCTTTTGCTTGATTTTATCTTAGAGACTATAAAAAGTAGTCTTTAATTTTATGTTTTAAAGAAAAGGATAGTCAAAATCATTTCATGATCTTAAGGGAAAAGCCTCATAGAATTTTGTAAGAAATGAAATGTAACATTAAGTTACAAAGTGGCCTTATTCCATACAATATCTGTGATTAGAAAACAATTTAAAATGTTTCCCAGAATTTACATTCATTTAGTGAACACTAAACTCAAAGTCATGAAGCAATTTCATGGGAACCAGAGTTGCTCCTTAAAGATGAGTTTATTTTTCTGAACTATTATCAAATGGCTGAAATGTTGAATAGACTACATTTTTGGCACAGGAGAAAAATCAATTAACTTATGATATAGTTTATCCAAATAGTTGGGTATTTTTGAATGGTGCCAGACCTGGACTAAATTATGAAATAAATAAGTTTGTTTTCTAAGCTTTTGCACACCTCCCTTTACCTTTTTTACCATATTTTGTTGCCCTCGCTATTATCCTTCCAGATGCTCATCCTGTACATTCTTTCCCTAAAATTCATCGCAGTAGGTTTCTCTTACTTTTTCTCATTTTTGTAAGAATATCAGTATGTAGAACAATGTAGCCATTCTTACCTCTTGTACATAGCCAACTCATTTACTCTTCCTATCATTAAATCCTTAATGACATCCTTTGTTTTTGTTTTTCTGTTTTTTTTTTTGTTACTTATAAGTTAAAACCTTCTGATTAAAAAAAACCAAAATATTTATTAAGTACTTTCTCTGTACCATTGGGCGCTATGAAATGGTCCCTGCTCTCAAGGTGATTGTACTTTAAAATTTTTTTTAATTCCAAATTTAATGAACATCAAGAAAAAAGAAGCATTTTCCATAACCAAAGTAGAAAAGAAAAAAAGATTTTTATGTGAAATCTCCATTATGTACAGCTTGCTTGGCTGAGTGTTCATTTTAATTGGGGGAGAATTCTACATGTAGGGAAGTTTTGTGCTGGAGCAGATGGAAAGACCCAGGGATCTTTGTGGTATAGTAATAGAAAATGCCCAGGGTTCTGCATGGCTCAGTGGCAAGGGAGATGATGAGGCTTAGGAGGTCTCCATCTTATTGGAGAGATTTTGGTTGGCAATTCCCTGTTTAGTAAAAGAATATGCGTCTACCCCATAGCCAAAGTCCTGAAGTGGTGTTAGGAGCAGACTTGACTTAGGCTGGTCTTCAGGTAGTTTGGTATTGGAATGAAATGAGACACTCAAAGGTCATTCAGTAATTATCAAAATGAGATTTATTTGTTCATGACTTAGAAAAGATATTCGCTAAAGATATATAGATGAATCCCCCCTCAAACATTCATTTGGGTTGCACATAAGTCAGCAGAACAGAGTTTGATGAGTCGTATGGTCTTGGGGAATCTGCTAAGGCAGGAGGGCTCTGACTCCACATGGGTAGAGAGAGAGACAGAGTTTGCAAAACTGGCACTTGTCAGTTGAAATATCAGCTCTAGGATAGAGGCTTTTAACTGCTTCCTCCTTTTTTTTTTTTTTTTTTTTTTTTTTTGGCCATGGACCCTGTTGGCAATTTGAAATTAATGGTCAGAATAATGACTTGTTTGCCTACATTCATAATCAATAGAAATGCTAAATTTTAATTAGAGATAGTGAAAATAAAGACCTGCTTTTTTACATCTATCAGTGGGTTTGAGGTTAAGAAACACTGGACAATGGTTCTTAAATTTTTGGGTCTCAGGATTCCTTTATACTCTTCAAAGTTTTTGAGATCAAGTCTAGAGATGGGAGGTCCTGGGTTCAAATGTGACCCCAGACACTGTGTGGTGAAAATGAAGGGAGGAAGGTAGGATGGAATGGGAGAAAGGAGAGAGGAAGGTAGCGGTCCTCAGCCCAGGCTGGGGGTGAGGGGGAAATTGATCAGTGCTCTTCAGGGGCTCAAATGAATGATCAGAGAGCAATTTTAGGGTTTAGAATAGCTAGGCTTTATTTAGATTAGGAAAGGGAGGGTCTAGGGAAAGCTAGGAGGTAGATAGAAGGGGAAAAGGCACCAAGAAGAGAGATCAGGGTCTCAGGGTAGAGAAAGCCCAGCTTTCAGCATAAAGAGCACTTCTGAGGTCGAGAGAGAGAAAAGGTGCCAAACTTTCTCTTTTATCCTTTCCCTGACACCTTCCACAAAGAAAGTGGGAGTTGTCAGGGGAAATTGTAGCAGAGGGAGCCCTAGGAGTTGTAGTCTTCCAGAGCTTATGACAATTTCAAATGACACAACACTAACCAGTTATGTGACCTTGGGCAAGTCACTATTGTCTAGCCCTTAATGCTCTTCTGCCTTGGGTTTTTGTAAAAGGTTATTGAGGATCCCCCCAAAAACTTTTGCTTATGTGGTTTATATAGATTGGCATTCACCATATTTAAAATCAAAATGCCTTAGTATTATTATTATTAAAAGTTTGGACCAAACTTCAGGAATTATCCTTTCTAAGAGATCTTTTTCACATTATCCAATATCCTACTTGTACATTTTTGTTCTCTTGCTGTTAAGCATTAGTGAACCACCAAAGAAAAATTTAATTGTCCTTCAGGACAATTTGCATCCTTTCATGAAAGGATTCTTAATTTGGTTCTATAATGAACTCCAAAACCATCTCCAATCTTGCATTTACCTCTGGTGGTATCTCTGTCAGACCCAAGATCTGGTCTTCACTTCTTCTCAAGGTGTGGCTTTAATTACTGACATAGGAATATGGTCTCTCCCTCACCCACAGAAAAGATGTCTGTTTCTGACATAGAAAAACTAGCCTCAGTCTCCTTTACCTAGAGGTTTCTATTTCTGCACATAGTTTGTACCATAATTTTCCCCTTGAGGTTCTCCTTTTGCTTATTAAGGCTGCAAATTTCCTCAAGAACTTCTCCTGTTCATCCTGACATGGGGCAGATGATGGGAGGTGAGGGAAGGAAGGGAAGGAACTGAATCCTACTGATTTAGCTTCAATAGGGAATAGTTACAAATAAATGAATTTCAGTGTCAGAGGTAGAGTCATGAAGCGTGGGTTAAAAAGAAGGAAGGAAGAGTGATCAGAGTTTGGACAAGAGGAAGAGAAGATTGGCAAGGGAATGGAAATAGGTTGCTTTAGTTATGGATCAGTAGTGGTGACAATATTGCATTTTTATCACTATCTTTTTGCTCTGAGAGGAAAAAGTAAAAGACCTTATGATGGTGGGAAATATATAATTAAGAATTATACTTATATGAATTTGAAAAAAATCACCCATGAAATGGGAGGAAAACAGAATATATTAGAAAAAAAAAGAATCTAATGATATCTTGTTTATTAGGATCCCACTTGAAAGAAAGAATCAGAATTAAAATGAGAGCCCAGAGTAGTATTTATTATGTTTCAAGTGATCTCAACTTTGTAGAAGATAGCTCCAGACCAAGCTCCAAATCCCTAACAACAAGATAAATGCAAATTTTAAAAAACTCAGAGGTTATACTCATCACATTTCCAAGATGGCTTCTAAAAGGAAAATGTAATTTGTTGGGTATACTGTGGAAAAAGAGGCACATGTCATTCTTGATGGAGTTATGAACTGGTTCAGCCATTCATTCTGCAAAAAATTTTGAACTATATCCTAAAAGTCACTAATTTTTACTAGGCCTATATATAAAAGAAATCAAAGAAAGGCAGCAAGAACCCATTTGTATAAAAATGGTACATTTTGATGCAGAATGGAATGAGAAGCACTTGAGAAAATAATTTTTTTCAGTGACTGCAATTTTACAGTTTATTCCATAACTATAGTATTCAGTATACAATAGAGAAAAACCAATTTGAAAGCCTCAAAAACTCAGATCAAATATAACTGCAGATGATTAATGATGAAACAAGAAACTCCTGACAGTAAAGATAACAAATGAGTTACTTCTAATTGGACCAATGTGAAGCTTTGTCTGTCTGACTATTTGTTATAATAGAGGGTCCTTAAAAAACAAAAATGGTATGTAGAGGCAGGTCTAGGAGATAGTCATACCTCTCCCCCTAAAATAAAAAGGGGACAGTAAAAGAGGCCATTAAAGCATTTTATTTTATTCAAAAAAGCAAACAGAAGGGCGTTCAAAGGTACATATAGATTAAAGAGGACAACTTTGAAACTGTTGAATTTACTATATACTTACAAAAAACAAGCTGTACAAAATAGATTTGTGATTTCACAGATAGTCCACTTTCTTTGTTCTTTATATATGGAAGTGTTCACATTTGTTCATGTTTGTCAAATTCAGATGAACAAAAAATAAAAATATTAGTAACAAATAGTACCTAACCAGAGAAAATAATAAAATTGTATGCAATTAATATTAACTCAAGACCACATTCATATGCCAACAGTTGACAGATATAACTACTCAAAAGAAATCAACTCAATATGAATGATATAAATATACATACATACATATACCTATATATTCTTAATTAGACATACTTTATGATTAATGGTATTGAACAGTGGACATTTGTATTTATATTTGTCATGGAGATGGAAAAAACAAAATTAAAAACAATCTAAATAAGATTTTAAAGTAATAAGACTGTAAAATTTCAGTGAACCAGAAACTAGAAAGTATTTCTATAAAAATGTATGAAAATTATAAAAATCAAAATGAAAACAAAATTTAATAAAAATAGGAAGATTTCCAAGCTACATTTTGCTTGAATCTTATAATCATCAGAGAAAATAAAAATATTTTTTTCCATAGAATTATTAAAACAACCATGGCAAAACAAGGAAACAAGTTATTCAGTCATTTCAGTTGCATCTGGCTCTTCATGATCCTGTGGACCTTTGTCTATGAGTTTTTTTCTTTGGCAAAGTACTTTTTCAAAAATTAGAAAAAAATCATATTTCAAAAATAATGACTTTCTCAATTGTTATTTGACATAGTTTAATAAATGCTAGTGTTATTAAGATGAGAGAAGGAAATAAAAGATATAAACACAGGTATAGGGGAGACTTTCTCTATTTGCTTATGACATTGACTTTCATCATAATAAATCTGAATAATCAAAGAAACTAATTGAGACAATAGGTTAAAAATAGTAGGAGGCTGGATGGATTGGAATATCCACTGTTGAGGGCAGGATCCTTAGGCTATCTAGTCCCTACCGGGCAGTGAGATTGGGTGTTATGGGAAAAATTAAGTATTTGTTTTCAATGTGGCTTATTTGGATGGGCTGGGGATTACCAGGTACCAGCCTTTCAAATGAGATGGTAGAATACTAGACCTTACTATCTGACCTTTTGCTTGGTCTTCTAGTCTGGATTTTGCCTAGTCATCTGATTTGCCATCTGTCTTCCTGCTTTATAGTCTGCTCTGCACTGTAACTCTTTCAATAAGCAATGTCTCCACAAATTAAAATATGAACACAATAGCAAAGGCTATCGTGTGTGTGTGTGTGTGTGTGTGTGTGTGTGTGTGTTTTGTTATAATAAATAAATAAATAAATGGACTCTTCTTGATACTGTTATGCTCCTAGAGATATTGGTTAGGGAAGCGATGCCCTTTCTATTCCCCTAGGTAGCTGGTGGCTGGGAACACTCACTCACTCACCTTAGTTTGATGGTATAAGTCCCTTTCTAAATATAACAGTGCCCAGGTAGGACCCTTATAGGTTTGTGGATGGGTAACCCTTTTATGTCCCACCTGGGGTTGGATTAATTTATATTATTGGGCTCTATTAGCCTTGAATAATGTTTTCATCTGACTGCATTGCTCTCTCCCAAGGGTTATGATTTAATGACCACTCAGGAAGGCACTTAAAGAAACTTTATCTATAGATATTAAATAGGGAAAGGAATAATTGGGAACAGACTGGGGATAGGAGATCCTGTCACTATAGCTATGATCAATAATCCCTCAGGACTGTAGGCTGTTATTTCAGTAAGCTGGAGCTTTTGTTCTTCCCCTCTGGTTCACTTGGCCACAGCCAAACCAGAGAGTAATCTGCAGATGTATGCATGGTTTCTCTCAGCTTCCTTCCTCTCAGTTCATAATGTCAGCCTTACAGCCTTCATGAAATATCTGCCCTTCACCTCCCTCTGCTTCTTCCTTCCCTCCTTCTGGTTGCCATCCTCGCCCAGATACCTAAATATCTAATGGTGATCAAATGCCTAAATATCTAGAGAGATTCAGAGCAATGTTCAAAGATCAAAGATCCAAGCTCCAAGACCAAAGACCTCCAGGACCAAAGACCTCCCCCCAGATCCCTGTGAGTGCTATTTATATCCTCAGGCCAACTGACTTTCCCCTCTCCTCACTGCCTTTGCGAACATTCCAAAGTCTCCAACTGTCTTCCCCTGTCAGTCAAGGTGAGACAAACCAACTCTCAGAGCTTGAATATAACAGTGTGTATATGTGTGTGTACCCTAAACAGTTAGCATCCTTCTTGGACTTGATACATGCTTTCCAATTTATTCATTCAAAATAAACTTACAAAAATCAATCACATTTCCATATGGTATAAGATGAATGTCCCATACTCCTCCACCTCTGTTGATGTAACTAATAAGATTCTCCATTCCATGATACCTTTTTTAGATGAGAGAATGCCTCTTGGATTTAGTTAGAAAAACAGTCAAAGGTATAATTAGGTATGAACAAATCTTCAATCAATTTGGGGAAAATGAAGTACTTAGGTCACTGAATGAAAGCAGATGCCAGTCATTGAAAAAACATTTATTTTGGAGGGGATGTGGCAAAATTGGGACACCAATATATTGCTGGTGGGATTGTGAACTGATCCAACCATTCTGGAGGGCAATTTGGAACTATGCCCAAAGAGCTATAAAACAATGCATACTTTGATCCAGTGATACCATTACTAGGTCTGTATCCCAAAGAAAAAAATGGGAAAGGACCTATTTGAACAAAAGTATTCATAGCTGCTCTTTTTGTGGTGGCAAAGACACTGTGCTAAGTGTTGAGGACATATACAAAATGAAAGATATTCCCCACCCCTAAGGAATGCACAGTCTTTTGGGACTTCCACATAGCACATGAAAAGAACTTGAAAGGGGGTGAAGACGGACACCTGGTGCCAGGGAATGATGGAATGCAGTGGGAAATGAAGAGATGGTGGGCTTGGCACTCCCCTTAAACGATAGTTTTAAGAGCTCTCCACTCCTTTCTCCAATCAGAGAGTTCCTGGGAGCAGAGGGTTCTGACAAGATGTGAGTATGAAAGTTGATGTGTTGTGGTAGGATTCTGAGGTTCCTAATGACATGACGAGAAAGCCCAAAGGAGTGCATCCTTCCTCCCATTTATTAGATGAATATGAATTTTGAAAGTTGCTCCTGGAACAGCAGTGGATGATGGCATTGAGAACATTTGACATACTGAGCAAAGGTGGCTTCTACCCTTTGGGCAAGAGAGAATTACAGCTTAAAAACACCAAAAGTGTTTTGAAACCTCATCCAGTATAGTAATATCTCAGGGGAAATTAATGAGTATTCCATGAAGGGAGAAAAGGACTTCTATTCAACTAGGAGCATATTACCCCTTTGTTGCAGGTGCTCTCTTAGTCTGAGCTCACATTAATGATATATATTTGTAGGAGAAAGTATTCTTGGCTTGGTGGTGATGATGATGCTGTTTTTTTAAACCAACTATTCTTACAATGCCACATTAATCTGCTTTTCTAAAACCTACGTAATTATAACTGTTATCTGATAATCAGTGGGGAGCACACCAGCAAGAGACTCATGAAGGACATTATAAGAAATCATCCCTGATCCCTCAAGATTACCCTAGAATTTTGAAGGGAAGACTCAGCTACCCTATGGGACTCCACCTATTGTTGGAAGTAGGAGTCTGAGTTGGGAGAACAAATCCAGAAAGGATACTACAACAGTAGTAACAAAATCCATGAGGAAACAACAGAGAGGAAAATAACTTTGCAATGCATAAACAACTGAGAAAAAATATCTATATAGATAACAACTAAAAAGCATTCTTTAAAGTATATATATATATATATATATATATA
>NC_058135.1:31472262-31508135 GCF_016433145.1 Gracilinanus agilis
GTTTTCCTTATTTGAGGAGGGTCCGGATGCTTGTTTGTTCTCCTCCTCTGTTTGCTCAGTTGTCTGAATTTTCTCTGTGTAAAAGCTGTCGAGTGTTAAAGACTTCTTTTTCTTGTTGTTTAGCTTTCTCTTCTGAACTTCCTGAGTCTGGGTAGCCATCATTAGCCCAGTAGCTTCTCAGCTTTATCCTCGCCGCAGTCTTTTGGCTCCTGAGGTCTGAGTTCTGCTTTTTTCCAAGGTCAAGGCCCCTGGTGGACCCCCTTGCTTGATCCTCTGCTGGAGGTTCCTTTACAAGTCTCAGGGCGCTGCTTCCACAGTCGTATACCCGTCTACGCTGGTTCCCCACTCAGGGTTTCAGAGTTTTGGCTCGTGGCTGTGTCTGCCTCCAGCCACGCCTCCGCCGAGCCTGCGCTCTCCCGCGCTCAAATTTCGGGTGCGTTCTTTGGCTTATTGGGCTCCCAAATCTTGCTGCTCTCAGGAACAGGCCCTGTAGCTGCCAATGGCTCGATGGGTGCCCCAAACTTGCTCTATTTCTTTTTAACTGGCTTTGGTGCTATAGGTGGTGTGTGTGGAGGGGTTGGGGGTGGGGTGGTTGCTCAGCCCGAGATTTAGTGAGAGCTGTTTCACCCCTTTATAGCATGGAAATGTCCTGATTCCACGTACCTTCCACGGTGCACCCTGTTGTGGGGTTCCTCCGTTCGTCTGGGCTTGTTTTTATGTCCCCTTGAGGAGTTTTGTGTGTTTCGGTCAGGAGAGGTTAAGAGCTGCTTTTTACTCTGCTGCCATCTTAACCCGGAACCCAATATAGTTTTAAAATATGATGATACTACCTTAATCATATTTAGTGAATCAAACTACCAAGGGGAAGGTTTTATGGAGCCAGGTAAAATATTAGCAAAATTCTCTTGGAGGAACAAAGTTTGGAGTATCAGGAAAAATTATGACAAAATGTAAGAAAGGATGAAAAATAACACTTTCAGACTTTAAATTACACAAGGAAATGGTAACCATTAGTTTCTAAGTAAAACTAGAAATTAGATCAGTACAATAGACTAGATAAGGATGAATCATAAATTCAGAAATCTCATGTTTGATAAACCTGAGAATATGAATGGTTTGGGGAAGAGTACCTTATTTGACAAGAACTTCTAGGAAACCTTTGGCAGAAATTACCTTTAGACCAACACTTACAACACTTACAGGAAACTCAAAATGGACATTCAACTTGAATGTTAAAGAAGACCCCATTTAAAAAATTAGAATAGTATCAGATGAGGTGCTTTTCACAGGTATGGCTAGGAGATGAATTATTAACCAAAGAAAGAATGATGTTATTGAAAAATATAAAATAGATAATTTCAATTACAAGAAATTCTTTTAAAAAGCAAGCTACTTTGTACAATAGGGAAGTTATTTTGGAAATAATAATGGAAAGTAATTTCAAGTAAGTATTTTACAATGGAAGGAAGGCAATAGCATCTATTTCAGACTTACACATTTAACTAAGAAACCTAAAACAGTTTTTCACTTGACAGCAGAAAGTGATATATTCTACTCTTGTCACAGCTGGCAGGTTTTCCTTGGGCATAACGTTGCCTTTGTCAAGCCAAAAAAAAAATTCCTCCCTCTTCATTAAAACAATAGCAACACACAGTCACACGCCTGCACGCACACACACACACAGACACACAGACACACAGACACACACAGACACACACACACACACACACACACACACAAAATCTGGCATGGTTAAGTGATAGAGACTTACTCACTTCATCACCAGGGAAGAGTTTAATTTCTTTCTGCCTTTTTGGGATTTTTTTACATAAGAGTTAGATAAATAACATCTGTGTTTGCCATTTTTCGCTCTGGATAAAGTAATTTTCTCCTATTAACTTCTTTTTCTTAAAAATCATTAGAGAAAGCCTGAATAGGGAAAATATTGAAGGGTCATATAGGAAAGGATTACCTTTCTGGCAAGTCAATGATTGGTTCGTAGAAAGATCACTGACAATGAGATCAAAATACTACCTGAGTTTGAATTCTGGCAATGCCAACTTCCTGCATGTAAAATGAGAGGATTGAAATAGATGACCTCTAAGGTCTCTTCTAGCTCTGTCTATGCTCATATGACTGCATGAACCAATGTCTGATTAAAACAAAAGCAAAAGATGCTATTTAACTGCTCAGCTTGAAAAAACAAGAAGAATCTACATAAAATTTCTTTCTATTGAAAGATATCTTTTTTGAGGGGAGATCTTTTAAAACTGTATTTGAATATTATCATTCACATTCTTTATATACATATATATTTTTTAATTTATTTGAGAGTGGGGGAGAACCTACATCCCTTAAATTACAAAACATTCATTCACCAGAAATGTTGTGTTAAAATAATTTTGGTAATTACTTGGGAACAAGGAATAAGAAGGCTTTATCTCCTTGCTTCTTTCCAGAGTTTTCATTTTCTCTCATGAACTCAAGTGCTTGAGTGGGTGGTATGGTTGTCATGGCACTGTCCTTGAACGTCTTTGTCCCAGGTGACAAACATGTAGGAGTCACAGATGATTTGGGAGTTGCTCCTGGTTGCTGGGGAATGAAACCATGAGTCAGAAACTGGAATAATGGGAAGACTATTGCTTATTTTAAAAATCCTAGGAACTTCTCAAGGCACAGTGATATTTCTTAATGCCACTGTCACATCAGCAGGGGCCAAAGCTTTCTCTCTCTTTTTGGAATTTCTCATGACCTGTGCACAGTGATCAAAGAGAAACTCTTGCCCACTTTGATTCATTGCACTTTAAAATTCAGTAACAGAGGGTAATTTTAGTAGGCTTGATTTCTACCCTCACACAAATATTAAAGTATAGAGGAAATAATATTAAATCATTATTTACAAAATACTGTTTTAAATTCTGCATTTATAGATACATAGATATGGATATGGATATATGGATAAACAGCGTGGCAGCTGTCTCAATTTATTCACGGAATTCAATGGAACACTTATGTGCCACTCTGAAAGTCAGCCTCATTTTTAAGAACTGCTACTGTAACATTTATATGCAAATATTCATTGATATTAAGTTCACAGAAGTCCAGATTTTGAGAGTTGGAAGGATCTCAGCAGTGATTTATATACCAAAGAAATCTCCTACAGTATACTTGCCAATTGGTCATCTAGCCATTGCTCGAAGACTTTCAAGGTGGTGGTAATCTACCTTTTCTGGAGGCTGTCATTTTTATTTTTTTCACAGTTCTAATTATTGTGAAGTTTTCTTCAACATCAGGCCTAATGTTGATTTTTTTAAACTTTTACCCTTTGTTCCTTGTCTGACCTCTGGGACCAAATAGACATAAATCCAATCTGCCCTTTAAATTATACTCACCATTCCCCATCTCCCTTCGCATAACCTGGAGACATCAACTAGGCCTACCCAAGTCTTCTCTTCTCCAGATTAAAAAGCCCAAGTTACTTCAGTCAGTCCTCATATGACGTGGATCCTTTACCAGACTGATTGCCTTTCTATGGACACTCCAGAAACTTATCATTGTTCTTATACTGTCATGCCCAGAATGAAACAGAATGTTCCAGATCAGGTCTGGCAAGAGCAGATGTGATATTCCTAGGAGCTAAGATCTTGACTGCAACATTATACTGCCGACTCAAAATTGACTAAAGCCCTGATCTTTTGCAGAACAATAATGCCTCGTCAGCTTGTGTTCAGTCAACCAGCATTTATCAAGCTTCTAACTGTGTTCCAGGCATAGGCCCCAAAGCTAGGGATTCAAAGAAAGAGAACAGCAAGATCTCCACTCTCAAAGAGTTTACCATCTAATGGGGGAGACAACATGCAAAGAAGAATGGAGAATACTTTGGGATGCTCCATCCATTTGGAACAGAATTGATTTTGTGGTTGCACCAGGCCTATCATATGATGGATGGCTTGTTGTACTATCAGAACACTTCTAACTACACTGAAGTGAGTAGAAAAGACAATTTACCATCTAAGGAGATTCTGCTTTACACAGCAAATTCCACTGCTTACAATTTGGGGTAGGATATGGTTATTGCTGCATTAACATTAATGATATAAAATACTCATATTATTTTACAGATTTAATTAAATCCATAATAACAATATTATAATAGTATATTTAACATGTCTTTGGAATTCTTCTTATTGAGTCATATCTGACTCTTCTTGACCCTATTTGAGGTTTTCTTGGCAAAGACACTAGTATGGTTTGACATTTCCATCTCCAGCTCATTTTACAGAGGGGGAAAATTGGGGCAAACAGGGTTAAGTGACTTGCCCAGGGTCATAGAATTAGCATGTCTTAAGTGTTTTAACACTTTAAACTTCTTTTCCTTTTATGCTACTAACAAAACCCTACATTCATATTACAAATTACAGTTTATTCATAATACATTTCAAAGAAAACATCAGTTATGTCTTTTAACATTCTTAAAAATAAAACACTGATCTGAGATTTCACATAGGAAATGTCCATGTCAAAGCTGATAAAGAGAAATTAGATAAAGGTGTAGTATAATGAATGAAACAGCATTGTAGATAATAAGGGACAAATAAAATGTTAATATTAAGGATTGTCAGAGTTTAAAATATTTTTACTTTTTGTTACATTATTACAAAGATTGCATTTTCAATATAAGCACAGGCTCAAATAAACTTGAATTACAACCGACTTTCAAATGTCAATATTGATGTCAAAATGCCAAAGCTATATTTTAATTTACAACAATCAGAATCTTTCTAAGGCATACATACAGTTTTATAAGGAAAATATTTTCCAAAGCCAACTTTTTTTTCAAATACATTTGTAACATCACACTGTATATCTTTCATATACAATGCACCATGATTATTGTTTTTTCCTCCAGAAATAAAAGATACTTTGGGCACATGCAAGAAAATTAAATCAAAGAAAAATATACAAATCATTACTTTAGCAAAGTGAGGGGGAATTAAAAAGTATTTAGCTTTTAAAAAGCACTTAAACATAAGAAAATAATCAAAAGATAGGTGAATATTTGCTTGAAATATTTTAACATAGTTAAATATACTCAACAGTTGTACTCTGGGCTTTTCCAACCCTGAGGAAGAAAAAAGCAATAAATACAGATCTGTTTCAGAGAAGGTGTGTTGTATTCTGTAATTTCTGCCTTTGTAAAAGATAAGTAAGAAAATACCGTCAGAACCCTGAATACAAATTGGAACTTTTAATAGCTAAAGTAAAAATGCCATGAAGTTCAATTTGTAAAAGCAGTAAATACCATGCACATTTTGTAAACCTGACTATTTTAATTTGCTTAGGGTTCTTTTCTCCTTTTCAGGGAGCTTGTATCATCCTACTCAATAAATCTTGCTTCCTCTGTTTATTTTCTGAGGTAGGGAAAAAGACAAGCAAAGATTAGCAGCTGTTCAGAATTGATCCTAAAACCTAAATATTTGAGTGGCTTGAAACACTTTGCTACTAAAAAAAAATCCAAAAAGTATCTCCTTCCAAAAATGGGCTACGCGTTAGTTAATTGATATTCATAAGTTCATCAATCTGAGCATGGGCAGGGAATATACAAGGAGCAATAATGTAGACTATCAACTTTTCAGGCTGATTGTATACATTGGATTTTCCATTCTTTTAGTTTCATGGAATAGCTAGTCATCAATCTCATGTTGTCCTGGGGATGGGAGTTCCTCAAAGCATATACAAGTATCATACTGTTGCATCTTTCTGTCTAAGTTTTTCTGAGTTGAGGCTAGAGGGTAAATAGGTGGATAAAATGCCCAAAATTACAGTGGATAAAATGATAGAATCAGAAGAGGAAATCACCACCTACTTCAGACACTACAATGAAATGAAATATGTAAAGCACTTTGGAAAACTTTATGGCATTATATAAATTTTATCTATCCATCTGGCTCAATTATTATTATTATTATTATTATTATTATTATTATTATTATTATTATTATTACTCTTCTTTCATAAAATTGCTCTAATCTGAAATTGTGTGTTAAAGAGCTATCTTGAGTCAAAAATGTCCAAATTGCCATATGCCACCAAATTAACCAAGTCCTTCTTCACATTTTTTGTCCTGTATCTATCTCCAATAGGTTCTTGAAAATTTAAGTCAGGTTGTTACTCAGTGAGTATAGGGGAAGGTAGTTAATTTGGTTTGACTACAGCACAGCATTCAAGATAGGCATGTGTATAATAGAGGGTTTAAAAAGTAAAATAGGTCAAGATTATTGAGGATTTTGGATAACAGGCGAAAAAGTTAGAATTTTATTCAGTAAGCAATGTCAACTCATTGCAGGGATTTGAGCAATGAAGAACTGTGTTCAGCAGAGACTCCAGTTAGGATGTTGTTGCAATAACTCAGGTTCTCACCTTTTAAAAATGAAATGTAGCCAGAAAAGATATTAAAGCAAGTTGTTATTATTATTCTTTTATACTCAGTGTCTTATAGACAAAATGACTTTTTAAAAATAAATAAAGCATTAGGATATAAACACATCCCCTGTAGACTCACTGAAAGCATTCCCTTTTAGCAGGCAGGAGGAGAAAGATAATACGTGCTTCGTCTTCTTCCCATTCCGTTTTGATCTCGTAGACCACATTTTCATATTGTGAAAGTTTTTCAATTCTTGTAGCTTAGAGATTATGACCATTTGGCATGTGGCATCTATGAAAAACATTGTTCTAAAGTTTTTATAAATCAGTGTTATGTTTGGAAGATCACAGACAATTGTTCAGTTGATAGTGAAGGTTTGATTCTAGCATAATGTATTATTTGAGGTCATGAAAAAATTTTGAGGTTCATGTTTATAGTTAATACACATTTTCCCTTGTGTACTGTTTTGAGGCAAGACAGTTTGGATTCATTCATGGCAGGTACCTTTATTTAGAAGTACTCTATTTTTATTAAGATATTTTATTAAGTACACTTCCATTTTCTGTTTGCCAAACACAGTTGGGTAAAGAACATTATAAAGAATGTGCTTATTTCCCCTTCCGGAAACAACTATTCCTATCCTCCTGATGATGCTTAGAAGAAGGCATTTATGTAGGAAACTTGATTAGTTTCAGAGGTGCCAGAGATCTCTTTATTTCTTAGTATTTATTTCTAAATTTTCATGAATTGCAAATTTTTCTTATTAAAAACAACATAAAAGCTTCACTAATTGGATTAACTTTTAGCTTGCCTTGGTTCTCATGTGCATCACTGTTCTTTTGGTTTTTATTATTTTACCCCTATGGAGTATTAGTTATCTACTTTGATTGGATTTCTTTTGCAAAATCCATCCTATTTTCTGCTAGATGCCTTAAGATGTCATGCTTTGGAAAGAATCCCATAGTCTATGTACAGTTCTATAGAGATGTGACCAAGGGGTCCTCTTGGGGTCTGTTCACTCTTCCCATAATCTGGTTCTCTCTCACTTTCTGTGGTCCATTGTATGGTGAAAATTTATGATATGTTGTGATTGAGAAGAAAGGTACACCAAGAAAAATCAAATATATTTTAAAGATAACAGTAATAATAGTAATAATAATAAAGCTTTTTATTTTAAATATTCCTAAATCAACTGCAAGATTTTTTTAGGAATTTGTAATTTGCATATACTTTCATGCAAAAAATTTTGATACCTAATTATTTCATAAACACAAGGAAATTGTAGTGGAAATTATTTAGCTTTCCCTATTCCCTTTTTCTTTTTAGAATACAAATCTTTGGGGTGGCCTTAGTTTCTTCTGCTGCTTATAAATAATCTTTCTTGAATTTTAAGGATAATATAATCCTCTCACGTGGTGTGAAGTAGATAGTATAAAGCTCTTCATGTACAAAAAGTTCCTTTTTGACTGATTTTATTTACACAAAATTGTGTTTTGTTATTGCTAGAAATGGAATTTAATAAAAAGGATGGACTTCACAATCAATATCTGGGGCAGGTAACATTAAGTTAATCATGTTAAGGAAGAAACCAGGGAAAGGTGCCTTAAACAGAAAATATGGGTCCAGGTGGGTGTGTGGGAGACAGTAATGACAGGAAGGGGCCCAACAAGTAGGGAGACTGGGTTATAATGGCCATTTGGATGTCTGTAACAGAAATGGCTGTTGGCCTCCAACTGTCACCCAGCATCAACAAGACAGAAGCTGATAAGCAAAGGCAAGAGTTTAATAACACATTTTAATCAGGGACAAACTAAGGTAAAGGATGGGAATAGGGTTTTTCTATATTAACAGACTAAGGACAAACCACAGGGTCAAGGGAAAGGGACTTGACTACAGTACTGGAGTCACAAGGGGAAAGTTCCTCCCAACCTGGTTCCAGCCAGGTTTGGTCAGCTTAGCTAAGGACCTGAGGATGGCTTTACTTGGGATCTCACGGCTAATCCAGGGATGGTTTCAGGATGCCAGGAGTCAACTCCAGCAGAACAGGCAATCCAAGGTATCCAGGTAGGGAGAGGAAGTCTGCAATGCTGTCCACCAGATCACAAGCCACTCCCTACTCAGTACTGCTCTGCAGGTCTGATGTCCTCTGCTGTAAGCCTTCATCACTCTCAGAATCCCAAGGAATCTGGATACAACTCCCCTAGCTCTGAGATCTCCCAGGGTCAGCAACAGTTTGTGCCAACCAACATGGAGTCTCTCTCAGGCACAAGCCACTTCCTCCTTCCCCTGCATTCCATTCAGAATGTCCATGACCTCCAGCTAAGGCTTTTCTTAGCCTGCTTACACACCTACTTTTAAACTTATACCTATTATAATTAGTACCAATGTAGTACCTTAGGTACTCGTAAAAGTATTTCTAACTTATCAAAGGAACTTCATAAGCACCCCATCACACCCATTTTTAAAAGAAAGTCTGTGCTTATCATTTTGTTTTTAATTACTTGTCTTTCATAGCAGTACATTTACTTTAGTGGAATTGTATAGTAGATATTGCAGGTGTTCATTTTATCTTCACTTTAAATTAGGAAAAAATGAGAAAAGATGTTCAGAAAGTTTCAATAACTTTTCTAAGGACAGAAAATTACTTTTTATTGTTGTTTAGTCACATATTATATCTAATTCCTCATTACCCACTGGACCTTTGACTATCCATGGGTTTTTTGGAAAGGATCCTGAAATGGTTTGCCATGTCCATCTCCAGTGGATCCTTTCATTGGGTGATTAGAAATTAAATAATTTTCCCAGGGTCACACTGCTAGGAAGTATCTGAGGTAAGACTTAAATTTAGGTTTTCCTAACTCGAGGCTCAGCACTCTCTCCTCTAAACCATTTAGCTACCTCCTGGGGAGATAGAGGTTAAATGAATTGCCCAACATCACACAACTAAGAAGTATCTGAGGCTGAATTTGAACTCATTCAAGATATCTTACATTTAAACTAAGCAATATTTTTAAATGGAACTAGAGAAATTTCAAAACTTGTAAATAGAGTAGAGGCATTGGCAAGTGTTAAGTTGTTATATCTGAATGATTAAAGGAAGTGTGGAATAGGATATAACCTTAAAGTCAGGAAGACTTGGGTTCAAGAGGTGACTCTGAGGGACACTTGCTGGCTGGGGGATACTGGATAAGGCACTCTCTCAGGACTTTAGACTAAGCCAAAGAGGTTGTGAAGATGCCATCATGCCTTGGGAAAGAGAGATTCCTTGCCAGGGAAGTCTTGATGCCAGTGAAATTACAGGGCAGGTTTTTAGCTCTTATCACTGCATCCTAGTAGTTACAGTCTCCCATTATGGAAACTGAATATCTTCATTTAAAAATCAGGGTAGGCTTAAATTAAGCTAAGTGGCACCGTGGATAGAGAGTGGCATGGACCCAGGAATTCTCATCTTCCTGAGTTGAACTCTGACTGCAGACATTTCCTCCTAATATCACTCTGGCAACTCACTTAAACCTGTTTGCCTCAGTTTCCTCACCTGTAAAATGATCTGGAGAAGGAAATGGCAAAAATTGCCAAGAAAACTTCAAATGGGGTCAAGTAGACTGAAAATGACTGAATAATGACAATTAAGCAAATAAAAATTTAAAACAGCTCCAATTCACCACTGTAGGTTTCAGAAGGTTCATTATATTAATGAGGGACCCCTCTCCCTCTCTTCCTCATCCCTTGTAGCTTGTGCTTGGTTTCACAGTATAATTTATGTATTAGTCATTTCTTCCTCGAAGTACTGAATTACTTAGTTCATATTTTGATAGCAGTTGTATGTTAATTTGAGTTTAGTATCTTTTTTTAACCTTACCTTTCACTCCATTTTTCTCAATCCATAAATAAAGACAATAAATTATTAAGTATTTAAGGTTAAATATAAGATTTATTAAGTATTTAGGACTTTTTTTTAGACATTCCTGAAAACCAGATCTACTGTAGCTGCTATTAGTCAAAACTGGAGGCAGGGGAAAGGAAAAAAGAGGAAGAAGGAAAGACCTAATTCCAAAAAGCATTGCAATAAATCAGAAAGGCAATGATAGCAGTATAATAACTTGTAAAAGCTATAACCATAGGGTTCTAATTTATAAAACATAAAATCACTACATTATTTACATATTATTTAAACCAATCTTTTATACTTACATTCAAAGTCCTAATTTTATGTGTGCTACCTGGTTTTTAATTTATTCTTGAAATGATCAGTGGTTACATTCTCTGTAGAGAAAGAAAGTATTCAAAGATTAGCAAAAGCTTTTAAATATTAATCTAATATTTTCAATAGAAACTTAGTTTTCTAATTTCTTTATTTGAGAGGAATACGACTTTGTATCAAAGAAGAAGGGACATCTAATTCCCATTTAATTTTAAGCTGACAGCTACCCTCCAGAGAAATTTTTTTGCCAATTTTCCTTTTCACATAATTAATAGCTCGAGGTCTTGCCCAGTTTAAATAATCATTCTGTTTGGTGAGTTTCATCTGGTCAACCTTAAATTGACAGGTCCTAGCTATGCTTTGTTTTGCTGCTTTCTTCCCATCAGCCTTCTTGCTGCCTGAACCAGAAACCATGCTTTGGATTTAACCCTTTTTCTCTCTTAAACTTATTCCATAGTGCCTGACTATTCCTTGCTTTTTAGAAGCATGATATGAAACCAACTTTTCCACTGCTCCTGGATAGAATATCTCAAACTACTCCCCAATAGATCCACTGACTGTCCCTGAAAATTTTCTGGTCCAAAGTGCCCCCTTCTTGCCCACAATAGTCTTGTAGTTGTTCTCTCCTTCATTAGAATGTAAACTTCTTGAGAGCATGGGTGGACATTATTTTTATATTTATATCCCCAATGCTTGACACAGAGAAAGAGCTTAACAAGACAAGAGTCTTTTCATTCATTCATCCTCTCTTACCTTGATCTTAGACAAAAGGCTGAGAAGCATTCATTCATTCACTATTTTTTTTAAGAACTTGTTCCAAGGAAGAAGAGAAATACAGGTAAGACAATTGGGGTAGTACAAGATAACTCAGCTAGGAAGTGTCTGGGGCCAAATTTAAATCCAGAAACTCTACTCTCCAGGCTTGGCTCTCCATCCGCTGATTCACCAAGCTGCCCCTTTTCATTCACTCTCAAAAGAGAAAGTCTGTTTTGACTACATGAAGGTCCTGAAGACATACATACTGATTCATTAATTAGCCTTATAGGTAATAAAGAAGAAAATAACTTTAATAAGTATTTCTACTATGTCTTAAGGATTGCAACAACCTGCCATTCATCATATTTGTGAAGATATAAATAATTTTCCTAGATTCATTCACATGTACACACTCAAATATCAAAAAAAAACTAAAGAAATATTTTCTCACTTTCACTTGTACATTGAGCAAAAACAAGCAAATTTTGAATCTAGGTGTGCTTTTCATTAAAGTACACTCTCATATCAGTCAAATCTCAAGAGAATGTTTTAAATGACACAGTTACTAGAGTTCTCTTATTGCAATTTGCTTAAAGAGATATTTCCTTCAAAGCCCAATGAAGAAAATAAGGAAGAACCATTAGCCTTTAGTCATATCAGTGGTGGTAGTGGTTGGTGGGTTGTAGTGGGAAAGTATCTAACCTCTTGGAAGGGGCGGCAGAAATCTTCAACTGAGCTTAGAGGAAAAAAATACCTAAGAAAAGATCAGAAAGCTAGGGGTAGCCAAGAAAGGTGAGGATAGATAAACAATGAACTCATTGGCACTAAAAAAATATACAATAACTCTTAGACCTAAAGGAAATATATACTCACTCTCTAGGGACAAAGAGAAACAAACCTTCCAACACCAGTTAATGGAGGTCATAAAACAGATTCTCTCTTACAGAATCTAAAACTCTTTCTGGTCCCCAAAAAGACATACTTGAGTCCCAGACTCAAGTTGGACTTGGAACTAAAAGAGAATAAGAAGAACAAAAGTTTTTAACAACCCAAACAATAATAATATCTGAGTCTCGAAGAGGTGAGGAAGTCACCTTGGCCTTCTCTTTCCCCTTCACTGATTTAAAGATAGTTTCTCAGTAACTGAGAAGATCCTGAGTTACCTCACTTCTGGCACCAGGAAAGATAGAATAAAGAAATAACCAGCCATTTCTTTTCATTTTCAATATGTATAGGATTCCTTACATGTACTTATAGTGCGCAATCATGATGGATTCAAAGAAGGGGTAGGATTTGACCCAATTGAGCCTCTTGGTAGTTTAGATTTGAACTGGGAACACTTAAATGGATGATTAAAAAATTAACCAAAGATTTACTTAGCCATAAAAGCAGAAGAATATTCATTGAAGATAAGCATTGAGGGGACAGAGAGTTAATTGATTCAGATGAATGAAATGTCTTTGAATTGCCCATCATTTTTAACCAATAAAAAACAGCAGAGATATTCTGAAATCCATTATGCTTTTTTTGTACTCTGGAATTGAAGAAATGATGTCAATAACTTGGGTGAATAAATGAGTAAGACTTTAATTCCTTGAACAAACCATCTCTCAAAGAAGGTTTCAATGCTTTTTAAGGAAAAGCTGGCCTAACTTGCAGAAGGGCAGGGGTTAAGCATGTTTTGCTTCTATAGTTTTCACCTGGCCAACCACTGACCTAAGGAGCAGAAAATTGGTCTAAGTTAAGGGTCAGAAACTTTCTGGTCTATTTGTCACTAGCCTTGTTGGTCTGAGACAAAACAAACTCTACCTTTTGGTTGATCTAATCTATTATCAGGCATAAAGGAAAATAAAATATAGTGGCTACTTATTACTGTCCATTTTGTTGAAATGGAAACTTATTGTTTAAGGGCATTACTCATGTTAAAAAAGGAAAAATTCAGCCCTTTCCCAATCCTTTTCAAACCACCACAGGCATTCTTTCTTTTTGTATTCTTTTGTTGTTCTTATTGAGATAGGTCTGTTTGTTTGATTGTTCAATTCCACCCCCCCTTCAATATCAGTTTATTATTGTTACATGTCTTTATTTTTTTTAAATCTTTAATTAATTAATTGACTTTGAATAGTTTCCATGGTTAAATGATTAATGTTCTTTCCCCACCTTTTTCCCCCTTCCCATAGCCAATGGGCAATTCCACTGGGTTTTACTGGTATCATTGATCAATTTTATCCATAGAAGGGGAAGAGATATCAGAGAAGGGATAACACTAAAACTTGGTATGGACAGATTGATAAAAACTGAGAAGACAGAGAAAACTAAAGACTATTTAATTATTTTTTTTCTGTCAAGGAGAACCTTTACACTGGAGAACTGAATAGAAATGCTCAATGGGATACATAGGCGACTAACAGAAATATGCAACACTAAAAGCTTTTCTTCATAGGATGGAAAAAGTGGGCAAAAGATAGTTTGGGCAAAATAATAGTCTTCAAAAGAAGACTTCTAAATTACCAAGTGATATGAAAGGATACTCTAAACCACTAATCATAATAGAATCCTAAATAAAAGTAAACTAAGTTTTATGCCTCACATCTAGAAATTTACAAATATGGCAAAAGATACAAATAGTTAATTTTGAAGATTTAGAAGGATGAGACACACTAATGCACTGAGTGGAGTTGTCAATTGGGTCCAGACATTCTGGGAAGCAATTCGAAATTATATGAAGAGAGTTACTAAAAAAACAATTAAAAACTTTTCACTCAGAGATTCCTCTTTTAGAAGACATATACTTTTAAAGTTATCACTAATGAAAAAAGATCACATATACATCAAAATATGAAGAGTAGCCTTTTTTGTTGTAGTAAATAAATGGAAACAAAAGCAGATGCTTATCATTTAGGGAATGGCTAAGCAAATTGTGAAATATTTTATGAAATGTTATTGTACTTTAGAAATGGTAAAGATAATTAATACAGAGAAGCATAGGATAGCACAGAACTGATGCAAAATGAAGAAAGCAGAATCAGAAAAACAACATATACAATGATTACAACAAGTAAATGGAAAGAAAATAAATTATAAGGACTGAACTTTATTCTAGTGATGATATTTGAAAAAGAATCTTTTCCTGCTTCTTTGGAGAAGTAGGTGACTATGGGGTAGGGACACTGTATATTTTGTGAGAATTTTTAAAAATGTGTTTAGTTTTGTAGCACTGTCCTCCCTTTTTATTCTTTGTTTATAGAGATTTCTTTTCAGGGATTCGGAGAGGGAGTGATACATTGGAATCAATAGTTGTTGTTGGAGCAGGGAAAAAACCTGTAATATGGAATTGATACCCCAGATAAATAAAGGAAATAAAGTGAGCTACTAGTCATGCTTGATTGGATTTGAGTCACCTGGCCAGATGAACTGCATTCTCGTATATTAAAAGAGCTGGCAGATGTTATTGCCAAGTCACACTCAGAGATATTTGAAAGATTGTGGAAAATAAAAAAGGTCTCTGGCACAGAACTGGAAAATGGAAAATGTCCTTATTTTCAAAAAAGGAGGGAGACTAGAATAGGCTCCTTTAAGTTAAGGAGCTTAACTGCCTCTCTGGTTGTTTTGGTCTCTCTTCACCATCTTTGATCGTACACCCTTTATTCATTCACAGAACCTTCTTATCCCCTAGATTGGGTGTCCTCAAGTGGGGGGTCTTGCTGCTGTTCTCCCTCAGAGTAAACTCTATGGACAGAGTACTGGCCCCCAGTTGGACAGAAATGATTTCCTCATCAGCCTTTGCCTCTGAACTGCCTGTACCTTCTATCTGCTTTTTTCTAATTGTTCTTTCTTTCCTTTATGTGGCTTAGCAGAAGCAGTCTTTGCTATTTTTTGTAGGCTAGATGGTGGCAGTGGACAGGGTCAAGTTAATTCTCTAACACAGAGTATGGGTAGGGTCATGCAATGACTCCCATGGTCAATCCCTAAAATACCAACACGCAAGGTTGCTTATGCCAGGTTACTAGAGTGTATAGTGGAGTAGTGGCTGTAGCTTTTAAATATCACAGTTCTGATGTCTTCCCAGAGGTTTTAATTATCTTATCTTATCTTATCTTATCTTATCTTATCTTATCTTATCTTATCTTATCTTATCTTATCTTATCTTATCTTATCTCATCACATATTACCTCATCTTATTTTATCTTATCTTATCCTATCTTATCCTATCTTATCTTATCCTATCTTATCTATCTATCTACCTATCTTCCCCCTGAGGTTTTTAACCTTGTAACTTCTTGTGGATTCAATTTGAATTACTGAATATCTAATGTATAATTTCTTTTTTAATAAAGGTTTTAGTGTTAGAAGAGTTTGCCATTTTGCATCACAAGATCTAATTTTGACAATGCATTTATTTTTTTAAAAACTGTGGGAAGAGAAAAGAGATCATTCACATTCTAGAGCTTAACTTCCAGACATTGCTCTGGAAGACACCATCATTGTCTTGGGAAGCTATGTTCTCTGGAATCAATGACATCATTGTTCCTTCATTGACTTCAGAATTCAAGGGGAAAAAAAAAGACAAAAGTCTGCAAACTTTAGAGAGAATCTTTGTGATTAAGAGGAAGCCAGGAGTTTTGCACTGAGTCATGGAAAGGTTTGTGACTCCCTTCCCATTTCCTTTGTGAAAGCATAGAAAAGGCCTTGTAGAAGATTAACCCCCTTAACGTTTCAGCAAAACTCTAAATAGACGCCGAGTAGCTTGATCACCTCTTTTCATCTCTGTTGTTAATTCAGTATTATGGTTGGCAGTGAATTATTTTGAATTCCCTAGGAGCAGTCAATGGGGGACTCTGAATGAAGCCTCTCTAAAGTGCTTGGTTGCAGCTTTACTTGGGGCTTTCACAGTCTTTGTGGCATTATTCCCCAGAAAGCTTCCCATCTAAGATTGGGGTCAGTGTAGGGTCCTTTTGTACTGCTTAAAGGAACCCTGCCTTTAATCTTTTCCTTCCTGTGGGAAAATTAGTGTGAAAAAAAGATTGATATAGTCATTACCTTAAAATATAGCTGATTTGCTTTTCTTTCATCACCACTCATAATAAAAATTGTTTCTTTTCAAATGCATCTAAGAAAAGGAATGATTCCATCCATTTCATATGGAAGTAGGGGTAGGTTTCTTAAGCTGATATGAAGACCAAGTGGTTTAACATTCTTAATGTTAATCTTTCCTAGTTTATATCATGAGTCTATAGACATTGTTTGTTTTTCTTAAATGAGCTTACTGCCTTAACAATATTTAGCTTTTGTTCTCATTCCCACCTACCTATTCTTCCCTCTCTTTATGCAGATTGATTTTTAGGCATTCTGCAAAATGAAGATATCTAATTTTATATTTTTTCATCACATATCAAACTGATATTTTTTCAGATGAATATTGTCTTATGGCTTCCACATTTCCCCTCTTTTTTATGACTTACAGAGACAACCTTAAGAGTTGAATTGTCTTTGAGGAAAGAGAAATGCAATTACCTGGGTTGCCTGTTATTTTGCTCAGACTATTTTTTTCTTGAGGAGGTTAATCACAGGACCTCCTCATCTGCTTCTCACATTTGTTCAAGGGTCCATTTTTCATGCAGCATGATCATTACAAACAACAAACTTAGAATTGTTAGAGGAAACATCAAACAATACCTAATGTATTTGTTCAACAAGTTATGTCAGCAAAGATGAGAAAAGAGGATCAGCAAGACTATACAAATTCATTCCAAGGATAGAGTTAGAAAGGACTGGAAGGGGCCAAACCTTTGTCATATTTTCTTGTCCCTCAACCTATTCAATCTTTTATTCAAGCATTTTATACCCTTTCCTGCTGAATATTCTTCTTCATTGGGTTTTTTTCATGTTATTTAATTTTTTTAGAATATTTTTCCATGGTTCCATGGTTCATGTTTTCTCCCTTCCTTCTTCCCTCCCTCCTCTCAAAGCCAACAAGCAATTCCACTGTTTTATACATGTCTTATTATTCAAAACCTATTTCCAATAGAGTAATCTTCTAAAAACCACAACCCCAAATCATATACCCATATAACCAAATGATAAATCATATATTTTTCTTCTGCATTTCTACTCCCATTGTTCTTTCTCTAGCTGTGGATAGCATTCTTTTTCATAAGTTCCATGGAGCTGTTCTTGATCACTGCATTGCTATTAGTAACAGAGACTATTACATTTGATTATTTCACAATGTTTCAGTTACTGTGGTTCTGCTTATTTCACTCTGCATCAGTTCATGGAGGTCTTTCTAGGTCATATAGAAATCAAGCACTTCATCATTCCTTATAGCACAGTAACATTCCATCACCATCATATACCACAGTTTGTTTGGTTATTCCCCAATTGGGGGACACCCCTTGTTTTCCAGTTTTTGCCACCACAAAAAGCATATCTATAAATATTTTTGTACAAACATTTTTCATTATCTTTTTGGGGTACAAACCTAGTAGTGGTATGGCTGGATCAAAGGGCATGAATTCATTTAAAGCCCTTTGGGCATAATTCCAAATTATCCTCCAGAATGGTTGGAACAATTCACAACTCCATCAGCAATACATTAGTGTCCCAATTTTGCCACAACCCCTCCAACATTTATTATTTTCCTTTATTGGCCAATCTGCTAGGTGTAAGGTGGTATCTCAGAGTTGTTTTGATTTGCATTTCTCTAATCAGGATGTATTTAGAACATTTTTTCATATGCTTATTGATAGTTTTGATTTCTCCATCTGAAAACTTCCTATTCATTCCCTTAACCATTTGTCAATTGGGAAATGACTTGATTTCTTGTAGATTTGACTTAGTTCCTTGTATATTAGGGAAATTAGACCTTTGTCAGAGAATTTTATTATACATTTTTTTTCTCAGTTTGTTGCTTCTCTTCTAATTTTGGTTACTTGTACAAAACCTTTTTAATTGAATATAACAAAATTTATTCATTTTACATCTTGAAATGTTCTCTAAATCTTTCTTGGTCTTAAATTCCTTCCTTTCTCTTGATCTGACAGGTATACCATTCTATTTTCTATGTTCTATGTATTTATTCATGATTTCACTTTTTATATTCAAGTCATTTACTCATTTTGAATCTATACCTAATTTTTCCCATACAATTTTCCTAACAGTTTTTGTCAAATAGTGAATTCTTGTTCCAAAAGCTGTGATCTTTGGGTTTATCAGACACTAGCTTGCTGAGGTATTGATATTACTTCATTGTTTATAGTTCCTTTTAGCAAGATATAATTTCCTTCCTTATCTCTTTTAATCAGATCAATTTTTGCTTTAGCTTTATCTGATATCATGTTTGCTTCTCCTGCTTTTTTCACTTTAGATGATGCATAATAAATTCTGCCCTAGCCTTTTGCCTTCAATCTGTGTGTGTCACCCCAGCTCAAATGCATTTGTTGTAAACAATGTATAGTAGGATTCTTTTTTTAAAATCTACTCTATCTGCCCCCATTTTATGGATGAGTTCATCACATTCACATTTACAGTTATAATTACTAACTGTGGATAGCCCTCCATCTTGTTTTCCCCTCTTGATCCTTCTCTATTCCTTTTCACTCTATTCCTCCTCACCAGCTTTTTATCACCACCCCCTACTTCCTCCTCACTCTAGTTACCTCCCCCTTCCCTTGCCTTATTCCCCTTCTACTTCTCTGTAGATAGATAGATAGAATTCTATACCCCAAAGAGCATATTTGTTTTTCCCTCTCTGACTCAGTTACAATGAGAGTGAAGTTTAAGCATTGCCTGTTACCACCCTTATCCTTCCCTCTCTGTAATAATTTTTCATACCTCTTTATGTTATATAATTTACCCCATTCTATCTCTTCCTTCCCTCTTCTCTTAGTGCAGTGATGGACAAACTTTTTAAAGAGGGGGCCAAAGGAAAGGAAATGCTCATCTGTCATTCTGTTTCTAAGGCACCTCTTTTGAAGTTTCATTGTATTGTATACTACTCTTTGTACTCATCAGATTAGGAATAATGTCTGTGGCCGGATAGAACATTTCAGGGG
Source organism: Gracilinanus agilis (assembly GCF_016433145.1). Lineage (NCBI taxonomy): Eukaryota > Metazoa > Chordata > Mammalia > Didelphimorphia > Didelphidae > Gracilinanus > Gracilinanus agilis. The sequence continues at coordinate 31,491,698 of NC_058135.1, forward strand.
GCCTGTATCTGGCAGCTGGCAGGCCAAAGTTTGCCCATCACTGTATTAGTGCAATCCTCTTTTTAATCCTTTGATTTTTTTTTTATGCATCATATTATAATAATCAGCTTACTTCCCCATGCTTTTTCTAAGTATATTCCTTCTATCTGCTCTACTACTAAGAATAATGTTTGAGAATTACAGATATTCTCTTTCCATGTAGAAATACAAACTCTTTGACTTTAAAGAGTCCCTTAAATTTCCTCTTTCTTATTTACCTTTTATAGGCTTCTCTTGTGTCTTGTGTTAGGACTTCAGATTTTTCGTTTCTGTCTGGCTTATTCCTCAGGTCTGCTTGGAAATCTTCTATCTTATTGAATGTCCATTATTTCCCCTGAAAGAATATTCTCAAATTTGTTGGATAGTTGATTCTGAGTTGGAAACCTAGATCTTTTGCCTTCCTGTATGTCATATTCCATGCCTTCTAATCCTTTAATGTGAAAGCTGCTAGGTCCTGAGTGATCCATGGTATTTGAATGGTTTTTTTCTGGCTGCCTGAAATATTTCTCCTTGGCTTTGAGGCTCTTGAATTTGGCAATTACATTCATGGAAGTTGTCATTTGAGGATTTCTTTCCAGAGGTGATCTGTGAATTCTTTCTATTTCAGTTTTGTTTTCTTGTTTGAGGCTATTTGGACAGTTTTCTTTGATAATTTCTTGTATTATGTTATCCAAGTTGTTTTATTTATTTATTTTTTTAAATTATGACTTTCAGGTAGTCCAATAATTCTCAAATTGTCTCTCCTGGATTTGTTTTCCAGGTAAATTTTTTTTTCAATGAGATACATCATGTTTTCTTCTGTTTTTTTTTTCATTCTTTTGATTTTGTTTTATTGTTTCTTGATGTCTCATGAAATCATTAGTTACTAGTTTCTGAATTCTAATTTTTAAGACCTGGTTTTCCTCCATTGGTTTTTGGGTCTTTTTTTTTTTTCATTTGGCCCATTTCTTCTTTCCTTGCTTTCATTTCTCGCCCCAGTTTTCCTCTGCCTCTCTTAATTGTTTTTTGAAGACCTTTTTGAGCTCTTCTAGAATCTGTGTCCAATCCATATTTTTCTTTTGGACTATGCATGTGTTTGCTTTGTTCTCACTGTCCCCTTCTATGTCTTTACCTTGGTCTTTGTTTCCATAAAAATTCTTTAGAGTTAGATTTTGTTGTTATTTGCTCATTTTTCCTGCCTTATTATAGGTAGGCTCTGTTTTTCAAGAGGTATAGGTACCCCCTTAAGTGTCAGTCCTTCCTCAATGCTATCTTTAGCTTTATTTCTGGGTTTCTGCCAGTTTCAGTTCTTCCAAGATGGTATGATGATCTGAGGGCTGAGAGCTCTGAGGGTTACCTCCCACTGCTTATTCAACTGACCTTTGAGATGCTTATATCTTTAATTCTCATCTTAGGCTTGAGTTTAAGCTTCTGGTCTCACTCTCTGCCTGATCAGGGCAGGGATTGCTCACATTCTCACCTCAAGCTTATGTGTAAGCTTTTGGTCTCACTGTGGGCTTGATCTTGTCAGGCACACAGTAGATTGCCCTATCCTGGGGTTCTGCCTTGAGTTTTTGCAAGAGGATCAGGGCCTCCGTCCCTTAGGTCTACCAAGTGCCTCAAACTGGGATCTATGTCCTTGCCACAGTCCCAGATTAGTACTCCTGGCTTTATTCTGGCCCCACATAGATCAAGCTGCTTCAGCACAGACTGCCCTGGGCTGGAATTCAGGAATTCACTACAGGTTTGGAATTTCAAGGGGTTTGGATTGATTGGACCTCTATTTGCCCAATCAGAATCTTGGGTCTGGATGTTGTCTTGGGCTTGGGTTCTGAACCTGGAACAGGTGTGGGGTTAGGGGTGTGTGGCTTGCTCTTGGTTTGCTCTTCAGTGCTTGCTGTAGTCTCCTGTTGTCTGTGCTCCCCTCTTACCACAGTGCCCCAGATGTTCTCTCTCTACCTTTTAGGTTTTTCTCTTCTTGAAAGTTGTTTCACTCTGTCTCCTTGTTGGTTCTTTTATTCCTGTATTCATTTTTAGGTATTATTTTAAGACTGGTTGGAGAGGATTTTCATGGTGAGTTTGAGCTTTGCTGCTCTACTCTGCCATCTTGGCTCTGTCTCTATAAAGACCCTTTAGGTATCTTCATTGGTTTTTAATGACACTCTTTTGTCTCTCTGTTCCTTAGTCTCTCTCTCCTTGACCTCCTCCCCTTACTGTCTAAATATTAAGTCCCACTCCTCTCTCATTCCCAACTGCCATTACTTAAATTAATGTATTAGCAAAGTTATATTCTTCTCAATGTTACATCCATCATATGTTATAAAATTTTATCTTTCAACCATAGGCTATGTATAATGAAGCATGAACCCTGAAAGTGCATTGAATTACTCTATGGAGACCATTCTTTCTATAGTTGCCACTGATCTCTTAATTGCCAAATTTTGGTCTTTGCTTTTTCTCAACATTCATTCTTCTTGACCTCTCTGCAGTATTTTACAGTTGACCACTCTATCCTCTTGGTTACTCTCTGGGTTTTTCTATGCACCTTATTCCTTCTCCTACCTGTATGACTTCTCAGTCTCCTCCTGGTTCATCATTCTCTAACTGTGGATGTCCTTTAGCATTCTCTGGGCTCTCTTCTCTTCTCCTTCTTTATGCTTTCTTTTGATAACTTTCTTTACTTCCAATGATTTATATATCATCTGTATGTGAATGACTTATATTCTCTTTCTCTTTTCTCTGTCTCTGTCTCTCTCCTTCTCTGTTTCTCTCACCCCAGTCACAGTCTCTCTTCTGTGTCAGTTTTATTATTGTAAATTCTGTATTTGACATATCAAACTGGATATTCAAACTTAACATGTAGAAATTGAATTTATTATCTTTCCTCTAAAGCGTCCCCTCTTCTATATTTCACTATTTCCATCAAAGGCAGCACCTTCCAGGCTCTCAGCTTTGGAGCCTTCGCTTTCTCTTACCCCAGAATCAAATCAAACCCCACTGTAGCCTGTCTTTTGTTCAAACCTTCCCTCTCCTTTCTCAGCTGCCATCTTTAGCTCAGGTCCTCATCACCTCTCACCTGGATTATTGCAACAGCTTCCTAATTAGCCTTCTTGCCTCAAAAATCTCTCTACTCCAGTCCATCCAGTAGGCAGCTGCCAAAGTAATTTCCCATATGGACCAATCTGATCTTATTTCCTCTACTCAATCAAGTCCAGGTGTGTAGCTTACTGAGGACTTTGAGCATGTCCAGAGCTTCAATTTCTTTAGTTTAGGGAACTTTCAAAGTGGAAATTTCATCAATTAATGGAGAACATAAAATCTCTTATAATTTATTGTCTTTGAAACTGACCTCAGATCCCAAGAGGTTTGAGGACTTATCTAGCATGTATCAGATATTAAACTTGGACCCAGATCTTCCGGATTCCAAGGTTGTAATTTGTAAACTATCCCACATCATTACTATTTTAAGAGCTACAATCATGCCAATTAAGACAATTGACAAGTACATGAACATAATATTGTGAATAATTCATGGGATCAATCAATCAATCACTCAGCAAGCATTGATTAGCACTTTTTAAGATGCTGTAGATATAGAGACAAAAGTGAAAAACCCTCCTACCCTCAAGGACCTTGCATTCTACCCTGGGAGAAAACACACATAAAATAAATATCAATGATGACAGCTCCCATTAAGACCCAGAGCTTGGGACCTCTTATCTCACTAAAAAAAAACTCCTTGAATGGAGCATTTATTGGGCAACTACTGTGTTCCAGGCACTGTGTCAAATGCTTTACAAACATCTCATTTGATTCTCAGAACAACCTTATGAGGTAGGTACTATTATGATCACCATTTTACATTTGAGCAATCAAGGTCAGACATAGGTTAAGTAATAATAATAATATCTAACATTTATGTGCACTTACTATATACTAGGCAATGTGCTAAGCATTTCACAATGATTAACTCATTTGATCTCACAAAAACCCTGGGAGGTGAATGATTATCTCCATTTTACAGATGGAGGAAACTGAGATAAACAGAGATCGAGTGGTTTGCCCAGGGTTACACAGCTATTAAGTGTGTGTCTGAGGCTGGATTTCATCTTAGGTTTCACTAATTCCAGACCCAGTCCTCTATCAAGCACTATCAAGCTGCCTTGGGTTTAGATCAGTGGTTCCTAAACTTTTTTGACCTATTGTCCCCTTTCCAGAAAAAATGTTACTTAGCCCCCTGGAAATTAATTTTTTAAAATTTTTAATAGCAATTAATAGGAAAGATAAATGCACCTGTGGCCATCACTGATTTCCTGGATTGCTGCAGCACCCACCAGGGGGCAGTAACGCCCACTTTGGGAATTACTGGTTTAGATGATGGTGATCTTGGACTCTTAAGAAAGGAATAAGAATCTTGTTGTTGTCTTTGACTCCTTAAGCTCCCACCATGGAGTCCTTAGAAAAACTTCTTAAAGTTTAGGTTTGAGTCAAGTGAAAGGTCACTAGTATTAGCAGGCATAGGACAAGTAGTTATTTTCTCTCTATAAAAAACATGAATGATTTAAAAGCACATAATGATAAAGAATTAAAATGTGATGTAGTAATCTATAACTCCTATTATACTATCTTGAGCTTGAGACTTGAAATCTTTAAAATGTGAAATTTTTTTTAGGACTCCTGAATCATCATTTTACCTTCACACTGGCTTTCCAGTGTCCTAATAACTCCTACAATATTTGTGTCTTCTAGCCAGGGCTGTCTTGGGCTCATCTTCCTATTGTTGGTCATTTCTCAAAAGAGAATATTATGGTGTAAGAAAATTCCTCCTGCTGCCAGTCATCTCTGGCTGAGAAAATCAGCAGCTCTTAGCTTTTAGAACTCTCAAGGTTGTCTCCAAGACTGGGCACACCCATCTCAGGATTGCAGTTTGGGCACTTATGTTCAGGGAAAGAAATACTTGAAGTCCAGGAAGCTCATGGTTCCCTATATAAACATATATGCTTGTTATCATAGATGTTTGGGTAGTAGCCCCTAGAAGTGCTACAAAGAGAGTTAGAGAGTTTCCGTGACATGTTGAAGAGAATAAAATAGAAAAAGAATGGATATCTTCTTTTAAAGTCTGCTGAAGCTAACCCTCTTTGATTAATCCCCTTAATCATATTACCATCATAGGTAATATAAGTTGTTATGTTATACCTAAATTCTTCCACACTGAGCATCTGTTCCATGTTGTGTGATCTATCTTTTCTTTCCCATTTCATATGAATACAAAATAAATGCAATGTAACTTTTTGGAGGAGTGGAAGAGGGATGAAGAAAAGTGTCCTGTAGCAGCAAGTGGTGTTTGAGGAGAGTTTTGAAGGAAATGACAGACTCAGAAAGGTAGCTCTGAGGGGAGAGTACCTTCAAGCAATCAGAGATAGCTTCTTCAAAGATGTCAGATATGGGAGATGGAGTGTTGTGTGTGAGCAAACATAAGACCAGCCTGTTCAAACCAAAAAGTGCAGGAAGAAAAGTAATAAGGTTATAAAAGAATAATGTTAGGGGTCAGGTTTTGAAGATTTTAAAAGCCAAACAAAGGAAATTCCATTTGCTTCTAGAAGCAATAAAAATCAGTGGAGTTTATTGAAAAGGGAAGTGATATTGTCAAACTTTCACTTCAGGATAAACACTTTGAGGGCTATTTGTATGATGGATTGAAGAAAGGAGGGACCAAGTCTCCATTTCAATCACTTGGCTCTGAAATTTTATGTACTGGTGTTGTGGGATGATGGGACACCCAAGGATGACTTGGCGAACAGTGTAACTGGCATCCAACTTGCAGATGACGAGATGGAACTGGGAGGGATAGTTAAAACACTGAATGACAGAATCAGGATCCCAAAATATCTCAACCCAGTGGGATGAGTCTAATAAAATGAAATTTAATAACAATGACTGCAATTTTTTTTCACAAGTTAAAAGTAATCAATTGCCATGTAATCTAATGGAGGAAACAGTTGAAAAGCTTTTCATGTGAAAAAGAGCAGAGGGTTTTCATGGGAGTTTTATGCTATTAAAAAAAAACACACTTCCGCTGTGAGACTACATAAGCAGAAGCATAACATCCAAAATGAGAGACATAGCTATCAGTGTTTTCTTCTTTGATCCTCTTTTTTATCTGATGTGAGTTTTTAAAACTAGTCATATATACATTGTGATATACAGTATGAAATGCTGGTCTAAACCTAATTTCTGCCAAACTCCTTTTTAGTTTTCTTAGCATTTTTGGGGGGTATTGAATTGTGATTCCTTACTCAGTAATTGTGATGGTATATTGAAGACTGTTGCTAGGTTCATTTTTCTTCTTATGTTGTCCATGTAATATCTAATTTGTATAGCCAGTACCAAATGGTTTTGATGATTATTACTTTGTAGTAACTCTTGCTTACTACTTTTTCTCATTATATGAATCTTGACCTTTTCTTCCTTTAGATATAGACTTTGTTATTTTTTAAAGTTTTCTATAAGTGATTCTTTAGAAGTTTAAAATGGTACTGAGTAAATAAATTTATTTGGGTACTATTTTGATTTTTAGTGTAGATTTTATTATATTGTGATTTTATTATATTATATAAAAACAATATTTTGAGATTTTACACATAGTGTTCAGATTCCTCTGGAGACTAGAGGCAGCAGGGATATAAAGGTAGGCAAAGAGCCGGTTGGTGTTTTTCATAATAAGTTGTTAAAAGGCTTGAAGTTAGTGAATGGTGATTGAAAATAAAAAAAAGAAGTTGTAGATCTCAAAGACCATCACAGAAGAGCAATTGGCAGGATATAGTTCATGTGTTCTATGAATTACTTTCAAAGACTAGAGAGGTGCTCATTCCCTCATTCATTGCCCAGTATGTCAATGGACAAGCTTTTTGAAAATATATGCCTTTGGAGCCTTGGCATGAATTCAACATCCTGAACAACCTTGGATACAGGTAGTTATTTTCTGTTTGAAAGGCTTATATTATGCAAAATTATGCTTGGGATAACCTTGAAGGGGGGGCTACTGTTAGAATGGGGAGGCAAAGTCTGTTATAATATTCTTTAAAGAGAACTATTACCTCAATGTGTGTATTTGGGGTATGTGGTTATGTGTGTATATGTATGAGGGAGGAGTGTAAGTTGGCTTCCCTTATCCTGCTATTTGACAAAATCATAGAAGTATTTATGCATTAAATAAAGTAAAAACATATATCTACATGACCTATTATCCTTTTACAAAGTAAGAAGTTTCCTTGCTGAAATTAGGTCATCTTGCCATAGGTAGGCTAAGGATTATTCACATGCATACTGGCACTGAAAAAGGAAGCATACCTTCCCTGAGAGTGAGGTCAGCTGGGAGACAGCTTTGTGGATTTGTTCTTCTCCAAAAAACAGTAATAGGATTACTAATAGTAATAGATTTTCCTCTCCTCATTACTCTCATCAACACAACATCATGCCATGTAGAAAACACTATCATCCAGTAGAAGGCAGCACATCCATTAGGTTTGAGAGAGAGACAGACAGACAGAGACAGAGACAGAGAGACAGAGATACAGAGATGAGACAGTAGAGAAAAGAACCAATTATGGATTCAAGAAAGAATCATCCTTGACATTTGGGAGTTGAGCATGGAGAGGAACAGGATTAGGGAAACTGCATGAATGGCTGATCCATTAAAGACGTTGTACTTGTCAGAGAGCAGCAGGGTGCATCCCAAAGAAAAGGTATCAGGGCTCTGTTGTATCCAAGTGTGAGATCCATATTGCTAAGAAGGTATGTGTTGCCTTGGTCACATAAGTTTCCTACATGAGTCTAATTAACGTGTCAACAAACATTTGTTAAACTTTTAAAATATGCCAGAAACTTTGTTAAGTGCTGGGGATATAAATAGAAGCTATAATAAAGACAGTGTCTACCCTTCAGGAGCTTATGTCTTATTAAGTGGAGCTAATAAGTAGGAAGAGGGAGAGGTGAAGGAAGGAGTGTGGAGAATTAGGAGCAGAGCCCAACAGATGAATGGAGTGAATATGCCTGGCTTGGAGTAGGAGAAAGTTTTTTTCTTTAAAATGAAGGTTGTGAGAAGAAATGAGTACATGAGAATCATGCATGCATGCAATCAGTACATGAAAAGGCTGTGGATGGAGGAATCTTCCAGAGTAAGTAAGAACTCCAAAGAGTAAGGAATGGGGTATAGAAAGAAATAAAGGAGCTTCTCTATTCCAGTATATGTTAATTGTATATCTACTTTTCCTTCTGCATGATTATGTTTCTGTCCCATTTCGAGGGGGACAGTATTGCATGAGCTATTATTCTTACTACACCATTTCAATGTCTTTTCAATAATTGCTTCTACTTAAGGCATCCTCATGGTTTGGGTTCACAGTTTTAGGCTAGTTGTTGTTCAGTTGTGTCTTTGTGACCCTGTGGACCATACTACCCATGCGGTTCTCTTGGCAAAAACACTGGTATGGTTTACCATTTCTTTCTCCAATGGATTAAGGAAAACAGAAGTTGTGACTTCCCCAGAGTCACATAGCTAGTAAGTATCTGAGGTAAAATTTCAACTCAGGGCCCATAAAGTAAACCTGGGAGTAGCCATTTCCCTGCCTCTGCACTCTCTGCTGTCCAAACCAGCACATGTGTGAGTTTTGAGTTGGGGACATATAACCCAAAAGGAGTACTACAAACACATTTTCTTTTATATAAATGTTTCTACTATTTAGGAGGGGAATTTCCATGAGTAGGGGTTATACTAATATTTCACTGCTCATTAAGTAATAAATTAATTCAGTCCCACATAATGGGATTTATCATAGGTTTATTAGTTAGCTTTATTTCAGTAGAGAGACATTAATGTATCAAAGATGCACCCAAATGATAGGGAACCTGCAGCAGTCACACAAGGCATTAGGCAGCAAAGGGCACCCACCCATAACAGAAATGCTTAGTAAAAAAGAGAAAGAAACTAAGAAAGGAAGAAAGAAAAAAAGAGAAAGAAACAAGGAAAGAGAAAGAAGGAAAAAAGGAAAGAGAAAGGAGAAAGAAGGAAAGAGAAAGAAGGAGAAAGAAAGGAGGAAAGAAAGAAAGAGAAGGAAAGAAAGAAAGAAAGAAAGAAAGTAAAAAATGCACCTACTACTCTGACTGTGGGCCACAGAGGGTGGCTATTGGTAAAGAGATTAAGAATGTAAAGCAGTTTTAGGGTGAAATAGTGAGTTCAGTTTTTGAAGTGTTCAATGCCAGATTGGGCATCCCATTGAAATGAATGAAGTTCCTTCCCATCTAGGTGTTTTTCCTTTACTTGGAGCCATGAATGTTGGAGGACTACTTTAAATTTTCTCTCAGCTCACAAGAAGCAACATACGTCTTTGCTTCTTCCTGTACCATGACACTTGTGCCAAAATTATGAGTAACCAGTGGAGGAAATGTATTTATTTTTAGCTGAAAATTACTTTTTCATAGGGAATGAGATAATCGGGGAAGAAGTGGGTGAAATAAGTTAAGTTACAGGAGGCTAATATTTCAAGGAAGATCTGCCATGGAGAACCCTGAGGGATTAAAAAAAAAAAAAAAGACCTGTTTGACATTCCATGAAGGCAATTGGTATGCAAACCTCATTAGATTAAGACTGCAGAACTGGGATTTCTGTTGATCTGCCAGGACTTCCTCCTTTCTTATTACCATTCCAGAATATGTAATTAGTGAGTGATAAAACCACAGTGCTATTGCTAGTTCTTAAATAAAGTTATTAAACTTTCTTTTTTGGTTTTTATTGTTGCCAGGAAGGCAGAATCATTATTTATATTCTTTTTATAAGCTGAAGTGTGTTGAATGTCTTGGAAAAATATGACAATGAAAGACATCTGGGCTTCCAGTAGTATATTTTCAGCTTGGAAATGTCTACCTCACTATTGGGAACTTCTGACTGGTTCAGAAATATAGATTATCTCTCTTTTCCTTCTTTTCTTTTCCTAAGTTTAATTATCACTTTGTGACATTCAATACACATGTGAAATTCAAAACACATGATAAACTATATTAAAATATACATTTAAGAAACCTACTCAAAATGTATAATATTCAGATAAGGGGAGTGTAAATTAGGAGGGGGGTTCTTCTGGGATTAATGAAGTTCTAAGATCTGAAAGGCAGATAAGAGAGAGATCTTAAGTCGCCATCTTTACACAGATTGTAAAAATTGTGAATTTGAATCTGAAACCATTTGAATGTGAAAGCATCAGAGAACTTGATAGAGGATTGGCAAATGTAGTGAATCTGCTTCCTTTTTCCTCTGTGTACTCCCTGGGCAAGTTCCAAAACAGGTATGCCTGCCCAACTAAAAATTGAGCTATGAAGTCAAGAACTCATTCTTTTCTTTCTTTCTCTCTTTTTTTTTGTGTCTCTTAAAACGTGCAGTTTAAGAGGAGTTTCTTTCTTTCTTTTTCCCTGCATGTAATAGTCGTGGTACCTTGCAGCAGAAACACCATTGGCTTGGTAATGGCATGTGAAACCACATGATAAGGGGTGGATGGATCAATCAGATTTGGTGAACAAGCATTTATCAAGCATGTACAAGACACGACATTAGGTCCTGTCAATTCAGATATGTAAATGATACAGTACCTGCTGTCAAGGAATTTATGGTTTTATTGAGGAAGACAACATACATATATACATATACAAATATATACAAAATTAATGTGAAGGGAGACACCAGCAGCAGAAAAGGGATCAGTAAAACTAGCTTTTATGTTAGTAGTATTTCATAGTTCAAAAGGGTCTTTCACACGCCTTATGCTACATGATCCTCACAGCTATTCTGTAGTTACAAGTATTGTACTAATACTGTTTCACAGATAATGAAAATAAGACTTAGGAAAGTGACTGGCCCAGAGACCCAGCTTATCAATAGCTGAAAAAAAAAAGTCCAGATCTCCCATTTCCAAAGACTAAGAGATTCATGCTTTCCTCATCACCACTAGACAAAACTGTAGTGTAGTAGGAAGAACATTAGACTTCACACAAAGGAAAAATGGATTTGAAATTTGATTTTTCACTTATTAGCTTTGTCACTTCTCTAAGCTCTGCAAATCTCAGTTTTCTTAGCTGTAAAATGGGAATAATAATACTTATGCTATCCAGGAAAACATTTTGTAAAATATAAAACCCTACAAAGTCTGAACCATTGTGATTTCGTGGGTGAATTTCATCTCTATATCAAAAGGAAAACATGATCACTGAGTGGCGCACACTACCATTTCTATTGATTTGAGAACTCAGAAATATCCAAGAATTCAAACTGGAAACTGATCATTTTTGGTAGGATCTCATCTTTCATTAGGCTCATGTTTTCATTCTTTGATGTCAGAAAATTACTTCCTTAGTGGTTAATGTTGCTTAATGACTTAATTTAAGAATTTGCAATAACACTGTATTTCTGCTAATTATATATTCAAGAATGACACTAAGGAGTATTTTAGAACCTCAACCTTTTAATTGACTGGAAAGAAACTGTGGAACCCTCTGTATTTTGTGTAGCCCATTATACTGTGGGCACTGAATTTATTCCAATTCAAAGATAAAGGAACTATTATTAACAGGACAAGTTCTACCATGCACAAAATACACTTTTTAATTGAAAAATGTGTTGTCTTTGGTTCAGCAAATGATATGAACAAGAACATTGCCCTTTAGTAGAGATAGCCCCTCAGATAATTTTTTTTTCTATGTTTATCTCTCATCTTCAAAGGTTCTAGTCTAAAGAAGACTTGTTGCTCATGTATTCAGTAGTGACAATTTGTCACAGAAGTTTGTTTTGTATTTTGGGGGAGTATTTTGTTGATGGAAATTTATGACTTTTAAAAATATCAGTTATAATTAGCAAATTCATTAATTCATGTATTTATTGGATTCAGATGGCACATTTTTACCAAATTTATCTCAAATTGGAAAGAAGTTATAAAGTGGTATCAGGGCATTTTAGTTGGTGCATTGGGTAGAACATGGACCTGGAGTCAGAAAGATCTGAGTTCAAATTTAGCTTCAGACCATATTAGGCATGTGACACTAAGATACTTAACTCTGTTTCCCTCAGTTTCTTCATCTGTAAAATGAGCTTGAGAAGGATATGGCAAATCACTAGTTTCTTTGCCAAGAAAACCCTAAATAAGGTCATGAAGAGCTGGACATAACTGAAATGACTAAGCAACAATAATAACATGTCATCAGCATATTGCTTTATATTAATATAAAAATTAGACTTAATTCTTAATGTAGTAATATTAATTAAAATTAATAGATGAGATATATGGATAGTCAGATAGCATCCTATTCTTAACATACAATGAAATGACACATCAGATTTGGTATCAAATAACCTGAATTTTCAGATTTAATGCTAGGTTGAGGGGGTACTAGGTGACTCAGTGGATGGAAAGCTATGCTTGGAGATGGGAGGTTCTGGGTTCAAATTTGTTCTTCCTAGCTGTGAGACCCTGGGCAACTCACTTAACACCAAATGCCTAGCCCACATGCCTTGGAACTGATGCTTAGTATCAATTCTAAGACAAAAGGTAAGGATTTAAAAAAAAGGGAAAAGAAATGCTAGGCTGTGCTCCTTTCTACTTAATGATACTGGGTAATTCAATGAGCCCTCTTTACTCATTTGTAAAATGGGGATAGTAACCTCCTAAGTTCTTTCAATTTATTTATTTATTTTACATTTTAGAAAAGCCACCGTTTACTTCAAATCTCAGTATAGGATTTTCAGTCACAAAAAGGAGAAGAAAATAGTGATCTGACAGTGGTCATAACCTGTGCAAACAAACATGGGGTACCAAAAAGGCAGAATGAGGCACTGGAACTGTTTACATTGCAAAGTAAAGTCTACAGTAGCAGAAGTCAGGCCTTTCTGCAACCAAATGAAACCAAACAGAAGACCTTTTAGATGGGTACATTTATTCCTGTATTAGTAATAAAGACCCACTAGCATAAAGTCATTCAGTATTTATTAGTGAAAATAAATATTTCTATCTGAGATGGATAGTTTTTTATCCAAGAGAGATATCATTAAATCTCTTTAGTCCCTAAATGTTTTGCCATTTTTCCTTCCTCTTCCCAAACCACTGGAGTTTATGAAGCAAGCAAATCACATAGAAATTTTCTTTTGAAGCTTTTGTGGAGAATACATTGGATTAAAGAAAGCACCCACTATATGTCACAAAGTTCCTATGAAAATTTTTTATCGAGGAAAATTATGCTAAAATTGCCTAATTTCTTTGCAACCCAACTGGCCAAAGGCTCAGTTCTTCAGTAGTCTTTAATGTAAATGTTTACTTTTAGGCAAAGAAATACCTTTATTTACTGAATTTTACCCCTCCAGTCCATATGCACATCACATCCTCTAGTTTTCAAATAAAAGAATATGGTCTGTATTGTACATCAAGAAAAGATATCAATCAATCAATAAACTGTTTTCCAGGTACCATGCTAAACAATGGATGTCCATGAAGTATGTGAGTCTTCTAGACCTTTTTGTTGTTTTGATCACCCTAGTTGAATGTGTCTCATGGTTCAATTCACCTTCATTCACACCCAGGCTATAGATCCCCTTCCCAACTCCCATCGAGAAACGATTCTCTGAATGGGCCAACAAGGGCAACTCAAGATTATAGGAGGGAGGGGAGATTCCTATTAGGGTTGTACTCCAAGGTCATATCAAGTCCTGATTCCGTGAAATAGCTTTCTCCTACAATCCCTAAGTCATCCTTCCTCTCCTGGCCTTATTAAGAATTCCTAAACCAGACAAAAGAGCCCAGGGCTTCTGCTACCCATCCAGGGGAGTTTGAACCAGGGGAGGTGGGCTTTTGCCTTTTGTGTCTCACACCATTCTTTTTGATTTATCTCCTAAAAACAATGGTGTCAAATTCAAATAGAAGTGGGAACAACTAAATAATAGATAAGGATCCCTGCAGACTTCATGTTGACTTAGTTTTTAAAATGTGATGTATTAGGGCAGTTAGGTGGCTCATTGGACTGAGAGCCAGATGTAGATATGAGGTCCTGGGTTCAAATCTGGACTCAGATACTTCCTAGCTATAGGACACTGGGCAGGTTACTTAACTCCTAAAATGCCTAACCTTTTCTGCTCTTCTGCCTTGGAACCAATGCACAGTATTAATTTTAAGATGGAAGGGTAGAGTTATTACATTTTTAAAAAAAATGGAATGCATTTTTAATTTAGTTAAATATATCCCGGATCCATTTTAATATAGTTGAGTCATCTTTGAGAATGTCGTAATTACTGGATGTCTGATACCTCTGTCCTAAAGTATATTATATTCCTTTGAATTTTTTATCAATCAATCAGAAAGCATTTATTAATCACTTTCTTCATGCCAGATATGTGTTAGATATTGCTAATATAAAGAAATATAGAATACTCTCGGACCTTAGGAGCTTACATTCTATTGAGAGAGACAATATGCTTTTATTTAAATTTATGCAGAATGTATATTAAAAACATAAGATTTTGTGGGGCAGGAATCTGCCTGGTGGATGCATGTTTTCATGTTTGAATGAAATGAAATGCTTCATTTAAGTTTTCAGAAAAAAAGAGGAATTCTGAGAGACAGATTGGAGGAGAGTGTATTCCTGGTGGTGAGGACATAGGGGAGAGATGAAATGTTAAGTGTGACAAATGGTAAAAAGGCCAATTGGCTAAACTGGAAAATGAATATGGCACTGGGACTGTGAAAGTCTTTAAGAGAGACGTCTGATCCTGGAGGTAATAGGTATGCTGGCTTGATAAACCAATCAACTGATTTTTTCTACCTCTTCCATCCTGCCCTTGAGCCTCACGTCTGGGTTTTACTTTGCCATAATAATTCAAATATTGCTTCCTATTTAATTTGTTTCTCAAATTGCCTTGTGCCATTCTTCTAAACTCACTACTGCTGGGCAAATTGAATCAATAGCCATATCCAAAGGTAAATTAAAACTGTATCGTTTCTCGAAAGTCCCCCATCTTAGGATGAAAAGGCTGATGCTGATTAATACTGATTAAGCCCATCCCAGAGATATCTGATGGGGGTCTTACAGGACCCTTCCCAATAGTTGGGTGTTTTCCTTTCATCATCTGTGGACTAAGTCACCCCACATATCTCTTTTCTGTTTGTTTTTTTCTTTCTCTGAGCAATATATCCTTTTGATTCGTCTTCCTCCCCCAATTGCCTTCCCAGGTAATCTGTGCTAACTTTTGGACTTCTTAACCAATCTTTCGGAAAGCCTTTAAAGTTCATTAAAACCTACCCTACAGGAAATTGAGATGCAGTTCCAAGTGGGCTTTCCTGGTCAAATAAGGATATTTGGCGAGAATATGCCAATAAGGAGATGCTTTATCTTTTCAAAATGGCCTCATCCAGTTTAATCAGGGCAGGGGGTGGTGGGTTATGGAGGAGTAAGTATGATCCCCTAGAAATCAAGCGTTCCCTGGCAAAATTCCCCATAGCAGCAACAATTTTTCTTTTACTTCTAATGGAATGCTTTAGCAACCCAAAACAAAATTCAAGGGAAATCACTTCATCTGAGTGAAATAGAGCTTAAGGGATGCTGCTTACAATGCAAAGTTTCCTCATTGATTATTGAAAATGAAAGATGCCACTCTTGATTAAAAAAAAAAAAAAGAAAGAAAATCTCTCGTGTGGAAAACAAAAAAGCCTTTCTAGGCAGTCTACATCATTATGGAAACTTTGCCCAAACCAGGAATCAGTGGCCCAGCAAAAGTTTGATTTTTTTTTTTTAAATCAAGCTAAGATTCACCACCAGACTTGGGAGGAGATTAGAAAATGAGAGAGGGTGAAATTTTAACACTTCTTAGTGGTGGTCCCTGTTGGAGGTTTCTCTTAGCTCAGTTTATAAATTGAACAGGGCTATTCATCTATTTTTGAGGGGTGAGTGGGGTAAATACCAAGCTGGGGTTTGCATTCCCTCCCCCTTAATACTTCTCAGTATCTGTGGGTATGTAGGAGGGGAAAGGGGGTACGCAGCAGACAAATCTGAAAATATCTCTGATGTATCAGTGGGAGATATAAAAAGGCACATATACCCTTTTAGATTAGGAAGAAACAGAGGACTGACATATATCAAGAAATGTATTCTTTTATGCCATGTTTTCTGTGAGTTTCTAAAGGAATCGGGGTGGGGGAGGAATGGGAATGGGAAATAAGAAACTCTTACGTGACCCACTCTGGTTGATATTCAGAGCTCATCTTTTAAGGCTTATTCAGAGTTAATGGAATTTTGTGATTTGATGGAAAAGTGATTTTTTTTTAACATTTATTAATATTCATTTTTAACATGGTTACATGATTCATGCTCCACCTTTCCCCTTCAACCCCCCCCC
>NC_058135.1:31513011-31643868 GCF_016433145.1 Gracilinanus agilis
ATGGGTGCCCCAAACTTGCTCTATTTCTTTTTAGCTGGGTTCGGAGCTATAGGTGAGTGTGGAGGGGGTGGGGGTGGGGCGGTTGCTCAGCCCGCGATTGAGTGAGTGAGAGCCCTTTTTAGCATGTAAATGTCTCGATTCCACGTACCTTCCACTCTGTGCCCTGTTGTGGGGTTCCTCAGTTCGTCTGGACTTGTTTTTATGTCCCCTTGAGGAGTTTTGTGTGTTTCGGTCAGGAGAGGTTAAGAGCTGCTTCTTACTCTGCCGCCATCTTAACCCGGAACCGAAAAGTGATTTTTTTAGGACTAAAAATATGTATAATAGAAAAATGTAAATCATGTTACTCCTGTGGTGCATCTTATGTTTAATGTCTTGCATTCCTGAATAGATTAAAAGCTATCCTACTTGTGTCTCTGGAGTTAGTTTTTTAACTCTCATTTCCCTTTGGTTGCAAAACCTTCCCCAAATGATGATAAACAACGTGAACTATCATAACTTGAAGATCGAATACAAGTCATAGTCTGGGGAAGACAGAAAACAGTTGCCAGGCTGAAAGCAACTTTTTTAGGAGACTTAAAAGATTTTTAATCTTTTGTTTTTACACCACCTTCATGGTATATCCATCTGCCCTCAGATTCCCAGAGAGTCATCCCTTGTGACAAAGGGGAAAAAAGCAGTTAAATATCTAATCATCACATCAGCTAAGGATGGCATTCTATATAGTGATCCAGACTCTCAGGCCTGTAAAAGTGAAATTTGGGAAATGCCATCTAAAAATGTATATATTTCTATGGACATGGGAAATGTATCAAACTGGTTTCCGTTTCCGGGTTTTTGGGCGTGGGGAGGCCGACGTCTTGACGCAGGGAAGAGTTTATAATCTCCTGGGTTAGGAGGGGTTTCTCTCTTGGCCAGCAGACTCGAGACAGGAAACAGGAGACAGTAATGGCGAGGGCGGCGATTTTGAATGCTTACAAGCGCGTGGTCTAATTATCTATCAGCATGGCTTTAATTAAATTACTAATTTATATTATTATAGCAGCCTTTATCATTTTTAATATTTATAGGCCCCACCTTTCTACAGAAAGGAAGGTCTGGATTTCTCTTCCTCTTCTTTGAGGCCAGAGTAGGAAAAAAGGAATAAATGTCCACCACGTGCCAGACACTATGCTAAACACTTTACAAATATTATCACATTTGATCCTCACAGCAACCTAGGAAGTAGATGCCCTTGTTCATCTCCACTGTACAGTGGAGGAAACTGAAGCTGGAAAAGGGTAAGTGAATTGCCCAAGGTCACCCAGTCAATAAATATTGCAAGCTGGCGGTGAGCTCAGCTCTTGCTGACTCTAGCCGGGTACTCTATCTACTGCATCACCAAGTACACTTATTTTTGCACAACATTCAGGTTGTTGTTTTTTTTAATCCTTATTCTTTGAGACTCAAAGTTTATTTTTATCAATAAGTTGAAAAGTAGAAAACTCATTTCTTGGTGAATTAGGGGAACAAAATTGGAGTATCAAGTACAAGACTGACATTCTGTAAACCCATCTTGGCAAACCTATGGAAACGGATGCCTGAGGGGTCTGTTCTCCTCCCTCTCTCCATGTGGGTCTGAGGACATTTTTCATATCACCTACCCCTCTGCTCAGCAACCCAATGGGCATGCTTCCTCCATTCCCTGTCTGGGGTGCCTGAGGGTCATAGTTTGGGTACTCAGTCTCTAAGAGCTTCACCAATACTGCTTTAGACTAATGTTTCTTAGACTGAGAATTTTTAGACCTCTTCCCTTTCTCCCAATAACCACCAAAGGCAGTCAGGAATTCAGAAGAATGAGGGGAAACTGAGGCCATAGGCTAGATACTAAGTCTGAATGATTTCCTCACTTTAGGATCCTTATGCTTTTAATAACCTTGTCTGGAGTAGAACAGGGTAAATATCTGCTCACATTGTTTAATCTGCACTATTAACACTTTTTTAAACCTTTATAGTCAACAAAACAATGCGTCCAACTCTATTTGTAGTTTGTTGACTTCGGACTGAGAGAACATTTAGTAAGAACTCCTCTGAGCTACCTGAGTTAGCTCCCACAAACCACTGAACTTATCCCCATTCTTCTGATATCTATTGTTTGCTGAAAGATAAAGAAAGCAGTGATTTTGAAGTCAGAGGATCTGTCTACCTGCTCTACCTCTGTGAACTTGGATAAGTCATTTAGAAAACTGACTCAGTTTCCTTACCTGTAAAATAAGGAGGTGGTATGAGATGATCCCTTCAGTTCCTTCCAACTCTTGTTCTAAGATCCAATGTCTTAGATTTTGTTTCTGTGCAAGTGGGAAGAGG
This sequence comes from Gracilinanus agilis, assembly GCF_016433145.1. Classification (NCBI taxonomy): domain Eukaryota; kingdom Metazoa; phylum Chordata; class Mammalia; order Didelphimorphia; family Didelphidae; genus Gracilinanus; species Gracilinanus agilis. The sequence goes on from NC_058135.1 coordinate 31,515,355, forward strand.
AAAACTTCCATGGAAGTACATTTGAAAAGAACGACTGTAAAATTTACCTGCTCTACTTTAATTCAGTAGCATTTGTTAAAGAATCTAACGCAATGTGCACATGAGGTAGTATAATTTGCCATGGAGAAAACCCTGAGTCATGCACTGGAGTCTGGGAGTCTGGGCTCTGGAGTCAGGAAGACCTCAGTTCAAATCCATCCCTAGATACTCACTAGCTCTGGGTCACTAAACAAGTCATTTAATCTCTGCCTGCTTCAATTTACTCTGCCATGCCTACCTTCTAGGGTTGTTGTGAGGATTAAATAAATATTTGCATATTATTTAGCTTGGTGCCTGGCTCCTAGCAGGTACTTGAGAAATGTTTATTTCTTTTTTTTTGGCTTTGTTATGGAGAAACAAAATTCAAAAGCCCTAATAAGAGTAGATTGGGAAGATGATTTAAGTATTTATCTACAGCTTGATTCATTATTTCTTGCAATGTAATAACTATCATGCCTCTCAGAGTATCAGAAACCTTTGTGTTTTTAATTATATTTTATTTATTTCATCAAATATTTCCCAATTATGTAGAAAAAGCATAACAATTACTTTTTTTTTTAACCCTTGTACTTCGGTGTATTGTCTCATAGGTGGAAGAATGGTAAGGGTGGGCAATGGGGGTCGAGTGACTTGCCCAGGGTCACACAGCTGGGAAGTGGCTGAGGCCGGGTTTGAACCTAGGACCTCTAGGCCTGACTCTCACTCCACTGAGCTACCCAGCTGCCCCCCATAACAAATACTTTTAAAAAATTTCAGTTCCAGAATCTCTCCTTTCCTTCTGTCTTTTCCCTTTTCATGAGAAGGCAAATAATTTGATATTTATTATACATGTGAAGTCATGTAAAACATATTTACATATTAGCCATGTTACAAAAGAAAACATAGATAAAAATAAAAAAAAAATTTAAAAATATGCTTCATAAAAAAATCTGCACTCAGAATTTATTAGTTTTTTTCTCAGGGGATGGATAGCATTTTCCATCATGGGTCCTTTGTCCTGATTATCACAATTGATTATTATACAATAATGCCATTACTCTGTACAATGTTCTCCTGGTGTTGCTCTCTTCCTTTTGCCTGAGTTCGTATAAGTTCGGAAGACTTGGTTTTGAGTACAGTTTGAACTCAACCTTCAACAGTGGGAAATCTATGGCACCAGGAAAGATTCTTCTAAGTACCCACTTTGGGGGAAAAAAAGGGTGAAATGCTCATACAGTCTCAGGGATACATGTAGCTGGATGAACAGAGTTCTTCTTAATTTGTCCATCTAAATATTTACACATATCCAAAGGGGCAGAACAGAGTAGAGAGAGAAACCTAGGCACAGACTTGAATAGGATGAAGAAATCATATGAGAAAGAAAGCATTTGGGAATTATGCTTCTATTTCTAAGAATCCCCCAAACCAGTCTTTATTGTAAAAGCTCTTCTTATTTTTCTTGTTGTTCAGTCATTTCAATCATGTCCAACTATTTTTGACCCCATTTGGGATTTTCATTTTTGTGGCATACAATTTCCCTCACTCTTCCAGTCGTGTCATGGAAGCTGATTCTCTTGAGCTCTCTATTGCTGGCTCATTTTCACGTAGTGCTCAGTACAATTGTCAGCAATTTCCCAGCTCTCACTAAATAAATCTTATACTTCTGATGCTCTAAAATTCCAAAGACATCTTGCAAAACTTGTGCTTTCAGTCATATCCAGCACCTGTAAAGGCATTGACCCAGGTCCAAAATGGGAGTCCTTCCACGTTGGCCAAATGCCTGGCTGTACCCAGAGCCAGAGAGAATGTCACAATCCTCCAGCAGCTGAAGGTAGCAGAGCTCTTGGCACCAGATCCATGCCATTCCAGATGGCACTGTAGAAGGCTGCTAGTCACTAGTATTTGCAGGAATAAGAGCTTATTTAAACTGCTGAAAATGGCCTGGTAAAAAGACAGATGATCTTTGGCTTCTTTCATTAGGAGACTACTTTGCCTGCATATATAGTGCGGAATGTTCCCAGGTGTCCTAATGGACTTATTTGGCAATAATATATTATAGTAGATATATCTCAGATTTGAAGAGAATATTTTCTGAACCGTGTTTTACTTTGATTATATAGAAAGTTCTTAAAGTTCAGTTGCGTAAAGGTGTCTTCAGGGATTTTTCCTGGGTGTAACCAAGGAATTGCTCACCAGGGATGACTTTGGGTGGTTTTCCGGCCTTTCATCTTTTTTTTTTCTTTTCCCCACATGCATCAGCCAACTCCCAGAGTCTCATAACTAGAGCCAAGAGGCAGAGAAGACCCTAGATGCAGCAGAGAGGGCATAGCCAATGCCATGGTGACTCACAATGCCTATAGAATTTAGCAGAATCTTATTAAAAGCCATTTATGAAGAATATTTATTTAGTGAGCATATACTGTAATGGACATTGGATATAAAATCTCCTTTCAAGAACAAAGATTTCATCCATATGGGTATTTCTTATACTAACACAGATACCTGCAACTTGCAGGGTCACTTTACTGAAACCATGCCTATATATGTATAGTTAAAATAATTAAGACCCTTACCTTCTGTCTTGGAATTGATACAAAGTATTGTGTCCAAGGTAGAAAAGCTGTAAGGGCTAGGCAACCAGGGTCCCACAGCTCTGAATAAGTGTCTGAGGTAAAACTTGAACTCAAGTGCTTCCAACCTCAGGACCAGCACCCTGTCCACTAAGCCAAATGCCTGTCCCCAACATATTATTTTAAAAATGAGTGGCAACTTAGTGTTTAGCATAGGGCCTGCCACATAATAGTTACTCAAATGATTCTCTCTTCCACTTTTCTTCTTTTGTCTTTGTATACATAGAATGCTTCTTTGTTATAGGCTATCAAAAAGAGGTGAAATCATTTCTTTTGGCTGCCTTTCTATTACTTTACCTAAGGAAGGAGGATGAAAGAAGAGAGCTAAATACTGGATATCCACAATTTTAAACCTTTTTTTAAAAAAAGCCATAGAAAGAAAATTATTATTTCCGATTTAGGAGTTATAATTTCACATTCCAAACTAATTAATTTTGGTGTTATATTTGTCATTATTCAGTTGTTAAGTCATGTCCAATTTTTTTGACTCCCTAGACCCATAGCATGCCAATAACATCTATGGGGTTTTTTTTTGGCAAAGGTATTGGAATGGTTTGCCATTTCCTTTTCCAATGGATGAAAGCAAAGAGAGGTTAAATGACTCATCCAGGGTCACATAGCTAGTAAGTGTCTAAGGTCAGATTTGATCTCAGTTCTTATATTTATGTTTAATTTAGCTAATTGAACATTAATTGAATTTATTATATTTTCAATCAATTAGAGGTGGAATTTAAATCCAGATCCACTGACAACATGGCTAGGTCTTTTTCACTGAATCATGTTACAAGTGATTGAAGATAGCTCTCCAGTGTCCTTTCTTAATTACAGCCTAAATGATTCTTTGGGAGAGATGACTCCTTCCAGGAGGGGACAGCTCTGGGATTCAGGGATTGCCAAATAAATATCTTACCTTGAATTTACACCTATTTTAATGAAGTTGTATGGAGCTTTGTCTTCCATTAGACAAAGCTCCATACATCTTCATTCTCACCTTTCAAAGTGTGAGGATTCATAGGCATCCCTTGCCATCAATAGAAGGTAAACATTCCCATAATAGTGATAACTGAGGTTAAAGGTGTAGTTCAGAGCTGTCCTGAGCTGGCCCCTGTCTGTCGTCAGGCACTTTGGTGTCCTGGTTACAAGTCCCATATGTTCATAAACAAATACCTTTCACAGCTTTTTATACAGAGCATCTGTGTAAAAGCCTAGTCACTCACCTCATTCACATGCACCAAAATAGAAATAAATAATCCAGGAAAAGGAGCAGGTTGGAAGAAACAGAGAAATGGAAGAAAATCATGCATAAGGGAAAAATATTGTAAAAATCTATTACATTTAGATTTTTTTTAAAACATTGCCTTGTTAATAATTAGTGGAATCTCTTGCTCCTATTTATAACTTTCTTCTTTCTTTTGCCACTGAAAAGTGCCTTATTCTTCATTTAGAGATGCTTTAAAATCTAATTATTATACACTAGAGATATATCTTATTTTATTTTATTTTTATCTTCATATTATTCATTCTTGTAAGTGAATAGTCCTATAAGTCCAAAACTCCCAAACATACCCAAATAAACAAGTGATAAATCATGTGTTTTCATCTGCTTTTCTACTTCAACATTTTTTTCCTAGAGGTGGATAGCCTTCTTTTTCATAAGTCCTCAGAATTGTCCTGGATTATATTGCTGTTAGTAACAAAGTCTATCACATCTGATCTTTCCACAATATTGCACTTACTGTTTATAGTTCTCCTGGTTCTGCTTATTTCACTCTGCATCAGTTTATCAGTCTTTACCAGGGATATATCTTGCATATTTCCCTTTCACATTCATTAGGCTTCTAGTTTCATTCATGCCTTCTTCTCCTGGAAGAGAGGATCTGATTTCCTTTACCTGCCTTACATGTATTCTCTCCCTTCTCCAAACCATCCTTCATCTATCAATTTGTTGTTGTTCAGTAGTTTCAGTTGTGTCTTTCTCTTTGTGATTCCATTTGGGTTACTTTTTTTTTTTTTTTGACAAAGATTCTGGAGTGGTTTGCCATTTCCCTCTCCAACTCATTTTACAGAAACTGAGGCAAACAGGGTTAAGTGACTTGCTCAGGATCACACAGCTAGAAAGTGTTTGAGGCCAAATTTGAATTCAAGCAAATGAATCTTCCTGACTCCAGTTCTGGCACTGCATACAGTATACCATCTCACTGCCCAGTGCTATTCAATATCTAGTTCTTAATAAATATATTCAACAAAAATGTATAAGATGCCTTCTGTGAGGCAGTCACTGTGGTGGGGTTGGAGATACAAAGACAAAAGGAATTAGTCCTAGTCTTCAAGTCTATTGGGAGGAAACAATCATGTTCCCAGAAAATGAAATGTAAACTATACATCAAATAGAAAGAGTGGTTTCTTTTAAGAGGGTCCTAGAAATGAGATGGAAATCAAGAAAAGACTTCTTGGAGGAGCTGCTGCCTGAGCTGAATTTAGGCAAAGATTCTTTGAAACTGGGGAGGAGAGAACCGTAGACATGCCAAGACACAGAGCCTGGAGATGCATTATCCCATGTGAGGAATGCTATGAGGCGACCAACATACACATCTATCCATATGAGACTTGTTTGCAGTATAATCTGTGCCAGTGGGCTTTGAGGCAGGGGTTAGAGAAGGAACCCTAATTGTTTAGCTTGGAAAAGAGGTTTAGTTTGGGACACTGTAATTGCCTTCATGTAAGGGAATGGATGTCAAAAAGCAAGAAATTAGGTTTGTTCTGCCAAATAGGTAAAATTTTTATATGATGGCTTCATTTCAAAGCACTTTAAAGTTTTCAAAGTACTTTATAGATATTTCATTTTGTCATTACAATAATCCCGGTAGGCTATACTATTTTCTCTATATTACAAATGAGATAATTCTAGCAGATTGAGGTCAAGTGATTTACCCAGGGTCACACACACAGCTAGTAAGTGTCTAAGGTGTGATTCAAAACTCTGGTCTTCCTGCCTCTGAGTCCTGAGTTTTATTTCCTGCTTCACAAACATTTCAAAACCTTCAGTCATGCTTCTCTCCATCTCTCCAGATTGATCAGATATTATTCCCCATTATGCATTCTCCATTTAAACCAGTTGAATTCCACATATAAGATATCCCATCTCCCATCTTCATGCCTTTGCAGAGGCTGCCTGCTCCCCATACCAAAAGTATTCTTCTTCCTCACTTTCACATCAGAATTAATAACTTCCTCTGAAGCACAGTTCAAATGCCTTGAGTCCTTTGTTAATCTTCTCTATTCTGCTTACTAGTTAATAGAGTAGTCCTCTTTTCCTTTCTCCATTAAAATGATTTTGTTTTTATTTGACAGTTTCCATATATTTGTCTGTGCACATATTTGCAATGTTATTTAAATTCCTTGAACACAAGAAGCATTTCATTCTGAAAATTGTGCTTATTCAGTGCTTAGTTATTCTTTTTTGCTTTCCTTTTTATGCAAAGTAATAGGAAAAAAAATCTGAACCTCTCTTTGATGTAATATAACACTATATGTGCAAAGTCTCTCACCATAGAAATCCCGCTTTTAAAACAATATGATGCAATGGCTAGAGCATTGGGATAATTCTCAGGAAGACGTGAGGTCAAATTCTGTATGTTTTGGGATATCACCTAATCCCTTCCATCAGTTTCACCTCTGTAAAATGGGAATAATAATCATACCTGTCTTATAGGTTGTTGTACATTCAAGTTCTATATTGATAGAGATATAGGTATATTAATCAGTGAGTCCAGAAAGCCAATGAAGTGATGTCCAAGGAAATGGAACTGTTCATTTTTTCATCTACAGATAAAATATTTTCACGAGCAAAAGAAAATATGTTGACCAAGTAAAATAGCAGACAGAAGTATAGGAAATTAGCAATTAATTAATAATTAATAAATGCCTTTGCTTTGAGCTAATTGTTTCTACTGGCTAAGTACTAAATGTAAACTCATTGGTCTTTGAGATTTGGACAACCCTAGGAGTAATCAGGTTTTCCTGGGGTCTCGATATGCAAATCTATGAGTGTCAATTTGGGAAGGTACCTCCGAGGGGAGCGCTTTGTATTGTTGCTGGTATGTGTGTGTGTGTTATATGTATATTAAATTTAATATTAATAAGATTAATATAAAATAACAGAATTATGAAGCTACATTAGTCGACTGCTATATCTTCTGAACTTCCCTCTACTCCTTTCTGTACACTTTAAGAAATATTTTACTGATGCTTTTTTTTTGTCTGAATTCACCAACTCACCCTCCACTGACTTCTGGCTAGACTCTAATCTTGCTTTGATTAACTTTGATTTGAATTTTGCTTTTGGAGGAATAAAGGATGTTGTGGAGGTGAATAGATGTATACACATGCTCAATCCCACCTCTCTCCCTTGCTCTGCCACCCCAATCTAGCAAGCTGCAATCCACAATTTAGAAAATTCTGCTTTAAAGAGTGGGTATCAAATAGATGATGAGGCAGAGGACATTTTGGAGATGAGAGGACAAGGAATTTAAGCAAAGGTAGGGAGGTACAGAGTATTTACATAAGACTTCTTTGACTCTTCTCACCCCAACAAATATCCTCTTGAATCTCAGAGTGTTACACATGAGCTTATTAGATTGGAAGTGTAATATCCTGGACCTAGAACTTCAGAAGTTTTCCATCAAGGATCAGAAGAGGCATGATCTTGAAGTGGGAGGCTTTGAGTGGTGGTTCTGCCTGCAGGTATTTTTGAATTCTTGCTGCCTCTGACTGGCTGCATTTCTGCCTTCCATCTTAACCATTTTTGTGATGGTAGATTTCTCCATTATCCCAATTTTTCCCTTGCTAGAATGGAGAAACAACTCTTGATTACTACCCCATATCCCTAACCTGATGTTCAGAATCACCCGGTCTTCTTTGCTTTCATCTCATCCTGGAGTACTCTCAAGCAGGTGGGACTAAAGTTGTTTTCTGGTGGTTCTCTGCTGCTCTCTGCTGTCACTGGTAAAACCCATTATCTCTGGGCTGGTTTTCCTCTCTGCCTATTAACCTTGTCAGCCATAGGTTCAGATAGCATTCATTGTGTCCTTTGGGAACTTACAATCTAATCAAGAGACAATAAATATGTATGTCAAACAACTGGAATATTGCAAATATTGCATAAGAATAATGCAAAGGAAATAATTAGACAAATACAAAACACAAATACAGATTGAATATATAAGTCATGAATACCTTCAAATCAGGAAACACATGTTTAAGGCTATTAGAAAATAGAAAAGAAAATATGCCTTAAATCTTGAAATATAAAAACAGAGGTAGAGGCAGGAACGAAACTGGACCTCTGAGTTAACTGATATATAGGAAACTCCCTTTGTCAATGCAAGGTTTTCAACTTCTCTGTGACACATAGTCATAGAGAGTTGCCTTGAACACAGTGACTTACCCAAAGTCACATAGCTGGTAAGTGTCAGAGATGGAAATTGAACCCAGGTTTTCTTAACTTTTAGGAGACTGGCATTACCACTATGTCTTAGCTGGCTATATAGAAATTATATAGGTATTTATTAACATTGTAAAGCAATTATGTAACTAAAAAAATCTGAATACAAATCTTTAAAATCAGAAAAAAATGATCTTCTCTTCAAGGAAGTTGAAAGGTGACTGGTGTGATTAAAGCAGCTGGTTTTTTAAAGAAGAATTTTATAGCATCTTCATGCATATTTTATATTTGATATGCATATTTATATAATGAATGGAAACCACTGACCAGACAGTATGCATTTAATTTCCATAAAATTCTATTCCTTCTCTCTGGTGGTATTCACTTCAGAGAGTAAATCTCAATAAATTACAGTCTTTATTTATCCTTCCATGAAAGGTGCCCTTATTTAAATGACGAAACAAATGCTAAATTCTACTAGCAAAAATTGGCTTATTTTGATGGAGTCTCCACCAACCAAAGCTAGTCTCCACCATCAAAGTCAACAGTTATGCTGTTGCTACTAATGGTGATGATGATAATACTTTTCAAAAGTATTATGATCTTAAGATAACTTTCCATCTTAAGTTTTAAATTTATATGTTCACGCTATTTTCAGGCAGCTAAGTGGTCCACGGTATTAGAGCACCAGGCCTGAAATCAGGAAGATCTGTGTCCAGTTTAACTTTAGACACTTGATGAGCAAGTACTTACCCTAGACAAGCCACTTTAAAAAATTAATTAATAAAAACATCTGTGTTTGCCTCAGTTCCCCAACTGTAAAATGAGAATAATATTAGAACCTAGTTTCCATGGTGGTTGTAAAGATAAATGAAATATTATTTGGAAAGCACCTAGCATAGTATCAGCACATGGTAAGAGTTACATAAATTATTCTTACTGTTATTCATTTACCTTACTGGCTACCTTGCCTTTAAAGATCAGTTGCCCATCTTTGTTTGTGTTGTACATTCTTATAACCCTGTCTTAAACTTTCTGCTGAAATGAATAGTAGAGAGAAGGTAATCAAGGTCATGGCAAAAACCACAATAATCACTACTCTAAAACAATTAAACAAACCCCTCCCCCAGATTCTAACAACTATGAAACTTCACAGTCCTGGGAGTAGCTCTGGAGGGAAAGCAGGAATAAATCTTGTCACTTAATAAGCCCTTTCCCTCCTTTCCTCTACTATAGTCATGTCCACCTGGGCCAAGGAGGGATAACTTATAAGCACCATCTTCGACATGAAGCCTTTCAGTCTTTCTACTGGTGTCCTCTCTCCCTAAATGCCCTGTATTTTATGATTTCTTTTGTATTTGTTCTGTGTATATTCATTTTCACATGTAAGACTGTAAACTCCTTAAGGATCAGGGCTATCTTGGTATTCCCAGCCTATTAATAATAATTGACAATTAATTAATAATTACCAATAAATGCTTATTAATTGATAGGAGCTTGAGTAGGATGTTCTGGAACCTTTTTGTGGGTATGAGAGGGTTCTGTTGTTTACTTTGTTCTTTTCTCCTGACTAAAAACTTTGTGATTTTCAGATTATAGATAATTCTCATTAAACAAACATAGTTCAAGGCACATCCCATGAATTGTCACCAATGATAAATGATCATATTTATGTAACACAAATGTTTCTTTTATTCCCCATCTTTGGACACATAAGCCTTTTCCAAGCCTCTTACTGTTACAAACATTGCTGCTCTGTAAAACTTGATACATATGGAGACTTTTATTTAGCCATTGACATTCTTGGGGTACATGCCCAGGAAAAGAAACATTGGATCAAAGGATATAAACAGTTTATTCACCTTTCTAAAATAATTCCAAGTTATTTTTTAGAACAGTTGTACCAATTCACAGTTCTAGCATCAGAAAATTAGTATGACTATATTCCTATAGCCCAGTGGTTCCCAAACTTTTTTGGCCTACTGCCCCCTTTCCAGAAAAAATATTACTTAGCCCCTACTAGCTACATTGAAGAATTTGCCCCAGGACAAGCTAGTTTTGCAGGTTAGCTCAATTGGTTAAATCCAGTATACCAGACTTTACAAAAAATATTTATACTATGCTCTTTGTGGTGGCAAAAAATTGGAAAATGAGGGGATGCCCTTCGACTGGGGAATGGCCGAACAAGTTGTGGTGTCTGTGGGTGATGGAATACTATTGTGCTCAAAGGAATAATGGACTGGAGGAATTCCATGTGAACTGGAATGACCTCCAGGAACTGATGCAGAGTGATAGGAGCATAACCAGGAGAACATTATACACAGAGACTGATACACTGTGGTACAATTGAATGTATTGGATTTCTCTACTGATGGACTTATGAGAAAGAACACTATCCACATTCAGAGGAAGAACAGTGGGAAGAAAAACACAGAAGAAAAACAACTGCTTGATCAGTTGATGGGGATCTGATGGGGATGTAGAATCTAAACAATCACCCTAGTGCAAATATCAATAATATTTCTTGATCAATGAAAATAAAATAAAAAAGAATAAAATGACTAATTCAATTGTTTTGACACAATAAATCCTTCTCATCAAGTACTTAAACAACAATGTACATTTCCTCCAAACAGTTCATTTATTGGTTGTTAAAAGAAAGGAGATGCGTATTTTTTAACTTTGATGGTATGATTCTAATATTTGCCCTTGTTTTATTTTATTTTATTTTTTTACCAGAATGTTTCTGCTTCTTAATTTTTATGAAATTTACTTCTGGTTGCTCAGATTGGTCTTTTGATGATATTTTCTAAGTACTAAATCACTTTTATGTTTTTGCATATTACTTAAAATTGTTCACATTCAGCATTCTTGATGCAGAATTATTTTATCATATTTACCTACTAAAGTTTAATTTAGTAGGTAGTTTAGTTCAGTAGATCATTTGTCAGTCAGACATTTTATGTAAATTTAGTTTTTATAAGTAATATTGATATGACAATTTTTTCATGTTTCTTTTCTTCAATTGATATTAGGCAATGAATATTAAAAACAAAATAGATGAACAGTTCCTGCCTTAAAAGAGCTTATAGTATATTGCATGAGGGAAAATAATAAGTATACAAAGGTAAGTAAATAAAAATTAGTTTTTAGTAAGTGGTGGAGGGAATCAGAAAAATCTGAGAATAGGAAGTGCTGCTTAAGCTGAGTCTTGAAGAGAGCAAAGGGTTCTAAGAGATAAATGTAAGGAGGAAGAACATATATGGAGCAAAGCAATGCAAGGCTCATAGCTGGGAGATAGAATGATCTATGTGAGGATTATCAGTTTGCTAGGAATGTGGAGTTCATGAAGGTAAGTAATATAAATGGCCTATTTTCTTTCTGTTAAGAACTTTTTCTTGGTCTAGACTAGAGTGTCAGAGGTGGAATTTCTGGGCTAACAAATAATTTTTAAAATGTTTGCATAATTCCAAGTGACTTTCCAGAATGATTGAACCAAGTCATATTTCTGTCAGGAGTGAGTTGGTATGTCTGTTTACTCCAAATCTCTCTAAAAGTGTTTCCTCCCAACTTTGCTCTTTGAATTTAATTATAACATACTTTTTACTCAAATAAGGACTGATCTAAATAATTCAAGAAGCATCATTTGTTCCTGAGTAGAACAAGGCAATATAATAAAAATGACAGTCATGCCTAAATTAATTTAACTATTTAGTGACATACCATTTAAATTACTAAAGATACGCTGAGCTAGAAAAAAATAACAAAATTCATCTCAAAGAACAAAAAGTCAAGAATAACAAGGGAATTAAGAAAAAATATGACAGTGTTATGATTAAAAATAATAAAGACTGATAGTATAAGAGAAAAGTTTATTTTAATAGCCATGGCCTTGTTGGTGAAATATCTATGACCACGCTTGACTACCTTTAAATTTACTGCCAGAGCCCATTCTCTCTCTCTCTCTCTCTCTCTCTCTCTCTCTCTCTCTCTCTCTCTCTCTCTCTCTCTCTCTTTTCTTTTTTGTGTAAAATGAATAACAGTAAGAATAATTTATGTAACTCTTACCATGTGCTGATACTATGCTAGGTGTTTTCCAAATAATATTTCATTTATCTTTACAACCACCATGGAAACTAGGTTCTAATATTATTCTCATTTTACAGTTGGGGAACTGAGGCAAACACAGATGTTTTTATTAATTAATTTTTTAAAGTGGCTTGTCCAGGGTAAGTACTTGCTCATCAAGTGTCTGAAGTTAAACTGGACACAGATCTTCCTGATTTCAGGCCTGGTGCTCTAATACCGTGGACCACTTAGCTGCCTGAAAATAGTGTAAACATATAAATTTAAAACTTAAGATGGAAATATTATTATGCATTCCTCTTCCTTTTTGCACCTACAACTTTTTTCCCAATAGTAGAAAAAGAATTTATTGATCAAAGTAGGGGAATTCACATATACTAGTTCCCTTTTACGAATGTAATAATGAGATAAAGCAATTTTTGAAAACTCTTCAGAGACTTAAGGACTTCAAAAATCTAGGTTATTATGGAAATCCATGACACATTCCTAATAAAAATCTATTAGTTACTCCTTAAACAGTAGAGAATTCAATCAAAATTTGTACCTGCCATGTGTAAAAGAAAAACGTATAAGCAAGTTTTGTTGTTCAAATAATGGCATATTTTTGCCATATCTAATAGTCTTTTTTCCTGATTCTGATGCTGCCCAATCATTCTATTGCATTTGATACTATTGATTACTTTCTCTACCTGTATATGATTCTCTTAGAGTGTTCATGACACTTTTCGCTCATAATTCTTTCCCTACTTTTTTAAAACTTTTCCCCAATCACCTGTAAAAACAATTTTTGATATTTAAAAAATTAATTTTGAGTTCCACATCCTCTCTCTCCATTCTCCTCTCCCCTCATTGAGATCATAAGCAATTTGTTATACATTTTACATGTACAATGATGTAAAACATTTTTTCCATGTTAGTCCTTTTATGGAAGAAAATAAAAACAGTGGAGAGAGAAATTGAAATACTTTGTATGCTTTGATCTGAAGAATTCCATCAGTTCTTCCTCTGAGGTCAAATGACATTTTTCATCATGAGTCCTTTGGGATTATCATGTATCATTGTATTGCTGAGAATAGCTGTTATTCACACAGTTGTCCATTGTACAATATTTACAGTATACAGTTCTGCTCTCTTTACTCTTTAACAATTCATCTTTCCAGATTTTTCTGAAAGCATCCTGCTCATTATTTCTTGTAGCGCAAGTGCTAACTAGGCCGCTAAGGTTAAATCATTTTTCTGGGATCACACAGCTAGGAAGTGTCTGAAGTCATATTTGAACCCAAGACTTTCTGTCTCCAGGCATGGATCTCTCTCCACTGAGCCATCCAGCTGAACCCCCTCCTCCAATTCTACTTTTTAAAGAGTTCCTTCTTTAGTGGATTTTTGTACATCTTTCTCCATGTGGCCAATTCTGCTTTTTAGGAAGTTCTTTTCTTCATTAGATATTTGGATCTCTTTTACCAATTGGTTTATTCTGTATTGTAATGTATTCTTTTCTTCAGGATTTTTTGTGCCTCATTTACTAAGCTGTCAATACTTTGTTTCATGTTTTTCCTGCATCTCTCTCATTTCTTTCCCCATTTTTTTCTATTTCGTTTATTTGATTTTTAAAATTATATTTGAGTTCTTCTAGGAATTCTTTTTGATCTTGTGACCAATTTACATTGTTCTTTAAGGCTGTGAATGGGAGAATATTGACTTTGTTTTCTTATTCTGAGTTTGGGTTTTGGTGGTCTTCCTTTTCACCAAAACAACTTTCTGTTTTTTAGCTTGTTGTTTTTGTTTTTGTTCATTTCCTCAGTCTTTTTCTTGACTTTTAACATTAAAAAACTGTGAAAGTTGGACTCTATTCCTGTGGCAAAAGGGACACTGTACCAAGCTTCAGGTTCTTTGCCCAGTTGCTTTCAGAGCTAGTTGTGGGGATTTATAAGTTTTCAGTTCTTCTGAGGTGGTATGATCTAATAGGAGATGTGTTTAATACTCTTCTGGCCTATGAGCCATCACAAGAATGCTTTTCCACCCTGGAACCTCAGGGACCCCATCTCCCCTGTAACCACAAACATTGGTTTATTAGAGCTCCTCTTCACCCTGGGACCATAATCTGGAACTTCAACCAAGGACTGCAACCTCGATCTGCATGTGGGAAATATAACAAAGTTCTGCATCCAGAGCAGCAAAGGGACCCCTGTAATCTGATTCTTACCTGTTGTCCAACCCCCTTATGTCCATTGCACCCAAGGGTTGTCCTGACTTGCCTAATGTTTTGTGCTGATCTGCACTCCATTCCAACCTCAGTGTAATCAATCTTTCATGCTGACCTCAGTTATCTTAGGCTGAAAAAATTTTTCACTCCATCTTTTGTTGTTTCTGTCTCTCTAGAATTCATTTTGAAGCATTGTGTCATAGTTGTTTGGAGAGTAACTGGGAGAGATCGGGAGAAACCCTGTTCCTTTTCCACCGTCTTGGTTCTATTTTCACCTATAGCCTTTTTTCCATTTTTAATCTGCTTTATTTTTTTAAAATAATTTTTATTTTTTAGAAAAGTCATCATGGTTACATGATTCATGTTCTTACTTTCCCCTCCCCCCACCTCCTCCCGCCCCCACCCATAGCCTTTTAAAACAAAAGTTGAATTGTTTTAATTGCACACCATGTGAAGTCACTATTTTTCTTCTTTTTCCAAATTTGTTATTGATTTTCATCTCTGTTCTAGTGAGTTGATTGTAGAGTATACATAAATGACTGACTTAGAAAAGGTAAGCATTTGTTGCTAGCCTATTAGAACTTAGGTGATTTCTTACTTGATGTATTGGGTCTATCTCATCCTTACTCTTTTCTCTAAAAGATATTCATGCCTTTGAAAATATACAACATCTGTTATGGCTGAACCCCAATGATGTTCCCTTTCTTTAATTTATATTCCTCACAGGTCTGATAGAGGAATAAATAGAAGCTAGCTATCTAACTGTTGAGGACAGAGATAAATGATCTTCTTAAAACTGGCAGCAGACAGGATTCAAACTAGATGACTAGACTTGAGTTGTGAGTATTCACCCAAATAATTTCCAGGCACAGATATTGAAGGTAAAGGTTATATTAAGAAGTAAAAAGGAAAACTAGAGGAGTTAATGAAGGTATTTAGATAAGGAAAGGTGACCCTGAACTATTAGGTTGAAGCTGCACTTCCCCCCCACAGGAGGGGGTGAAGGCACTTAACTGATTTTGCTCTCTTGTTTGATAATTTACATATCTAATTCACTAAATCACTAAATAATTATTATATTGATATTTATAAGGATTAATTCTAACAAACAGGCTAACCCCTGAGTAGAAACCATACTGGCTTATGCCACAATGGCTACTCAGGTGAACCCTCAAGTTAGAAGCAGTAAGCAGTATGTCTGCTCACTTCAACCCGCACAAAGCAACTGCCAACTCTTCTCAACTGCCCCCTCACCCAAAGTTCTCCAGGGAGATCCCCTGGAATTCTGGGTGAGGCTGTCCCTGTATCTTTGCAGGGATTCTATGCATCCATCTCTACATAATAGTAATTTCCCCCTTTTCTAGTAGGAATTTCCACTGGTAATTCTGCAGGCTTAAGATATTGTAGCACAGATTACCCTGTCTGCACTAAACCTAAATTACTTCCTAAATGTCTTATTCCTAACCCCTTAACAGTCTTGCTTTGCTATGGCTTACTATACTATATACCCCTAACTAAGGAGGGAAAAAGGAAAGTATAAACAAGGGAAAAAACAGGTTTTGGTATCAAATACAAACATCATAACAAATGTAACAGATTATCACAAACAGAAAATCCAAAACTGCAACAATTATAAGTTGCAAGCACTGTCCCTAAAGCATGCAATGCAAACATCTTTGAAACACATTCAAAGCAAAAATGTAACAACCTACAGATCTAAAACTTGCTCCTAACTCATAACAAAAGAACATGGTAAAATTCCATAAGCCAAATGTCATAAAACCAAGTTTCCATGTTAGTACCTTACTTAAGCTAAGTTAATGGTGTTAATAATCCTAAATTTTAAGTCATTAGTATATTAATTTTATTTTGTTAGTCATAAGTATATGTACACTATATACATTACTTAGTCTTATAGACTATAGTGACTTTCCCTGACTAACTCTATTTCAAAGACCCCTAAAGCTATCTTTCCTTAAGATGTTAGTAACTCTATTCTATGGGTTAGTAATTATAACACAGGCTATCCACAATGCCTATTTACAGATGGAAGTTACCTTGATGTCTACCAAATCAAAAAGCAAACAATGGATCTTTTGATATGTTAGAGATCCTAGGATATCCTTCCCATATATATAATACATATATTCAGAAGAGACTCTTATTTATCTACATGAGGTCTATATCAAAAAGTGACAATCAGTTTGTGTTGTGTCCAATGAACTAATGAGTACTGATGTATGCACATACTTACCCTTACTGCAAGGATCTTCTGGCCCACTGGAGAACCACAATTCTCCTTCTGTAGCCATATATAGTGTGGCATGCAACTACCATGTGATGTCTCATATGTACAATGTGTGTTTATAACATGATATTGCTGCTCCATGTATTCCTTCCTTCCAGTCCTCTTCCTGCACAGTACTTAATAAAGATTACAACACTCTTGTGATTGTCCATTCCTTCGTGCCGCCTCTGCCGTGAATTTCTGCAGCTTGTAGTTCCTATGTTCTTCGTTTCTTCCTCTGTACTGCATGCATACTTGTCTGCCGTCTGTCATCCTGTCTGATGGTTGACTTGTCACCTTCTTAATCAGGAACATTAGTTGTGATATAATTGTGTTAACTTTGTGTTGTTTTGTGTTGCAAAAAATTTTGCAGTTTTTTTTTTCTTGGTGTTTTTTCTTTTTTAGAATTTCAAGCAGTTCATTCATTTTCAACATAATCATCTGTTTGTTGTGGATCTGGTAGTGCATTCATTTCACTTTGCTCTAAGTCAGGAGGTTCTTCATGATGTTCTTCATGTACAGCATGTTCTTTAACAGGCTTCACATGCGTGATGGGGAACCAAGGGTCCCTATTCTCAACTTTCACACAAGTTGGGCTAGTTAATAGCACCTGGAAAGACCCGACCCATTTAGGGTCTAGAACAGATTTTCTTGTAAAGTTCCTTATATAGACCATGTCTCCCGGTCTAAGCTGATGTAAGCTAAAGTCTAAAGGAACTCTCTGGGTTAACAATCCAAGTTTGTGCAATTCATCCAGTCTCTTTTTCAAAGCTTTTATATATCTACATAGCTGACATTCAGCTCCAATGTGTCTTCTGGGATGAACTATGCCATGGAGTGTGTCCATACAGGAGTTCATACAGTGACAATCGTGTGTCACTACAGGGTTGACTTCTTAAATAAAAAAGAACAATGGGGAGTGCTTGTACCCATTTCAGATGGCTTTCAGAACACACTTTCCCAATGAGAGTTTTAACTCTTATTGCAGATTTCAATTTGCCCTGAGGATGAGGGGTGATAGACTGAATGTAAACTTCTCTTTATCCCCAAGGTCTTATAAATCTCATGCAAGATGTTCTGGGAAAAGTGTGATCCATGGTCCGAATTTATTCTAGCTGGAACTGAGAACCTCAGAACTATCTCTCTCAGAAGTGTCTTCACCACAAAGGCTGCATTGTTTTTCTTTGCAGGGAACACTTCTGGCCATCGAGTCAACCTGTCAATGATGACTAGGGCATATTTGTAACCTTGACAATTGGGCATTGATATATAATCGATCTGCAAGCACTCAAACAGGGTATATGCCAATTGTCTGCCTCCTAGTCCCTTAATTCTGGTCACGCCCTGATTGTATTGCAAGCAAACCTTGCATTTCTGGCATGTTTTAATTGCACAAGTGGATCTTCCAGGAGCCGTCCAGTGCCTTCGAATACCATCCACTAGGGATTGGGTCCCATAATGGCCTTTGGCATGCAATGCACTACATAGGGTATTATATAAAGATCTTGGAAGAATGGGTTTGTCCTCACTAGAAAACCATACACCTCTCACTAATTTGGCCCCTAGATTTTCTACCCAGTGCTTCACTTCCCTTGGAGAGTATACCTGTTTTAGATCTGCTTCATCCACCAAGGAGAAGGTCAGCACATGGATAGGGCCGAATCGGGCACCGAATTTAGCCGTTATATCTGCCCTCCTGTTTCCTAATGAGACTACATCCACACCCTTTTGATGTGATTGGCAATGCATTACTGCCACTTCCTTAGGTAACTGGACAGCTTTCAGGAATTGGTTTATGAGGCTCCCATAGACTATCTCCTTCCCACCAGCAGTTATATATCCCCAATATTTCCAAATTTGGCCTGTACAATGTACTACATTAAATGCACATTTACTATTGGTCCAAACGTTCAACCTTTGACCATGGCCAATTTCTAAAGCTCTGGTGAGACTCAGGATTTCAGCACCTTGAGCACTCATGGACTTAGGTAGAGCTGCATACCATAAAGTCTCATCTTGAGTTACAGCTGCGCCTGTATACCGTTCTCCATCTATCACAAACGCAGAACCATTGGTAAACAAAGTCAAGTCGGGAGGGACCAAAGGAATATCGGTCAGGTCATCTCTCATTTTCTGAACTATGTCCAAGGTTTCTGCACAGCTATGGTTGGGTTCCCCTTCTAATGTTAAGTCTGGCATTAGTGTAGCTGGGTTGATCTCCTTACAATGATGGAAAGTTAGGTTCTCATTGCCCAGCAACACAATTTGATCCTGGGATAAGTGCTGGGATGTAAACGCTTGCAGGTTGCTGTTCTTCAACATAGTATCTATTTGATGAGGAGAGTACAGCATAATCCTGCATCCCAAAACCAGATCTGAAGATTTCTTAACCATTAGGGCTGCAGCTGCAATTGCTCTCATACATGGTGGCATTCCCCTAGCCACAACATCTAGCTGGGAGCTATAATAGGCTGTTGGTCTGAACTGATCCCCATGAGTCTGCATCAACACTGCACTGGCTATTCCCTTGTCCTCATGCACAAACAAGTGAAACGGTTTTGCATGGTCAGGGATACCAAATGCAGGACTGGACAACACAGCTGTTTTCAGTTTTTCTATAGCATGCTTATGCTCCCGTGTTAGTTTTAAAGGTTCTGAGACAGTGTTCCTAGTCAGGTCTGTTAGAGGTTTTGAGATTAGACTATAACCAGGTATCCACTGCCTACAGTAACCCATGATATCTAATATTGCATGGAGCTGCTTCTTGGTCTTAGGCATGCACAGCTTCTGTTTATGTGCAACTCTCTTTTGGGAAATCCGTCTTATACCCTTTTCCAACATGAAGCCGAGGTACTCTACTCATGGCAATACCCACTGAATCTTATTTTTGGAAATCTTGTGTCCCCTTTTGCATAGCTCTTGCAACAGATATTTGCTGTCCCTTTGACAGACTCGAGCACTTGGTGACATTAGCAAAAGGTCATCCACATAATGTACTAGCTTGCTCTCAGTGAATATGATGGACTCAAGATCTCTTTGCAGGATTTGGCAAAAGATATTTGTACTTTCAGCGAAACCCTGTGGAATTTGGGTCCAGCAGAGTTGCTTGCCCTCCCAGGAAATTGCAAAAATCTTCTGACTGGACTCATGCAGGGGTACAGTAAAATATGCACAGCACAGGTCCACAACCGTGAACCAGGCCGCATTACTTGGAATCTCGGCGATGATATTTGCCGGGCTAGGTACCACTGCATGTCCCTTCTTAACAAAATTGTTCACTGCTCTCAGATCCTGCACAAAATGCCATTGTGTCTTGCCATTTGGGTCTTTCTTTGGCTTCTTAATGGGCAAAATAGGTGTGTTGTACTCGGATATAGTGTAGACCAAAATGCCTTGTTCCAGGAGACTTTGGATAATGGGCCTGATACCCTCTGTGGCCTCTTTGCTCAACTTATACTGAGGGATTCTAGGTGGAGTACCCTCTTTCACCTTGATCTTAACTGGGGTGGCAGATTTTAAAATTCCCACATCGGTTGAATGCTTAGCCCAAACTGCCTCTGGGATATCTTTTGGTATTTCAAAGATACTCCCCATGTGTTGTTCCTCCTCTTCACCCTCCACTTGCCCTAGAAATAGCAAGGGATGGTGTTTGAGTTACTGTTTGGGTAAGTGTAGGAATATCTGTCCTGACTTATCACACTGGATAGTGGCACCTAATTTACAAAGAACATCCCTCCCCAGGAGATTGGATGGACAACCAGGTATCAACAAAAAGGAATGTTCTAAAGTCATTGGATCTATTTTCACCATCTTAGATCTTAGCGTGGGCACCAACTCCATTTGCCCAGTGGCTCCTTTTACTTTCACAGACCCCATTAGAGCACAATTTTCTGGTGCTGATGTCAACACAGACCGGGTTGCTCCAGTATCAATAAGAGCAGGATAGATTTGATCTCCTATTGTCACCATAACCAAAGGTTCCCTGTCTTTAGCTGTCTGATCAACAGGTACCAAAGGTGTTTCTATCTCTATGTCCCCCAAATCCCATTGATCTTGTTCCAGGACTTCTGTCTGTGCTGGCTCAGGATTCTGAGAGTGTAATGATGGTAAGTCTCCTTCAAAAGTGGCTTGTTGGACTGCCAATGCCTGAATTGGCATCCCTGGACTGTTCATGGGCCTATCAGTGTCAAAGTGTATCTCAGTTTTCCCAGACCATGAGTAAGGTAGAGTGTCCTTCTCTCCACTGAACATGCTTTGCTTGACTTGAGCAAAGTTAGATTCAGGAGAGGTATTTCTCTGCATTAAAGGAAATTCTACAGAATTGGGAATGTGTTTTTGGTTCATGACTACATCCCAATCCTGTGAGTCTATGCTTTCTTCTTGTATTTGCTCCCTAGACTCCATGTCAGTAACAAGAAACTTAACTCTAGATGTATTTTGCATAGGAAACAAAGTCATTGTTGTAGATTCTTCCTTTGTCCCTATTGATGTCACTTTGTTCCTCTCTTGGCTACTGACATTTATGAAACTGAATTCCTTTAAATGCATTAACTCAGAATCTACTCCAAAGGCAGCTCTCTTTGGAGTATCACAGGCTTGAAAGTGTGCTACATCTTCATGCACTTGACCCTGAAGTAGGGTTGGTACAAATTCCCTAGCTCCAGGATCTAGCTTTAAAATTCCTCTAGTATTGTAGCTACTAGACTTTTCACTTTCCCTTCCAGCTTCCCTAGTTGGTGATAGAGAAGAGGTTGTGTTTGTATCTGAGAATTTAGCACTTTCCTTCTCAACGGTCTGCAGGAGCCCATCTCCCTTATTGACACTGTCTATTTCCAAGAGATCCCCATTAGAACACTTGTCTATAATCATTGCCCTTGCTGTTTGGCCTTGCTGTACATGTAAATGATCCACAGTCTTACTACAGAATGGTTCTGTCCCCCCATAGTGAGACATACCTTCTTCAAGCTTTTATCAAGAACTTGTGCAGATGTGCCTGGTTTTCTGTCAGTGTACCCCATATCACTGTTTCCTTTCCCATAAATTCTCTCCTTAATTTCTATTATATCCTCCTCCATTTGCAACTTCTCCTCAGTCATATCTTTGTAACTTTGTGTTACCTCCTCCAATCCATAATTCATAATTTCTTCTGTACCCATTTTGTTCTTCTCACATTCCTTTGCTACATCATTATCACTGCCCTTCTCTTTTCTTGCAACAACTGCTTTCTCTAAGGCTGCTTCCTCAGTGCATAAGGTACAAGGTCTAGTTCCTTGGGACAGGTATTCTTCCATTTTTGACAAGCTTGGGGACTTACTAAACTTGGCACAGTCATGGTCATATCATCTGGCCTTCACCTTATCACTGTATCTACTATTGTTGTTGTTGTCCCTGTTATTATTATTGGTGTTACTACTATATCTGGAATTATAGTATGTATTCCTCCTGGTGTTATTGTTATTATTCCTATTTCCAAAGTTAATCTGGGACTTAAATCTACAATCCCGTACCACGTGGCCAATTTTGGAGCATAAGAAACATCTTTTTACTTTGTTGTTTGCACTGCCACTAGAGCCTCTTTTGGCTCCTCTGAATGGTGGACATCAGAGCCATATTTTTAATTTCTTCCACCTCCCTGGCCTTCTGATCTTCCCTCAATTGCTTTTTTAGCTCAGCAATCTCTCAATCTTTTTCAGAGGTTCTAGATGGTTTAGATTTACTATCCTTTGATTCATGGACATAAGCCGCTGTCTTCCTCAATTCCTCAATGGGCATAGTCTCCCATTGTGGGCAATGTAGTCTAAAATATGTCTGGATGTAGTTTTGACTCCCCTTCACAAATTGCCTCCTGATATGCTGAATGTTGTCCTCAGCAGTCATGTCCCTAAACCCTAGGATAGTCTCCCCAGCTTCCAGCAGTCTGTCTAGGTATATGCTCAGGTGTTCCTCCTTCCCCTGCTTCAATTTTTCAAATGAGCCCCATGCATTTGATCTTCTGGCATGAAGTCTCATTGCCTCTGCCAAGTCCTCCCTGCATCTCCTAAGATATGTCATATTTGCATGGGATGACAGCTCCAGATCTTGATGATGCTCTGGCCACAATGCAAGATTGGGATTGGTTCTTTTTTCTGCAATAAATTTAGCCTTCTCACTTGGGGCAAATAGTTCTGATAACAGGAGTTCAATGTCCTCGAAATTCGGATTGTAAAGCCTGACTGCCCTTTTAAATTCTTTGATTGCCTTATGTGGATTTACAAAAAACTGGGGGAACCTCCTTTTTAAAATTTCTAGATCCCCCCCATTAAATGGTTTGTAGCCCTTCACTTGTATGATCCCAGCATCCAGTTGCACAATTGTCCTATCTGTTATGGGAAGGATTGTTACAGGAGCTGCCTCTGCCTCTGCAACTTCTTGCTTTTCTGGGTTGTCATTTTTAATCTCTTGTTGTATTTCACCCCCCTTCTTTGTTGTGGCCGTGTTCTCTATTATTTCCAATTGCATAATCATCTTGGCATCTTATTCCTTCCCTTCTCTAATTTGTTTGTTAATCTCTATTAGTGTCTTCATATGTTCCAACACCATATTATTTATCCTACTTGACTATTTTCTAAACTCCAACTCTTTCCTCTCTGCATTTGCATAAGCCATTACGGTTCTCATTTCATCTTGCACTACATTTACTAGCTGACAGGCCATATCTTTCTCCAGTCTTTAGTAGAATATGAGGTTCTTGAGGATAAGGGCTTTTCATTTTTGTTTTCATATTTCTAGTGCGTAGCCTGATGTCTTGCTCGTAGTAGATACTTAATGAGTGTTGAATATAATCAACTTGAAGGTCATTAATTTTTACTAGATAGAAATATTGGTTGTATTTTTCTTGAAAGGTTAACTGAAACAACAGCTGGTTTTACTTAGAGAGCTATGAAATTTACTAAATGATTTTCTACACTTGCATAAATCCCAACCTTGTTTATATCATGTCAAGAATATACCATTTGAGAAATGACCTCATAATAATTCTTTGGCAAAAAATATGGTGCATGTTCTACGTGCTTGATTCATTTCTAAAAATAATTCTTGCTTTCAACATCCCCATGCACAGTACATTCTCCTGCTTGGCTTATATTAGTCAAAAGTATGATGAATCCCAAAAGGTAAAAGTTGGGTATAGATTTATTGTAGTTTCCTGAGTCCCCTTAGCGTTATATGCTATATGCCTTTCTACTGGTCTTGTATAAATTATTGTCAAATAGTTTTAAACAAAGTATACTTAAATAGTCATATTACTACATTATTTCTTTTTCAGCAATATTTATTGATATATTTTGTTCTTACATAATAGTCTTTCTGGCTATGCCTCCCTTTCCTACAAATGAATCTCTTTTTTAGCAAAGAAAGTGAATTTAGCAAAAAAACATTGACACAGTGACCATACCTTGAAATCATATATGCGACATGTTAGGCTTATAGACTTCCTATCCCTCTGTCAAAATGAGGGAAATGCTTTTAATTATATTTTCTCCTGGAACCTGATTTGGTTTTCAGTTACTGAGTTTATTTGACTGTATTCTTGGTTCTGTTTTTCACTCTGCATCATTTCAAATCAATCTCATCATATTTCTCTCACTCCAGATATTTGTCACTTCTTATAATATAATGATATACTTTGACATTAATATATCAGACACATAAAATTTATATGTATTTATATATGTATATATGCATGCATTTGTGTACATTTATATACACATGCACATTTATATTCCAAGCTGTTCTCCAATTGTTCCCACTTTGTTTTAGATTCCTTGTTCCTCTAAAGAGGGTTGCTGTGAATATTTTGGCAAGGGTCTTTGACTTTCTTGGACATATGACCATTGGTGGGATTGCTGGGTCAAAAGGTATAGACAGCCTTATTGGCTTTTGTTGCATAATTACAAATCATTATCAAGAATACTAGAGTGTCTTTAGAGTTCCGTCATTAACCTTGAATTAATTAAAATACATTTTTATTAAATGTCTCAATTACAGTAGAACTTCTGATATTCATTTAAAAAATCTTAAGTTCTAAATTTTCTCCTTCCTTCTTTTACCCCTTGAGATGGCAAGAAATATATTGATTATACATGTGAAGTCATGCAAAATATATTTCTATATTAGCCATGTTGCAAAAGAAAACATGTAAAAAAATAAAAAGAAAGCTGTAGTTCCATCAGTTTTCTCTCTGAATGTGGTTAATTAGCATTTAATGTGGGTCTTCCTACAGTCTCTCCCATACAAAAATGTTCTTCATTTTTATCATGTTTATCAGTATTTGTATGGTATGAGGTCAAATTTCAGCACTGTTTTCATTTGTTTTTTGCCTAGAATTAGTCATTTGATATTTTCATATGATCATTTATTATTTGGAATTCTTTCTTTGAAAACTAAGGCCATTTAACTTTGGGGGAATAGTTCTTGGTGCTTATTATACATTTCTGTTAACTCCTAATATATTTTTAATTTTAGATTTTTATAAGTGATATTGGCTGAAATATTTTTGAAATATTCTGGAAAATTAAATTTCAGAAATATTTCTTATTTTCCCTACATTGGAGATGCCAGCTATCTTTTGAGATTTCACTCTGCATTAGTTCACATCAGTCTTACCTTCTTTTCTAAATATCTTATTGATTTTTAATTATTACTCATGAATAATTTTAAATTAATATTAACATCATATTGATATGCTGTAATGTTTTCAGCTACTAGCCAGTCGGTAGGCATCCATTTTATTTCCAGTTCTTTGCTGCCTACCCCCATGAGTTCTGTTAAATTCTTATAATAGAATTCAGCGAATAGAGTACTGAGTCAGGAAGATCCTAATTCATATCCAACCTCAAACACTTGCTAGATAAATGGGCCCTAGATGAGTCACTCCAATTTTGTCTGCCTCAGTTTCTTCAACTATAAAAAAATGCTTTCCAGGGTTGTGTGAAGATCAAATGAAATGATATTTTTAAGGACTTAGTGTAGGACCCAGTACCTAAATGAGCTCTTAATAAATATTCTCTCTTTCTCTTACCCTTGTACTTAAATATTCTTTCCCTCTTTCTTTGAAGTATGGACCTAGTAGTAGTATCACTAGATAAAAGGGTTTTTAGACATGGTTCTGAATTGCTTTCTAGAACGATTGAAACAACTAGCCCCACAAAAAGAAGTATATTATTATGTCTGTCTGACCACAACTCCTCCAACAGTTGTCATTTTCTTCTTGTCATCTTTGTTTATCTGGTGAGTATGAGGTACAGGTTCAGAGTTGATTTGATCAACATTTTTCTCTTTAATAGTGCTCTGGTCTAATATAGATAAACATAGTGGCAATACTATGAACCTGGGAAACTGGAAGGAGGGAGGTGCCTCTGAGAGAAAGTTGTTAGAAAGGGGGGATTTTATTTTTTTGGAGAGGGAATTAATCAGTTCAGTTTTAGACATGTTAAAATATTGCTGGATTATCCTATTTGAAATGCCCAATAGGAAATTTAAAATGGAGAGCTGATGCTCAGGAGGGATAGTAGAGCTAGATTTGTAGCTGTGAGAGTTATATGTTTAGAGAAGATAAGTAAGCCCGTGGGAAGTAATGTGGTTATCATCAGAGTCCTCCTTCCAAAAGCAATAAGTTGGAGGAAAATTTATAGACAGTTTCTTGAGAGGTCTCATATGTAAAATACATAGAGAACTTTGTCAAATATATAAGAATATGAACCATTTCCCAACTGATAAATGGACAAAAGCTATAGACAAGTTTTTGGATGAAAAAAATCAAAATGCTCTAAATCATTGATTAGACAAATGCAAATCAAAACAATTCTGAAATATCTCACACTTATCAGACTGGCTAAAATGATAGAGAGGCAAAAGGACCAATGTTGGAGGGGATGTAGAAAAATGGTGACACCAATGCATTGTTGATGGTACTGTGAACTGATCGATTTTGGAGGGCAATCTGGAATTATATATAAAGAGTTATAAAACTGTATACCTTTTGACCCAATAATACAACTATTAAGTTTATTTCCTAAAGCTATTAAGGAGAAAGGAAAAGAAACTTTGTGTTCTAAAATATTTATAGCAACTCTTTTTGGGGTGGCAAAGAACTGGAAACTGAAGGGATATCCATCAATTGTGGAATGAATGAGCAACTTGTAGATATGTTTGTAATGGAATACGATTGTGCCATAAGAAATGACAAACAGGACGATCACAAAAAAACCTAGAAAGTCTTATTTATATATTCATATGATTCACTTTTATGATACAAAGTAAAGTGAGCAGAAACCAGGAGAACATTGTACACAGAAACAACAATAATGTCTGATCACCAAATGTGAATGACAGCTTTTATCAACAAGGCAAAGATCCAGGACAACTCTAAAGGACTCATGATAAAAAAAGATATCCAACTCCAAAGAAGGAAAAGATAGGGACCAAATACAGATTGAAACACAACATTCTTCACTTTATTTCCTTCATGAATTTTTCTCTAGTGTAAGCAACATATGTCTTATTTCACAACATGACAAACAGGGAAATATGATAATATATGTACAACCCATATCATATTACATGCCTTCTTGGGAAGGTAGGAGGGAAAAAGAATGAGACATTTTTGGACATAGCTAATGTAAGAATTTGTTTCTCTTGGATAACCATATTTATTATAATTTATTACATATCTGTAATATATTATGTCATGTTACATATATACATACATAAAATCTTTTAAAAATAGTAACTCACAAAAACTCACAAAAATTAGTGAAGAAGAAAAAGTAATTCTAAAAGAAACATTTGAAGAAATTGGGAATGTTTAGCCAAGTGGGGAAAATTATATCTGTCTTTGTTTGAGTATTAAACTTTTCTGTTTCTCTAGAAGATAGGACTACAAGTAATAACTTCAAGTTATAGTGATTCAGGCTGAGGTTAAATTAAGAGAAGAACTCCATTACAATTAAAAGGAGCCATCTGAAAATGAGCCCCTAATGAGCTATCAATGGAAGAGTTGAAGCCCTCTAGATGATTATCTGGCAGAGATGTGCAGAGAATCCCTCCATTGGGTGGAAGCTGGGGCTAGATGACTTCTGAGATGTCTTTCTAATCTAAGTACTTATTCAAGTCATGAACTGGTGTGAGGGTGGAAGGAGGGAGCAAAGTGAGCTTTAATTGATTTATTTGGAACAAAGAGCACAGGCTAAAAGAAGAGAGACTTTTTTTAAAATGAGGAGAAAAAATGATTTGATTCAGCATAGGTGGAAGGCTCTCCTAGGCAAAGATTAGAAGTTTGGAAGATTGAGAAGAATGGGATGAGAAGCATAGGTGATTGGGGGATTAATGTTGAAATTAAGTTCCAATACTTCTTGGCAGCATTCATTTTAGAAGGATGAAATCTGATCTGATGAATAATCATACTTCTTACTTGAACTTCACATTTTCAAACCAAAGCTAGTGAAAGCCATAGCAGATCATACAGCAGAGCTGGTCAATAAATTTGTAAGCTTTCTTAACCATAAATAAGTGGAGAGAACAGTGAGATAACTGAACCCTCTCACACCTTCTCTAAACTTATGCCCCACCACTGCCACCCTTGTCTACTGCACTACCTCCCTGACCAGTGTGCAGAACCACCAACACCCTGAGAGTCTATAGGTATTCCAATGCATGTACTATCTACATATAACACTATGGCTACGGATCTTCTATCTCCTGTTATACTCCCTATTCCAATATAACTTAATCATTGTCTGCCTTATTGACCTTCTAACCTTCATCATCCATCTTCTCATTTTTTTACTTTTCTGCACTATCCACTTGTCCTACTGTAATTCCTCCCAGCTGTGCCATTAAGAATTCTTGTTCAATATTGAACAAACTTCCCTTCATTCTGGATTTCTTTCTCATACTTTTGCAATGCTTTCATTCACAGGGCTCTGGCTTCCCCCAGATGACACTGAATCCATGACTACCCAGTCTGTCACTGTTTGCACCTTCTCTCACAATCACTTCATGTCTTAGAAGGGAAGTCAGAATACTCCTTGCTCCTCATGCCACTTACAAACTCTCCTTTTACCAGCATTACTTAAGACTCAATCAGAGTTCATTGCATTAAAATTTTCACCTATACAAATTAGAGTAGATGCCACTTCCTGTTCATTCTCCTTTTCTCAAAGGAGCTCAATATCTAGCTTTTTGCCTTTTTTTTTTTTAACCCTCACATTCCATCTTATAACCAATACTAAATACTGGTTCCAAAGCAGAAGAGCAATAAAGGCTAGGCAATGGATATTAAGTGATTTGTTCAGGGTCACAGAGTTAGAGAAGTGTCTGAGACCAGATTTGAACCTAGGACTTCCTCCCATCTCTAAGCCCGGTGCTGTATCTAATATATCCTTATATCTCCTGAATCTATTATCATCCTAAAATTCTCCTTCCTTTTTCAGCCAAATTTCTTTGAAAAGTATCTATACTTGTTGCTTCCATTTCCTCTCCTCTCACATGTTTCTCCACCCCTTGCAAACATCCTTATTCCATTACCAGTGTTCTCTTAATTGCTTATATTCGTGGTCTTTCTCAGCCTTCATCCTTCTTGAATTCTTCACTTCAACCTCACTGCTGATCAACCTTTCTCATTTGCTTCTGTTGACCATCTTCTCTCCCTAGCTATCCTTTCCTACATGAGTTTTCACGACTCTTATGTTTCTTGGTTTTCCATCTACCTAACCATTCCTTCTCAGTCTGCTTTGCTATGTCATGGCCATTAACTGGGGCGGGGGGGGGGGCGAGGTGGTGACCCAAACCTCTGTCTTGGGCCAGTTTCTCCTTTTTTCTTCTTACTTTTGTGATCTCCTCAACTCCCCTGTTTAGTTGTTTTTATGTAGATAATTCCTATGTTGCTCTGTATTGCTAGTG
Organism: Gracilinanus agilis; assembly: GCF_016433145.1. Classification (NCBI taxonomy): domain Eukaryota; kingdom Metazoa; phylum Chordata; class Mammalia; order Didelphimorphia; family Didelphidae; genus Gracilinanus; species Gracilinanus agilis. The sequence continues at coordinate 31,544,961 of NC_058135.1, forward strand.
TTTGTTTTTCTCCTGCTTCAACCCTGAAACACAGAATCATAGACTTTGAGAATTGAGAGAGGAAAAAAAGGTCTAGGTCAGGAAAGGTCACAGCATGTGGGTCATATCTGGCTCACTGCTTGGTTCTGTATGACACACAAACTAAGAATATATTCTTTTTCTTTTTTAATGTAAAAACTATTTTTAGCTTACAGACCATACAAAATTTTACAGGCAGCATGCCAGATTTAGCCAGACAGCTATAGTATTTTTTTTCTACCAACTCCTGACCTAGCATTCCATACTTGGAAGGAATCTCCATTAAATTATAATTAACAAGTGGTTGTTACACTCTTTGTAACCTCTGCGAATATATGTTCAAGTAGGGGGAATCCATTGTTTATCAAAGAAGGCCAACGTATTTTTTTAAAATTATATTTATTTGTTTATAACAGATATTTTTCCAAGTTTCCATGATTCATTTTCTTTCCATCCCTTCTTTCCTCCCCCCTCCCAGAGCCGACAATCAATTCCACTGGGTTGTACAAATGTTGTCACTTGATATCTATTTCCATATTCTTCATTTTTGCTCTAGACTGATTTTTTTAAGATCTAAACCCCAAATCACATACCCATATATGCATATGATAAGTGATGTCCTGTTTTGCTTTTGCATTCTTACACCCATAGTTCTTTCTCTCCATGTAGATAGCATTCTTTTACATAAGCCCTTTAGGAGTGTTCTGGAAGCCAATGCATTTTGAGATGGGTCTGTTAGCAACTTTTTTTCTGACATGAAACCTAAATTTTTTAGTTTGTAATTTATACCCATTGTTCCAGATTTTTCTGTCTGTGGAAAAAACAGAACAAATCTAATCCTTTTTCCATATGACAGTCCTTCACATACTTGAACACAACTGTCATTTCCCCTGAATATTTTTTTCTTCAAGCTAAACATACTCAGTTCCTTCACCTAATCTTCACGTGACAAGGACAAAGGTCCTTTCACCATTTTGATTACTCGGATCTATTTATTTCCCAAGACTACTGGTCTTATCTAAATCTTCATGCTTCTAGAACTCTCTGACCCATTTAATACTGTTAACCATAGGTCTTTCTTAAACCAGAACTGAATGCACAAGAGTCCTGATAAAGGCTAAGTAAATTGGGACCTATCCCCTTTGGAGAAAATACATTTCAAAGTTTTAGGTCTTGCTTGATATTAATATTGAGTAGATAGTTGAACAAAAGCATCTCTTAGTAGATCTTTCATGGAATTTATAATGTGTGTTGACAGTAGAAAATATAAAGGATTTTTAAAAAATCACTTAAAAATTTAACATAATTTCACACACAGATTTAAATTTGAACTTGAGTAACATTTTATTGTTTGTTGGACAAGAACAGAAAAGGAGACACCCAGAGGCAGCAAAGGCAGTGAGTGACGGAACTGCACATAAGGACTTTAACAGAAGTGGATAATGTTCAAGTGAAATTACTTATTTGGAAGAAAATTTCATACAGCTTTTAGGTAAAGTTAAGTGAATAAGTGATATGACATCTGACTAAGTCTCTAGCTCAAGAGGAAAAATAGGAAGAAAACAAAAGCAGGTCTTGATGGAAGTAGGAAAAACATACAATCCAGACACAATTATGAAATGATTGTGAAATATTATGAGGTATGGGACTTAAAAAAAAGAATCATAGCACAAAAATAATAGATCACTTACATGGAGCCAAGCCAGGGAATGGGTGGTAAGTAGGTTGGGGTTGAAGGAGGGAATCATAGCTGGAAAAGAGGAACAGAAAAGGTTGAAAATAATTTTCTAAAAGTTGGACTTAGAATGAATGAATCCTTACTAAAGAAAAATCTACCCCAAAGTATGTGAAAACATTTTTTTGGATGCAAAATAATGTAGTTTTTCAACAAAAATTCCATATGTTACCCCAGTAAGGCAGTCATTGAAAAAAAGAAGCAAATACATTTATCTCAGAACCATAACTGAAGGAAAAGAAGTTATGGAAATTAGTATTCATTCAATGATAATGGGTTTGAAAAATTGAAACAGTTACTTAAGGACAACTTCAGAATTGACATCATAAGTTGGCCTGAATAGTTTTCTTTGAACTACACGATGGAATTTCCCAGTTGGTTAAGAATTCATCAGCTTTCTGCAAGAATATTTTATACCTTTGAATAATAGTTAATTCTTAGTGTGCTTTACTATATACACCATCTGTGGCAATACAGTTACCACATATTTTAATGTTACTTTAATGATTTAAAAATTAATGTAGCATTTTAATAAAATAACCATGTCTATAAAAAAAGTATCTAACTCAAATCACGTAACTATAATTTACCTCTTAGGTTGCTAACAGATGAAACTGGTTAGATCAAACATCCATTTTTTTGGTCTCGATTCTAAGCAGCATGGTTTAAATGCTCTAGTTCCAAATGTAACCTTAGATGATGGCTACCTGTATGGTCTTGGGAAAATCAATTAATTTCTGTAGGCTTCATTTTCCTTAAGCCAACCAGCATGTATTAAGCATTTACTATGTTCCAGTCATTTTCCTAAATGTTGTGACTATAAACACAAGCGGAAAGATAGCCCCTGACATCAGGAGGCTTACATTCTAATGGGGAAAGACAATATCTAAAAGGAAACTAGAGTTGGGAAGTAGAAAGAGACACAGTGAAGGAAGTCTAGAGTTGGGAGTGGAACCCAGAGAGGAATGAAGACAAGACTGGCCTAGAAGTTTTTTTTTTTGTTTTTTTTTTTTTCTCAAAAAGGAGGTTCAGAGAGGAACTAATCAATTAAGGCCATTAGGTGGAGGATATGTCCAGTATGAGATGGTCAAGGGAAGAAAGAATTTTTAGTGGATGTGTAAGGGGTATTTTGGGGTTTTGGCTGGGTGAATATTAAAAGGTTTGGTCACCAGGGAATTGAATAATTATCAATCCCCAATTAAAGAATAACCTCAAGTCAAAATGACTTTCATGGAAGTTTATTTACAAATGAGAAGAGAGAAAGTAAGAAAATTAGAGAGAGAATAAGATAGGATAAGTAATCTAATACACTGAGTAATTTGCTCCAGCCCCTGACTCAACCCAGGCAGATTTAACTAGTCCTTAATCAGAGAAGGCTGAGCTGGGAGACCCTGAGGCCTGAGGGCCAGGGATGAATGAAACAAAAGCAAAAGCAAAAGTCTCTGTTCCTCTCTTGAAAGAAGAGTTCCTTCATAGTCTTTACATTCACCACGTATAATTCCAAGGGAGGATTAAGAGCAGTTTCACCTAGTCCAAGGTCTCGGCTAGCACTCCTTCAGGTCCAAGTCACGAACAAGAAGAGCCCAACAACTCTTTTCCCGGCTGGAATCATGATGGGCACAGAAGAAAAGAAGAAGCTACCATCTGTTCCAGAATCCCTTCTGAAAAAGTGAAAGGCCTTTGCAATACTGAAGGCCAAACACTTGAAGAAGAAGATGGCTATAAAAAAGCTTCGAAAGATACGGAGAAAAGTAATCTATGAAAAAGCTAAAGCCTATCACAAGGAGTATAGACAGATGTACAGAAGTGAAATCCAGCTGGCTAGAATGGCACGCAAAGCTGGCAACTACTATGTATCTGCTGAACCCAAGTTGGCTTTTGTGATCAGAATCAGAGGGATCAGTGGTGTTAGCCCAAAAGTCCGCAAAGTGTTGCAGCTTCTTCGTCTTCGCCAGATCTTCAATGGCACATTTGTTAAGCTTAACAAGGCTTCAATTAACATGCTGAGGATTGTGGAACCATATATTGCATGGGGTTACCCCAACCTGAAGTCTGTGAATGACTTGATTTACAAACGGGGTTATGGCAAGATCAAGAAACAGAGAATTGCCCTGACTGATAATGCCCTTATTGCAAAGTCTCTTGGTAAATATGGAATTATCTGCATGGAGGACTTGATCCATGAGTCTACACTGTTGGCAAGCACTTCAAAGCCGCCAATAACTTCCTGTGGCCCTTCAAATTATCATCTCCATGGGGTGGAATGAAGAAAAAGACTACACATTTTGTGGAAGGTGGAGATGCTGGTAACAGGGAAGACCAGATCAACAGGCTTATTAGAAGAATGAACTAAAGGTCTCTACTATGATTGTTTTTCTAATGGTCTGTTAATAAAAATGCCTGTGATAAAAAAAAAAAAGAGCCCAACAGGAAGTTGTCACTCTCTTTTAAAGAGGCATCTTTTGTGTCACTTCCTGTGCCTTCCTCTTAGATTATGTGTCCAATCATGACAGACACTTTTCTTAGGACTGCCCATGAGGCAGTCAGCAAATTCTGATTCGTCACTCACTTTAGCACATGTGGGTCACAGACCTCTCAACTTGTGAATTAAGTGGAGTTGTTTACATTTTTGGTGATTAGATTTGAGAATGGGCAAGATATATTTAATCTCATTATCACAGATGGAGACTGCTGTGATATAGTAGAGAACATTATGAGAGTCAGGTATAGTAGAGAACATTATGCGAACATCCTAAAATGAAGATTAAATTAATTAATTTAATTAATAATAATAATAAATAATAATAATAAGGATTAAATGGCAAGTGGAATCCCTTCCAGATCTAGAATGATGATTCCATGACCTTTAATTTCATCTTATTGCTGCCCTACCAATGGATCATACTACTGTCTGTCTCCAAATTCCCATGCTATTGTAAGAATGAAATTTGGGAGATGCCATCTTTAAGTATATATATGTATTTTCTATGGACACGTGGAAATTATAAAACTACATTTCCCGTGGTCCAACGGGTTTCTGGTTCTGGTTCTTTGGGCATGGGGACGCCTACGTCTCCAAGCAGAGAACAGTTTAAATCTCCTGGGTTAGGGGGGAGTGGCTCTCGTGGCCAGCAGACTCAGGAAGAGACGGGAGGTTAATAATGGCTGGGGCGGCAGTTTTGAATTCTTACAAGCGCGTGGTCTAATGACTTTATCTATCAGCATGGCTTTAATTAAAATACTAATTTATATTATTATTTCAGCCTTTATTATTTTTTATCTTTATAGAATTGTAAGAATGAAGTTTGGGAGATAAAAGAAATAGATGAACGAATGGGTAAAATTAGCCGCATTGACAAAAAACCAATTTGGGGGCAGTCCCCTATTGATATAACAGTGTACAATTAGAACAAATTACACAACTCAATTTCAACTCCCCATAGTTCAATCAACTGCACCCCAAAGTTCAAATTTGGTCTTCATGGTACAGTGAAAGCTTTCCAGACATTTTCATGGTGTCTTTACCAAATAGGTTCGTCGTCTGGATTCTGGGGAGATGGTAGGATCCTTATCCTGAAATTATTCTCAAAAGAATTTAAACTTTACATTATAGATTACAAAACATACATTTTCTTCTAAGATTATTATAAAAGAAATTATTGCCTTAAATGGGTAGAAGCATTTCCTACCCAGGATTTTTTAAAACAGGAAGCCAAGGAGCTCCTGTATATTCTTATCTGAGGATGATTATATCAGAAGGTTTCTTTTTTTAAATATCATATTTTGCTATGGAAGCAATAACAGGGTTTGTTGAGAAACTCTTAGCCAAGATTTAAAAGTTGTAACAAGTAAATGATTTTAAATATTGTTTATTGTTTTAAAATGTGCTATTGGAAATTATGGTACTCTATCTGAATGTGCATTGTGAATCTGCTATTTTGTAAAACCCACTTTCTCTCACAGAAAATCTCATTTTTGGGTAACATAACCCTTCTAGTTCTAAGCTATATATATATTTTTTTGATTTTTTAAAACATTTTTTTAATTAGAGCAATTGATTTTTCCCTTTTCTCATCTTGTACTGGAAGTACATATATAATCATTATTTATCCTTTTTCTGATTCTACAGCAAATACCTGAGCCTATAGGACTGTGATTAAATGCCTTTCTGTCTGATTCTATGAAAAGGGAACATGAGAGCTGTTAATAGTGCTAAAGAAAGCACATGGTCAGAGACTTGACTGACTGATAATCTGCATGAATTGCAGATTTCTATGCCAATACTTTAGGGCTTGGAAATTGGGGTTTGAGTCCTGAAGTCCCAGTCTTTTCTAAAACTTTAGAGGACGTGGGTCCCCTCGACTTAGATTCCTAGAAAGCACCTAAGATTGGTTATTTATTTGGCTCAGTTCCCTGAAAAGCTGATGATAAGCCAGATCAGAGAGAGACATTTTCCTTAAGTCCTGGCCCTGAATGGGTAATTGCACACTGCTGAATTCACTTTAATTAGACCTTCATTCAAAGGTCTAAATTTATTTTCCCCAGATTTTTTGCACATTTTACATTTCATTCACAAGTTAATTTTTTCCTTCTTTTTTCTTGAATTTTATTCTTTTTATTTTGCCAATTGATTTCATATACCCCCAGGACTCAGCCACTCATCCTTAGCTGACCTGAGGTACCCTTTTTAAGAAAAAAAGGTGTGTTTAATATTTACCTCAGGGGGATATCTGTTAAGTTTTTTAAAATTCGATAATGTCAAAATATATGTATATTTAACTCTTTTAGGAGTAATTTCAGGGGGAATTGTATAAATCTTAGAAGAAAATGTATGTTTTGTAATCTATAATGTAAAGTTTAAATTCTTTTGAGAATAATTTCAGGATAAGGATCCTACCATCTCCCCAGAATCCAGACGACGAACCTGTTTGGTGAAGACACCATGAAGGATGTCTAAAAAGCCTTCACTGTACCATGAAGACCAAATTTGAACTTTGGGGTGCAGTTGATTGAACTATGGGGAGTTGAAATTGAGTTGTATAATTTGTTCTAATTGTACACTGTTATACCTATAGGGGACTGCCCGCAAATTGGTTTTTTGTCAATGCGGCTAATTTTATCCATTCGTTCATCTATTTCTTTTATCCCCCAAATTCCTAAATTTTAGAAGTTGTCTATTTTTACAGGTCCAGCGAAGAAAAAGGGCTAACCTTTTTTTTTGCCGGACCTCAGGAGGAATTGTAAGAATGAAATTTGGGAGATGCCATCTTTAAGTATATATATATGTATTTTCTATGGACATGTGGAAATTATAAAACTACATTTCCCATGGTCCAACGGGTTTCTGGTTCCGGTTCTTTGGGCATGGGGACGCCTACGTCTCCAAGCAGAGTACAGTTTAAATCTCCTGGGTTAGGGGGGAGTGGCTCTCTTCGCCAGCAGACTCAGGAAGAGACAGGAGGTAATAATGGCTGGGGCGGCAGTTTTGAATTCTTACAAGCGCGTGGTCTAATGACTTTATCTATCAGCATGGCTTTAATTAAAATACTAATTTATATTATTATATCAGCCTTTATTATTTTTTATCTTTATACTATGCAGTATTTGGTTCTGGCATCTTCCATAGAGATTTCACACAATATGCCAGGTATCTTCTTCTAGATCTCTTGTCATTAGCTTGCCATTGTGCCAGGCACATTGTTGTGGTTTGGTTGTTCAACTGTCTGATTCTTTCTGACCCTGTGGACCCCAGGATGCTAGTACTATCCATGGGGTTTTCTTGTAAAAAAAAAAAAAGTAAGATCTTGACAAAAGTCTCATGCAGCTTTGAGCTAAAATGCTCTAACTGATTTCCTGAGAGACAGATACTTTGAAATACATCAGGGGATGTTGGAAGATGAATTTGAAGAGGAAGGAGGCCCTTTCTGTGTTGTTTGCTGGGATAAAAGCCTTAAGGCAATCACCTTGAATGGTGAACATACTATTTGTAGATCTTGTCTCAAAAACCAAGACTCTCAGACTTCATGTTGCACTGCATGCTGGGCATTCAAGCCTCTGAGAACTCTTCAAGATGACATTGTCATGTACCCTGAAGGACAAGGCATTTGTGAGATGCATCAGGAAGAGGAGAAACTGTTTTGTGAAAATAACCAGACTCTGCTTTGTGTCACCTGCTCTAAATCAGAGCATCAGAAGTATCACATCCATTTGCAGCAGTGGCTGCTCTTCACTATAGGAAGAAAATCAAGACAGATCTGGAAATCTTGCACCAAAATGTTAAAAACATTCAAAAACTTCTAATGCTAGAGAAAGAGAAATGCATGGGATGGGCCTTAATTTTAACTTAGAAGAAAAATGAAGCCATGGGAATATTTGAGAATGAAATACATATAATACAGAAATACCTTAGGACAGGGGTCGGCAACCTTTTTGGCCGTGAGAGCCATAAACACCACATTTTTTAAAATGTAATTTCGTGAGAGCCGTACAGTGCTCACAGTGCGGCTCCTGTAACAGCACCTGAAAAAAAATGGACTTTATGGCTCCTGCAGAAAGAGCCATATCTGGCCCTCAAAAGAGCCAGATATGGCTTGAGAGCCATACGTTGCTGACCCCTGCTTTAGGAAAAAAGAAAAAGGAGAAAGCTAAGACAAAAGGAGGAACTTATTGAGGGAAAGATGGATGAGAGGTTGAGAGAGTTCTATCGGAGACTGAAGGAGTTGGAAGCTACCCAGGAATGCAAGATAATGGAACAAAAGAAGGAATGGGAGGCCAGCAGATCAATTATGGATAAAATCACTGAGTTGGAAGAAAAGATCCAGAAACCAAATGTAGAACTTCCACAGGCATTATAGAAGAACAAATTTGAAACCTTTCATTCCAAAGTTGGATCACTCATATGTAATTGTGGCAACATATTTTTTTACAACTTATTGAAAGTTTTTCTCTCCGTTTAGCATTGGACCTATTAAAGAACTACAATGGCTACAACTTGTCTGAAGATAAGAAGAGATTTGTCATAATTGCACCTGGCTCTTCATTTATATAATTTGGAGTGTTCAAATTCAGACCATAGAAAACAGTATTCTTTATTCCTCACAGCAAACTACCAAGTCTGAGACACAATTTCTTTTACGATATCCTTGATTTCTAGGACTCAGTGTACTACATTATCTAGCCACATAAATAGAGGAAAACTGTTTTTCTGTCAAAAAAATTCTTTTAATTCTTGCTTTATCTCCTAGTCAATAAATTATCTGGGCATTATGAAATAAAAAATTACATTCACTCCCCTACCTCCATACACACTTCTCATCAAAGACAATTTGCTCTCTGATAAAGATTAAGGTGACCCATAAATCCATCATCCCAGTCCCTCAGCCTCACAACCTAGAAGCTATATATGAGACTGGTGAAATATCGGAATGGCAGGACCCTGAATGGCAATGGGTGAATGTTTAGCTGACAATTGGATTTGGATTTTGTTCAATTCTGTGGCCATTGTTGGCTGTGGACTGTGAGAGTCCGCTCTGCACTCTTCTTTGTTCTTCCAAGCACAGGCCTCTTTTCTCCTGATAGAAAATACTCCCTCCCATCCCCTGGTGCCAGCTGTAGTGCCATGGACAATTGATTTGAAACCTGTAGGCCTGCTTATGACCAACTGTCCCTTCTTCCTCTTACTAGCTATGAGTTTTTGGGCAAAACAGCCACTGTGACCTTATGTGTCCACTTGTTAAATAGGCCAGTGTGTCCCATACCTATGACCAAAGGATGCTTTGAGGGAGAATAGCAGATAATATATGCCGATTGCCGAGAGACAAAGAAATAAATACCTCCAACAACAACAAAAATAAATGTGATAGAAAGAGATACAATAATGAATAACTAGAATGCCTATCACCTTTTAAAGTTTGAAAAAGATCATTTATACAAAGTACTGTTGTTATCTGTATTTCATAGGTGAGGAAACTGAGGCTAAAAAAGTTAAGTGACTTAACCAAGGTCACACAGATAATACATTTCTTAGGCAAGATTTGCACTCAGGTCTTCCTGAGTAAAGTCCTCCTTTCTATCCACCATACTACCAGGTGCCTAGCTGGTAGAAGAAAACTAATTTGGAATGAAAGGACCAAGCCTTGCAACTACTATATTTTTTTTTCATAGGGCTTATGTTACCTTGGCAAGTCCTTTCATATTTCTAGTCTGTTTTCTCCTCATTAAAATAAATTGGTTGGACAAGATTATCATTGAGATTCCTTTCAGCGAGGCCAACAAACTACAGTGAAATGAGTAGATTGTACTGAAAGAAGCCAATTATGACTAAAATTATTTCATGATGTGTCAAGGTTGCCTGCTATAAATAGCAGTGGGCAAAGGGCTGGAAACTAGAAGACCATTTTTCTCCAAAATGTTTGACACTTCACATTAGGAGTCATATTAAAGGAAAATTGCATGGTATGAGGAAAATATGTACTTCAAGAGCCTAGGTGGAGAAAAGGCAACACTCGGAAGAAAATTTTTCCTTCTCATTTCCTAAGCTGTCTTATTCACAGAAAAGGGATTTTACTCTTTACTCAATCATAATCCTAATTATTTAAGAGAAGGAAAAGCTAACTCAAAGTAAACTGAAGAGAAAATGCCATCTTTTTGAAGCCATCATTCACCCTATTCCATTCATGTAGGATGATGAAATTGCCAGTGTATTTCCTTTGGATGTCTTAGATAGTGACATCCAGGCAGGGCTATTTTTAGAACTGGAATCTTATGTTTGAATTTCCCACTTTTATGGGAGCTACAACCTTATGTCACCTTCTGAAGCCTGTAAAGACTTGAGGTCAAATGTAAAATTATTTGTAGGTAATAATCTTTTTCCATTTGGAGTGGCTGGTGGTGGACATCATTTGTGTATTGTCAAACCACTGTGATGCCTTAAGCTAATAGGTGGAGTCAGGTCAAGATGAATTATGATGCAGCTTTTAAATCTTAGTGGTCATATTCAGGTCTCATAACTATTTTTGGAATGGGAGTTTCCATATATTTTTCAGTGCTCAGGAAGGTTTGAGTGGGATTTGAAATTCTGCCACTTCAAATCCTGTGTAGTTGGTTGGGAGGTCTGCATTTATTTTGGCCAAGGAACAATTTTAAAAACATATTTTCTTCAACATTACTAAAACCCCAAAGGTGGAAGGAAAAATGTCCATTTATTAGTGTCAGTAGACATTGATTCAAGTGCCATCCAGACAGTAAAGTCTTAAATGTGACTCATTTAAGGCATGAGGATGAATGGATTTTATATGTGCTATCTTTAGGAAGTCAAGGCAGTTTAAAATATTCCCATGGTAAAATATTTCATATGTGAATAAACACAGTTTAAGTTTTAAGACCAACTGCAATTGATCAATAAGCTTTTTATTAAAAGGTCTGCCATATATCTGACACTATGCTAGGTAGACTATTACACAATCTTCCTCCATCCCAACTTATGTATTAAAACTATATATTTAATTTTCATTTATCTTTATTTACTAAATATTATATATTTATATGTAAGCATATTTAAAATAAATATGATAATATGTAATGTATAATAATATGTAAAATAATTGCATATAATTATATGTAAAATCTAATAATAATGATAATAACATTATCATTAAATTGTTGTATCAATAGAGATCTTTCTACAAATCTATAGATATATGCAAGTATATAAAGTCTGGGTCTCCCTATTTCTTTCATGCAGGAAGTAGAGAGAAAATTTATGCACCCACTCTGAGAAGCAAGAGAACTTTGAGCTGCTCAGTCCAAGACCTGGTCTAGTTCAACCCCTTTTAGGCAACCTGGTAGCTACCTGGTTCCAAAGGATCACCATATTAGTGCTGAGTTTAATGCAGCTACCTGATTGACTTAGCCCACTACAGCTAACAATTCCTGAGCTCAGGAGACCTACCAGACTCAACCTACTTGGGAGCAGAGATTCCAGGTGTGCACTAGCACAACTGGTCTAAGATATTATTTTTTAAAGAAAATTGCAAACATTAAAACACTATTTAAAGATATTTATTGTTATATTTCATTGCTCTGATGAACCAGAATCCCTCATTTCCCCTTCTTTTCAGGTAGTTCCTTGGAAGAAATTATTTCAGTTTAGGAAACAGAAATTGTGGACATATATAATAATATGAACTACAGTATATTGTTGATGCATATTTAACCATTAATGAAGAAGATTAATATAGTAATTTTATGATTTTTTTCAAATCATTACCAGTCAACTGCATTTTCATACTATCCTTTTATTACTTCTTTTCTTTTTTCCCCAATTACATGTAATAATAATTTTCAAAATATGTTTTCCCAAATTATAGGATCCAATCCTTCTCTCTCCCTCCCTTCTGAACTCAGAGAAGATAATTAATTTAATATGTGCTGTACAAATATTATCATGCAAAACACACTTCCATATTGGTAAGAGCACTCTCATACAAAACCAAATCCTCAAATAAAATTTAAATAAACTGATGTGAAAGATACTATGTTTTGATCTGCATCCTACTCCAAAAAATCTTTCTCTGGAGGTAGATAGCATTCCTCATCTTATGTCCTTCAGAGTTGTCCCAGATCATTGTATTGCTGAAAGTAGCCAAGTCTTTCAAGTTGATCATTATACATTATTGCTATATATAATGTTCTTCCGGTTCTGCTTATTTTGCTCTGCAAAAATTTGTGTAGAACTTTCCAACTTTTTCTGAAATCATCCTGCTCATCATTTCTTATTGCACAATAGTATGCCACCATCAACATCTACCACAATTTATTAAGCCATTTTCCAATTGATGGATATCCCCTCAATTTCTAGTTCTTTGCCACCATCAAAAGAATTGCTATAAATATTTTAAAATAAAAAAAAATCTCTTTGGACTACAGACCCAGTAGTATTATTACAGGATTAAAAGGTATGCTCAATTTTATAGTCCTTTGGACATAGTTCTAAATTGCCCTCTAGAATGGTTGGATCCATTTACAACTCCACCAATAATGCAGTAGTGTCCCAATTTTGTCACATTCCATCCAACATTATTCACTTTCCTTTTCTGTCATATTGGCCAATCTGATAGGTGTGAGGTAGTATCTCAGAATTGTTTTAATTTTCATTTCTCTAATCAAGAATGATTGAGAACATTTTTTCATATGATTATGGATAGCTTTGATTTCTTCATCTGAAAGTTGCTTTTTCATATCTTTTGACTATTTGTCAATGGCTTATATTCTTTTTTTTTAAACCCTTACCTTCTGTCTTGCAGTCAATACTTTGTACTGGCTCCAAGGCAGAAGAGTGGTAAGGGTAGGCAATGGGGGTCAAGTGACTTGCCCAGGGTCACACAGCTGGGAAGTGTCTGAGGCCGGATTTGAACCTAGGACCTCTCATCTCTAGGCCTGACTCTCAATCCACTGAACTACCCAGCTGCCCCCAATGGCTTATATTCTTATAAGTTTGACTTAGTTCTCTATAGAAATGAGAAATTAGACCTTTATCAAAGAGATTTTTTATAAAAACGTTTCCCAGTTTGTTGTTTCCCTTCTAATCTTGGTTACATTGGTTTTATTTGTACAAAAGCTTTTTAATTTAATCTAATCAAAATTATTTTTTTATATCTTATAATGTTTGTCTCTTGTTTGTTCATAAATTCTTCCTTTCTCCAAAGATCTGACAGATAAACTATTCGATGTTCCCCTAATTTATTTATATCACTGTTATTATTTAAATCATATAACCATTTTAACAATATTTTGAGATTGGGTATGAGATATTGGTCTATACCTTTCCAACTTTCCCAGAAGTTTTTGTTAAACAGTTAGTTCTTAGTCTTTGGGTTTACCAAATACTAGATTGCTAAGGTCAGTTAAGCTTTGTATATTGTGTATCTAACCTATTCCACTGATCTGCCATTCTGTTTCTTAGCTAGTTCTAGACCAGGGGTCAGCAACCTTTTTGGCTGTGAGAGCCATAAACGCCACATTTTTTAAGATGTAATTTCGTGAGAGCCGTACAGTGCTCACAGTGCGCTCCTGTAACAGCGCCTGAAAAAAATTGACTTTATGGCTCCTGCAGAAAGAGCCATATCTGGCCCTCAAAAGAGTCAGATGTGGCTTGAGAGCCAGATGTTGCCGACCTCTGTTCTAGACTGTTTTGATGATTCCTGCTTTATAGTCCAGTTTGAGATCTGGTACTGGTATACCACCTTCCTTCACATTTTTTTTTCATTAATTCACTTGATATCCTTGACCTTTTGTTTTTCCATATGGATTTTGTTATCATTTTTCCTAGTTCTATAAAATAATTATTTGTTCATTTGATTAATGTGGCACTGAATATGTAAATTAATTTAGATAGAATTTTCATTTTTGATATATTAACTTGGCCTACCCATGAGCAATTAATACTTTCCAATTGAAATTTGACTTTATTTGTGTGAAAAGTGTTTTATAGTTATATTCATATAGTTTCTGTATTTGTCTTATCAAGTAGATTCCCAGTTTTATATGTGTCCTAGAGTTATTTTAAATGTAATTTCTCTTTCTACTGAACTTTGTTGGTAATATATAGAAGTGTTGATGATTTATAGATTTATTTTGTATCCTGAAACTTTATTTCAACATATATTGTAGCATCTGTGAATGAAGCTTTAGAATCCATGATAGGGTAGAATTTTTAAAAAATAATTTTTCAAAAAAGACATTAAAATAATTATGGATAAACTGAGTTTTTTTTTTTTTTCAATAGGACCTGAGTGGGAGGGCCTTGATGATCTCAGTACTAGTTATGGCTACTTTGAACAACAGTTGAATGAGACAATGAGGCGACGAAGGCACACGGGAGATGAAGACCACAACATTGAGGTGCTGTTAGGAGTGGATGATTCTGTAGTCCGCTTCCATGGCAAAGAACATGTCCAGAACTACCTCCTTACCCTCATGAACATTGTGAGTATCCTTCTTTTCCAAGATCATTCTCAATTTTGAGTCCTGTCCTCTCACTCTCTTTGTAAAAGACCTCTGTTCCTGTAGTTGACTCTGTGTGAGTGCTTGCATTTCTTTGAAATCTAACTATTTGTACTCTAGACAGAACAAAGTTAAATGAGAGAAGGGACAAGAGATTTTTAAAAATAGGTTTTTCACCAAAGAAATTTTGCTGAGAGGAGATGACATATCTTCAGTTGCATTGAAGTGTAAGCTTGAAATTGAAAGATGGTACTTTGAAATAGGGCAAGAATGGAATTTTCATTTCTTTCTGATGGGGAACCATGACCTACTCAATTTTTGACTACTATAGAGGATAGCTTAAATGAAAAAATTATTCTTTTTCCTCCAATATTCGCTTACCAAATTGGTGAAAAGTAAAATGTTATCTGATGATAATGTAACAAAAATTAGCATTTTATAGTGTACTTTAACACTTGCAATGTTTTTATATATATCATATCATATCATTTTATCCTCAAACAATCCTGGGAGGTAGGTGGTATTCCTAATCTCATTTTACAGCTAAGGAAACTGAGGCATGGAAAGGTTAATCTTAGATTAAGCCTCAGTCACATAGCTGGTAAGTTTCTGAAGCAGGATATGAACCAGTTAAGTTTCTAGTGATCTGTTATATCCAGTGGCTTTTTTTCCCCTCAGACTTTCTCCTTCCTGACTTCTATGTAGCTTTTGACACTTAAACATTCACTATTTCTAGGTCAGAGGTTCATGAATAGATTTCAGCAAGTCCTTGACCTCAGATGGGGAAATTTTCATCTTAGTTTTCACTGACCTTTATTTTCCTTTTGTAATTATTTTATCTTATTTTATACTCTTAATTTTGAGCAAAGATTTTACTAGACCACCAAAGGGACACAAAAAGTTTAGGAACTCCTGTTCTAAGTTCTCTTTTCTTTGGGCTTTTGTGGCATTGATTTCTACTGGTCTTATTCAACTTGTTTGGCTATTCTTTACCAAATCTTATCATATCTCACCTCCTCCTAACTAGGTATACTCCAGTGCTGTGTCCTGGGTTCTTTGAATATTTACATCCTCCTTCTTGGTGTCCTCGAATAGATTAAATGATCTTCTCTCTATAGATGACCCCCATATCATATTTATCTGAAGACTCTCCTGCTCATTTTATGAAATAGGGAGGCTAAATGATACCACAACTGAATGGATTTCTAACTGGTCAAATGGTTCAGCTCTAAGAGCCACCATTGATGATGCTATGAAAGCTATGCAAGCGATCTCTAGTGGAGTCTTACAGGGATATAAGCTTGGCTCCCTGCAGTTTATGATATAGATGGTATTCTTATCATATTTGAAGATAATACAAAACTGGGTGGAGTAGTTAACACACTGGATGAAAGAGTCAGGTTCCAAACAAATTTATAATTTTGGATTAAACCTAATAATAAAGACTAGTTAGGGTAAAAATGTAAAGGTTTACACTTAGGTTTAAGAAAACCCATTTCATAAGTTCAGGGTAGGGAGAGGTATAGTTAGAAAGTAATTTGTAAGCAAAAGATCTATAGGTTTTAGGGGACTACAAGCACAGATGAGTTAGAAGCCAAGAAAGCTAAAAGAACTTCCCAGGGGCGTTATCTCTAAGAATAAAAAAGTGATAGTCCCATGATCCTTTACCCTGATTGTACCACATAAGGATTACTATGTTCATTTCTGGTAACTACAGTTTAAAAAGGATATAAATAAATTGGCAAAAAACTTGGTAGAGGAAATAGGAATGACAAAGGGCCACAAGTTCTTGTCATATGAGAATCAGTTGAAATGTCTTGAGATATTTGTCCTGAAGAAGATATGACAAAGTTGGGAGAGAGAGGCATTAAAGCTGACTTCAAGTGTTTAAAGGGGTTTTATTTGAACAAAATATTAGACTTATTCTGTTTGACTCCAGCAGACTGAATTAGAAGCAACTGGTTGAAGTAGGAAGGAAAAAAAGATCAGGATCGATACAAGGAAAAACTTCTAACGATGAGCTGTCCTTAAGTGGATATGGCTGCTTTGGAAGAGAATGGGTTCTTGCTCATTGGAGGCCTTCCAGAAAAGATTAGATGGCTATTTTTTGTGCATCTTATAGTGAAGATTTTTTCAAATATTTCATAGAATAAATTGCTACTAAGGTCTTTTCTGACACTGAAATTCTATAATTCTGTATTTTGATTTTTCAAGGGGATGGGTTAGTTATAGCAACTCTTGCTAACTCTCTATGAAGTCATGATCTTGCCTTGGTGAAAGGATTATCCACCCACACAAGTGACACTATGGACACTTGGAATGTTGAAGCAAATGTACAAATATGCTATTCAGACTGCCTCAAAAGTTTTCTCTCTGACATTAACAAAGAAAAAAAGGAAGGCTCATAAAATATTTATAAAATGTTTCCCTCAGGTTTATATCATGCTTCATTTAGACAAATTATTTAATTTGTTTACTCACTTATTCAACACACATTTAATAAGGCCCCCATGTGTGCAAAGACTATATTAGACAAAAATGATAGCCCTTGCTTTCAAAGGAATTTATGCTGGAGGAAAATAGCATGTATTTAGAGACAGCTAGTTGGTGTGGAGGACTTGAAGTCAGAAAGATCTGAGTTGAGTTCTCACCTATTATTTACTTAAAGCACTTATTAACTTTGTGACCCTTCACCTTCTCATTTATAAAATGGGGATTATAATAGCAGAGTGAGGATAAAATCAGATAATATTCATAACATACTTCGCAAACCTTAAACTACCATATAAATGATAGTGATTATTATCATTATTAATATAGAAAACTGAAACTAAGGGATAGTGGGGAAGAGAATGAGCATTTACACTGCACTTGCTATGTATGAAACATTGTGCTAAATGCTTTAGTTATTATCTCATTTGATCATCACAGCAAACCTGTGAGGTAGATGCTGTCATTATATACATTTTACATAAAAATTAGGGTAAGAGGTTAAATGACTTTTCCAAAGTCACAGAACTAAGTTCTAATCTAGTCTGAAGCTAGATTTGAACTCAAGTTGTCCTGACTCTAGGTCCACTGTGCAAAGTTATTTCCAGAGGAAGGAGAGCCTTTGCAAAAGAGAGAATCAGGATAGACTTCCAGTAGGAGATGGCACTTGACTAGAACTTCAAAGGAAACTAATGATTTTGTAAGGGAGAGAAAAGAAAGAAATGCATTCCAGGCAAGGGGGACAGTCTCGGCAAAGGCATAGAGAGAGGAAATGAAAGATTCTGAAGAAGGAACAAACATTCAAATAAGTTGGCTCATTTTCCTGATATGCTTATGGAAGACACTCCTATGAGTGTCACATAGACTGAAGCCAAATTATAGACAGTTTTAAAACCCAGGTAGGAATTTGTGTTTGGTTCATGATATGATGGAGTCACTAGAACCTCTAGAGCATATCATTTATGTGTTATGCTTGTGTCAATAGGTGCAGATCAGGCGCACACTGGTTTCCTAGGTAACACCTGAGGTGCTGCAGAAGAAATGGCTGCCCTGTATGTTCTCAGGAAAGCCACTTAATTTTACTTGAAAATTATTCATCCCTCCAACCTTTAATCTTGAAGAGATTGGATGAAAAAGAAGCATTCCCTGATCTGAATTCTGACCAACTCTAATGTGTATGTTTATATATAAAGCATATATATATATATATGTATATATATATATATATATATGAAATGTAAGATTCTTGCTTAGGATTATATATGAGAAAAATATATTTCTCTAAAGCCTTTGTTCCTACTTGCCGGAGAATTCCCTTTCTCTATTGTGACTATATTTATATTATTATCAAGTGATTTATTAATCATAACTTAGCACATTGGTAAGCTCTTTTATCATGATGCAGTGTTGAGTACAGCCATCTTGCAATGGTGGAATAATTTGTGGAAGGCCAGGATAGACTTGTAAAGCAGGTCAGAGTAAGGGATGGAGTAGAGAAGAAAAGGGAGGTGAGTGGTACCCAAACTTTGTCATCAAATGCTCAGGTTTCAAAGCAGCTGCTAGTTTAGTATTTATTAAGTACCCAGTATGGGCCAGACACTGTGCTAAACACTGTGGCTACAAAGAAAAGCAAAATACCCTCCATCCCCACTCATCTCCAGCATTGGATTCTGCCTGGTGTCTGTACTACAGTCCCAGTGTCAATTGTCATAATCGCAGCTGATGGCATCTAGGATGCTCTATGTAGGGATTAAATTTATGGTTGAAGTAAAAATAAGAGAATGTGGTTGCTGATTTTAAAAATTAATACAGCTTAGGTCAAAATGACTTTTTAGCAGCTTTATTCACAAAAAGAGAGAAAGAGTGAAAGTAGAAAAACTGTGAAAGAGGATAGAGTAAGAAGTCTAGCTTATCACCCTAAATGTTGTTCCAGTCTCCAGCTCAACCCATGCAGGGGTTAACCCCTCAGCCAGAGGGCTTGGTGTTGAATTAAGGAGGGGTTCAACCCATGAGGCCTCTCAGGAACTAAAGGAAAATTAGTTTTTTTCACTCACCAGGAGAAGATCCAAGAG
Source organism: Gracilinanus agilis (assembly GCF_016433145.1). NCBI lineage: Eukaryota > Metazoa > Chordata > Mammalia > Didelphimorphia > Didelphidae > Gracilinanus > Gracilinanus agilis. The sequence goes on from NC_058135.1 coordinate 31,564,278, forward strand.
CAGTTTTACCATAAGCAGTCCAAGTGCCAGAGTCCCAGGTCCAAGTGAAGCCAAAGACTGAAGTCCCAAGGTGAAGTTCCAAAGAAGAAGTTCCTCCAACCCAAAAATTCAGAACAAAGACCAAAAACTTCAGAAGAAGTCCAAGATCCTCCAAGCCCAAGATTTAGACCAAAGACCAAAGACCTCCTGTCAGAAAGTTTAAGCCCTCTTTATGGACCTTTCTTTACATCACTTCCTCTCCCTTCCTCCACTTTACAGGGACCAACTGTAGTCTTTTAATTTGCTCGGTACTTCCCAGGGGAAAGTCAGTTGTGTCTGGAGGTGTATCTCACTTTAGTAAGTGGTTTGTAATGTTAAGGAGGGATGTCTTTGCTTTTGGTTGATTAAATTTAAAAGTAGGCAAGAGGAGAGTCAATCCCATCTTCACACCTAAAAGCAACACTTGTTATGTTATTTTTTCACCATTTTCCATCTTCCTCCTAGCTCTGAGCTCTAGAAGAGGATGTGTTTGGACCTCAAGAGAAGAGAGGAGAAAAAACCCAACATCCTATTCACTTTTCCCATCTATTGAGTTGGTGAAAGGGCTCTGTCCTCTGAAGCAATCTAATACCCACTGAGAAAATATGCTCAAACATCACCACTCCTTCTCTTCTGTAGGTCTTGCAAGGTTCAGGACAGTGAGAAATAGTTTCAGTTGAAGACTTTCTTTCTATGAAGAAGTGATTCCTCAACACCCAAGTCATGACTTGCTCTTTGTTTTTTCTTCTTGGCTAAGGGAAGGAATAATAAGAATTCAAATGCTGGGGCCAGATAAAGCTAAAGTCCAAACTGCACGATGGAAAAGTGATAAACAAATGCATGCTTCAGCAAATCATCATTGTATTGAAATTTTGCTTTGGAAGACTAAGAATTTGGAAGAAGACGCCAGATATAATTTGATTGTTCTTGTTAGTTCTGAAAAAAATTGGTAAAACCTTTCCTGTGAAACTGACTGTACTTATGGAAATTCAAACACATTTTCATTTACTTCTGGGGTATGAAAAGCTTTTATACCTGAAGCTCACTAGTTGTCTAGATAACAGATGTGTAAACATAACTGTAATAATTTTTTTCTAATTAATTTTCTAATTGTCCTTAGGAATAATAATTCTGGGAATTAGCTAGTATATAGGCTGTGGAATTAACATTAATACATCAAATATGAATATATTACTGCCTCTGATAAGTTCCTATGGAAAATTTAAATACAAGATAACTTTCCTTTTTCCCTCAGTTTGCTTTTAGATTTTCTATGTTGCTAATCAATAACTGATACATCAAGAAACATTGAGTATGTAGTACATGTTAAGCTCTGTTAGGGTTTTTTACTGAACATTCTTTTGCCTTAGAAAGTTTGAACTCTTTGAGTTATCATGAAAAGAGCAGATATAATTAGCAAGTAACTTTTTTAATATAACTTAATTCCTTGAAATGGAAAATGAAATAACACCCTTCAAAGTTCACAGTAATTGCCATTTTCTCAATTCAGCCTTCTTTATGTCCTCTGGCCTCATAAAACACTTGATATATCTTTCATGCTCTCTTTCGATTATATTTTGCCTTATTATTGTTATGGAACATCATGAAACAGTATGACTGTCTCTTTCCAGCTAAATTATGAGATCCATAAGGGGAGGAGCCTTTTGTACCTTCATACCATCCCAGTAGATATTACATTGCATAGTGTTATGCATATAGATCTAATATTTTGTATCAATACAAACAAATGTAAATGATGTTGATATTTATAGAGACAACATGAGTAAACGTGCTGGATTTGGAGTCAGGAAGACCTGAACTCAGATATCATGTCAGACACTCACTAGCTGTGTGATGTTTGGCAAATAGCTTACCTGCTTTCAGCCTCAATGTCCTTATATGTAAAATGGAAATAAGAATAGCATCTAACTTATGGGGTTGCTCTGAATCCAGTGAGATAATTATTTTCTTCTGCATATATTTTTCTTCTGCATTTCTGTTCTCACTGTTTCAAGTGAGATCGTTTTTAAGGCTATTATTAAAGCTATTCTTATTCTTTACAAAAAAATTACAGATTTGTAAGTAATATTAAAATAGCCTCATAAGCAGTAGAGTGCATGCATTGGATCCAGAGACACCTGGATTCAAGTCTCACCATTGACACACAATGGCTATATAATCCTAGTCAAGTTGCTTAGCATCTCAACATCCCAAGCATTGAGATTCAAGTTGCCAAGTAAGCCCTGATAAGCAGTCATTCAAGGAAATGTCTTCATCCAGACTTTTCTGCCAAAGAAATCATAGATTTGGTTCCAAAAATTAAGTAGATTAATGTTTTTTGTTTTTTAAATTTAATGATTCTTTCTCCACCACAGTTTTCCCAGAAGAAATGGATGCAAATACATCATAGACTTAACCTTAGCAATGTAATGGAATAGTAGGTCTGTTTTCTGGTTTCATAGATAAAGCTCCTACATTTTTGAGTCTCCTGGCACCTTCTTGACATAGAAACATATTTACAGCTTTATAATCCTTTTGCATCAGTTTGGAGTAGGGGGCCTTCTCCCTTTTTGTGCCATTAACTTGGCAATGACTGTCAAATTCCATGGAGACCTTTGTAGAATAATCTCTTTGAATGCATAACATAAATATACAAATATGAAGATGCAATATAAAAATATTTTAAAACAAGTCCACAGATCCCAAGTTAAAATAAAAAAATAAAATAATATTGGGGGCAGCTGGGTGGCTCAGTGGATTGAGAGCCAGATCCAGAGACAGAAGGTCTTGGGTTCAAATTTGGCCTCAGACACTTCCTAGCTGTGTGAACCTGGTCAAGTCACTTAACTCTGCTTCAGTTTCCTCATTTGTTAAATGTATTAGAGAAAGAAATAGCAAACAAATGAAGTCTCTTTGTTAAGAAAACCCCCCAAAAGGCCACAGAGAGTCAGATAATAGTGAAAACAACTTAAAAACAAACAAAAGCATAATAGTAGTGGTACTCATAGCAGCAGCAAGCCCTAGGATTTCTATAGCACTTTAAGGTTTGGTAGGCACTTTACAAATATTATCTCATTTTTATCCTTTGGAGTATTTTCCTTGGCCAAAGTCACACAAAATTATCAGACTAGAGGGAACCTTAGAAATCTTCAAGTACAGATACCTCATTTTAAAACTTCAGCAACCTCTGAAATCAGAGTGATAATAATCCAGGTTCACACAGGCTATCAGTGGTAGACTTAGATTCTGAACTCAGTTCCCAGGACTCTAAATTCAGGGCTCTTTCTACTTGATTATTCTTTCCTGTTTCCCTTTTTACAATGCCTATATATTTAATATTTTTCTTTGAGAGACAAGATCTGAGCAATCAGAAAGACTACATTTTGCCCTTTGGAAATTAGTCAGACAAAACAGGTCACATTGTCCTGCCAGGGAAATGTCCTGGGAGAAATTGTCCTTTCTGGGAACAAACTTGGAAGGATTTTTCATTTCAAGGAAAAAGCCCTTGGAGGAATATTTGATTTGATTTTACCTTTTTTTCTTTTCTTTTTTACATCATTGGCAAACTCTTCCAACTTAAGGTAATTTGAAAATTGAATTAATGTTCACCCCATTTTTTCAATTTATTTAATAAGAAACCTGAGTTGGCCCTTGGACATACTGTAGGAAATATACCCCTGGCCTAATGGGTTGATTAATAGTCTTTGGATATTCAGCTGGGGCATGTTTGTTGATACCAATTGCAAAGTATCCTATATTTTTATTCTTTGCTTATATTTGCATCCTACTCCTCAACAAGTACTGTAACTTGTTTTGAGCTCTATTCTGCTTTCCTTGACATTTCATCCAGATATTATTCTCTAGTCTTTTTTTGTTTAATCACTTTCTCTTCTGTTCAATACTTTCTTCCCTGGGTCAAAATTCTGCCTCCATTCCATTCCTTGTTATTTTCAATTTGGAGATAACTTTCCCCTTGTGACCTGAAGGAAGATTATAGAAAAATATTTAATGGAGAATTTGTCTCCACTGTTATGTTTTCTTCCCTCGCTCTCAAGACTGAGAGTGGCTGAACCATTACTAATTTTTTTTTTAAGTTCAGGTCCTTTTTGAGCAATGATTCTCTTACATTTTCTAATCTATGAAATTAGTGTCAGACTAATTTTAGGGTAATAATAATAATAATAATAATAATAATAATAATAGTGTTAATAATAATAATAGTGTTTATGTGAATGGTCTCTAGATGGTATAGTGAATAGAGTGCCAGACCTGGAGTCATAAAGACTCATCTTCTTGAGTTTAAATCTGACTTAGACACTTACTAGCTGTGCGACCCTAGGCAAGTCACTTAATCCTGTTTGCCTCAATTCCTCATCTGTAAAATGAACTAGAGAAGGAAATGGCAGGATGTTCCAGCTGCCCCTTACTAAATTTATCTTGAGGAAACTTTTTAAAAAAATTATAAATGTAGGGAAAATTCAAGCCTTTCCTCCCTCCCCCTCCCTTCCCTCCCTCCCTCCTTCTTTCCTTCCCTCCCTTCTTCCTTCCTTCCTTCCTTCCTTCCTTCCTTCCTTCCTTCCTTGCCCTTCAATAATTTGAGGCATTTAAGTGTCTGACTTTCTATCTCTGTATAGCTGCATAGAAATAACCTGTTAGAAACTGTTTTGATTACAAACAATTTTTAGGACCATATTTCCTTAAAGCCTTGAGTTTCACAAGTCTCCACAGTTCAATTTGCCCTAAAGTAAAATCCCCCACTTAACTGAGATTTCATTAGTTTCATGTTAGACTAACAGGGTTTGTTTTGGTGAGAGAGGCTCAGGGACTAGAGTTAAACTAGGGTTATTTTGCTTTGTCAAAAGATACTGTAACCACAGAGTCCTGGCAATCATCTATCCTAGCACTTCCAACAAGTGCTCATCCATCCTCCCACTGGAAATGCTGAACGAAGGCCACCCAGTGCCTCTGATTATACTTTAGATTAGAAAAAATGTTTTTTACATCAGGACAAAAATCTTCCTTCCCACTACTTCCAGTCTTCATTCTGGGGCTAGGAAGAAAACTTTAATCCATCAAATACTTGAAACCATCATGTCTGCAATAAATCTTTTCTCTTTTTGATTTTTTCAATTACTAAATAGAAAATCACCAACAAACATGAACGGTTTCATATATAAATAAGTCCAGGAAAAGATTATACAACTTTGAAAATACACACCTATTTAATATCACCATCCTTATGGCTGTCTGTTTTCCATTCCAACCTTTCTTCTGCTCTCTAAGGATATCTTTAAAATATTTATTAGTGCTCTTTTGTTGTTGTTGCTTTCATTTTTTTACTTTGTATCACAATCACTACTCCCCTATCTTCCCAACTAAGTTTCTTTTGCCCTTGCAATTAATATAGTCAAGCAAAAATATCGACTGTTTAATTGTGCACTCACAGCCTGTCACCTCTCCACAAGAGATATGAGGCACTCTTCATCATTACTCTTCCTGGATTTCTTTTAAATCATGCTTTTCATCATTTCTTGTGATAATAATATTCCATTACATTAATTACAACATCGAGGTCGTAAACCCTAATTGTCGATATGGGCTCTTCAATAGGATTGGGCTGCTACCCCTGGGGTAACTTGTTCCGTTGATCAAAAATTTGGGTCAATTACTGGCTTTATGCACTTGGATAGGTAGATTTAGGTTATGTCATTCGGAGGTTGTTTTGTTCTCCAAAGTCACCCCAACCAAAGATTATAACTTAGGGGTCTCTTTGGTTATTATCCCTTAGGTGTGAATAAGTGATTGTGTAAGTTATTAATCTTAAGCTCCACGGGGTCTTCTCGCCTTATATTGCCATACTCGCCTCTGCACAGGTAGGTCAATTTCGTTGACTGAGAAAAAGAGACAGTTAAACCCTCATTATGCCATTCATACAAGTGTCTAATTAGGAGACAAGTGATTATGCTACCTTTGCACGGTCGGGATACCGCCACCCTTTGAAACAGTTGAACTCACTGGGCAGGCAGTTTATTACTAATAATGCTAGAGGTGATGTTTTTGGTAAACAGACCAGGTTTAGTTTGTTTAGCCACCCCCAATTGATAAGTACCCATTTTGTTTCCAGGCCTTTGCTGCTACAAAAAGAGCTCCTCTAAAATCTTGTGCTCCTCTATCTTCTTTGATCTCTCTGGAGTGTTTGCTTAGTAATAGTATCAGTGAGTCACTGGGTATCAAGTTTTGGGACCATTGAGGGGGAATAGTTCCATATTGTTTTCCGGAATGACTGGAGCAATTCAGAGGACCCCCAATAGTAGTACCCTTGAATTCTCAAAGATTCTTTAATAATTGTCTTCCCTCCTTTTTGTCATCTTTGCAAATATGTAGATAAAAAATAGAGAACCTACCTCAAAATAGTTTTAATTTTCAATTCTCTAATTTGAAGGATTTTTTTTCACATGTTTATGATTGCTTAGATTTCTTTCTTTGAGAACTGCTTGTTCATCTCTTCTTACCATTTCATTGGTTTTTGTTCTTAAAAATTTATATCATTTGCCTCCTTTTCTTGAATTTGGTACAGAAATGCCTCACTTAAAGTTTAACTTAAAGTTTAATTTACTTTAAACCTCTAATTGAATTGCTTCTATTTGTTCAAAAACTTTTCAATTTGAAATAATCACAGTTGCCTATCTTATCTCCCATAATCTTCTGCATCCTTTGCTAGAAGGATCAATAACCTTGATCACCAATGCTTTCCTTTTCACTAAACACTTTCTAATATTTTAAAAATGAATATGGCTTTTTCTAGGTAGCTTATGTATTCTTTTGGAGCTCATTATTTTATATAATATGGAAAGTTAACCTAAGCCTCATTTCTTCCTATAGCTTTCTAGTTTTCCCAGCAGTTATTGCTGAAGAATGAGTCCCTAATCCCAGAACTTTGTGTTCTTGATTTTATCTAATTCTATGTTGCTGCGTCAGTTATTTCTGTAGTATATGTTTCACTGATCTGTTTTAAAACTTGTAGTCTATCTTCTCCCCCATGCAAATTAGGTGGTTTTTTTTTTCCTTAAAAGGTATTTAGAGCTTTCCTGAGACTCAATTAAGTCTGGAGAACTAAAGGCACAGACTGTGAATATCACTTTGCTTGAGTACAAAGCAGCCTTGAAGAACTCTAAGAGTGCTCTGATACTTGGCTGGTGGATCAAGCTGGATAACTCAATAAAGGGAACTTCGATAAGCTGAATCAACTCAAAGTGACAAATGCCTACCCTTGTTCAATCTCCTCCTCTGCTAAGGCTAAGTAAATCCCCCTTTAAAAGAGTTTAACCTAAAAGTGTCTCATTTTATTCCAATAGCAACCTTAAACTTCAAGGGAACCGAATTGGGTGAAGTACAGGCCAGAAAAAAACTAGTGCCTAATTGGCTTAATGCTGAATGCTTTGTAGCTTAATTGGAGATTTGGTACTGATGGACAACTTTCCTTTGACTTTTTCAAATCATTATTACCTTAGAGATTATTGAACTTTTTTTTAATTCTTATTGATCAAATGTCTTTTCACTCTTAATTTAAGATAGATACCATGGTGGTGTCCAACAAAATTCATGTGGGCCAAGTTAACCTAAATCTATGTTACACTGTATTTTTATTTGGTTCATCATACATTTCCTAATTTCATTTTGATCTAGTTTTACTACATTCAGGGGAGTGGGTTTGGCACCTCTGGTTTGCCATATTAAGTCTAGATCTATTTCTATGTTTTAAAATAAAAACAATGAAATTTTGCAAAAACCAAGAAAACATTTTTCCATATCTAATGATATCATATGACTTATTATTTTCTGTTAATTACATGACCACCTATATAATTTTCCTAATTTTGAACCAACCACTCATGGTATAAATCCAATCTGACCTTAGAGGATAATATTTTTTAAAATGTATATGTAGATTCTTTGCTAATATTTTATTCAATATTTCTGCATATACTTTATTTTTTCAAAAGTTTTTTTGTAATACATTTTTTCTCTCACTCACCTCTCCCTGATTTGAGTACCAGAAACATATTTCTATATAAAATAAATTTAGTAGGGTGACATATTTCATAAACAGTATATGTAAAATTAGAGTGAATTCTTTTTAAAATGTTTGATTAAATTACCTTGTAAATCCACCTAACCTTGTTTCACCCATACCTTCATATTCCTCTTTTTAAAATTCATTTATTTAAATTCTTGATTTTTCACACTAGAAATGTGGTTATTTTATATTTTTGTAAATATCCAGCTCTTTAATTTATCATTTTTGGAATAAAATTGGTCAAAATAATTTTATCATTTTCCTTTATTTCTACTTAACTTGTTATGAATTTTTTTTCACTTTTGATATTCAGGATTTGTTTTGTTGTTGTTGTTGTTGTCATTGTGAAATAAGCTAAATTTGTTTATTTTCTTACTTTCTTCACCTTCCAAAAATGCCACTACTACTTTTATTCATTGATTTAATAAAGGATTTTTTGGGGGAAGAGATTCTGTTTACTATGTCTATTTTGTCTTCCATTTTCAGTTGTAATTTTATTTGCCTCTTTAAAATTCCCAAATCTGTTTTTTCTCCTTTGTTAATGAGAGTTTTTAGAAATAAAATTTCCCTTAAGAACCTCTTTCAATACTTCACAGGATTTGGTATGATGTTTCTTTTTTTTTCATTTTTAAGTGAAATTTTAGCTATTTTTTCTATAACTTGCCCCTTGATCCACCAATTTTTAATGACTAAATGGATGTGTATCAAAGTTTTAATTTCTTCAAATGACCTTTATTGATTAATGATTTTTATTACATGGTGGTCAATAAAGGAGATGTTTAATATTTCTGGTTTTCTGAATTTGTTTGTGAAGTGTTTATGCCCTACTTCACTTTGTAAAAGTGCCATACAATGCTGAGAAATATGTATATTCCCAATGAATAATGCCTGTGGAGAATATGCAGATCTGGGTCCCTTACCCAATCTCATACATTCACTTGGTACTGATACATAGGGCCTGAGTTAGTACTATTGTCTGCTGTGATTCTAGGTTCCTTAACAGTGCAGTTCTGGGTGTTGCCTCTCCTTTCAACCAATATGTAGATGGTGGTGGTGAGTACTATCTAGTTTCAAGACCACAGTTATTTGCACTCGCTCTGGTTGGCTTCGGGTCTGTTTTTGAGAATTGGGCTGGTCCCCCTCTTCTTTTTTGCACTTGTTGATTTCCTTCTGTGTCATCTGACTTCAAAATGGTTTTCCTGCTTCTTGTCTGCATATATGTTACAAAACAAACCCTCGTTTTCTTTCACTCTAACTCTCTCTCTCTCTCTCTCTCTCTCTCTCTCTCTCTCTCTTTCTCTCTGTTTCTGTGTCTCTAATGGAAAGGCATTAATTCAAAATGGTTTTCATTTAAATAAAATAGACACATGTGGAATATTGCATGTACTTTCAGATGAGATCACACTGTATTGGTAATATTACCTAACTGTTTTGTTACAAGAGACCTCTCACATAGTAGGGATAATCTGTAATATTTTCAGAGTAGAAACAAAACACATTAATGAAATAGAAAATGTAAAAAAAGTTTATCTTTTTTCTGTGTTGAGGATATATTAATTGTTTCAGAGGTTTTCTATAAATTTATATATTATATTAGTAAATGCATGGCCTATTATTCTAATGAAATAAAATGCTGTGAAAGTGATCTGAAACATTTCTAGCAATGAGCTGACTAACTTTATTTGTCTAAAAATACTTCTAACCTTCTTCATACTCTTTCCTCATTACTATGAGGAGTTAAAAATTGTTTAATAAAAAAGAAATATTAAGGTTAGCAGTACAGTATTTATAAAACTTATGATGAATATTCAAACCCTAAAAGATGCCATTGGACATAATTGAGTAGTATTAAATAATGTAACATTCATACCAAAATTAATAGAACTACAGAGAATCACATCAAAATTGTCAATTTAAGGACTTATTTTGCTTCCAAAATTTGTTATTTCTGGGAATATCACTCCTAGGATGTTCATTAGGTATACTCTGTGTATAAACTTATTATTTATTTTATTTGTAATAATGACTCCTTGTTAGCAGCAGACAGGGCCATGAACACTCACATTTAACAAGACTAACTTATTAGATCATGCCAGCTTTTCTTCTTCATGTTTCTATCCTGGTTCTAGGAAATGTTAACCTTAACTCTCAACTCCACATGTCATAATTTTCTGTACTTGCTATCAATTTGATGTCACTGGATTCCTTCAAGCTAGTAACATTTCTATGCTGATTGTTAGCATTTAATTCCCACAAGATAACTATACTTACAGTTGTGGTTAGTACTTATGCTATAAGTATTCTATAAAATTTTTCCTTATTTTTTGACTGACGGTTTCTGGATTTAGAAAATAACATGAATTTCCTGAGAAATGCTGGGAAGGCATTCCAGGATAGAAATATTACTGTAGTAACCCAAGAACACAGCTTCAGAACCAACACAGAACCTCTGACCAAAAATGTGGTAGAGTCCAGAAGACCTGAGATAAAATCTAAAGTAAGCAAGTAGAGCAGAAAAATGTGCAAACGGACAAAACCTCATCATAATGATTTATTAGGAGAGCAGGGATGCCCAAGACACAAACACAGAAGAAATTAATGATTGCAACACATTTATAAGCAATGCCTCAAAGAAAAACACACCACAAAACTCAAATAGAATCCTCAAAAAAGGGTGCAAGAGTTTTTTTTAGAGAGTTAAAAGTGGTATAAATAAATGAGAGCTCCTAAGGGAAAATTTTGAAAAGAAATGAGAGCTATGGAAGAAAGAATTGAAAAGGAAATTAATTAACAGCTTGCAGAAGAGGTAGAGAACTTTACCTAAGGAACAAATCCCTGTAATTAAAATGGATCAAATAGAAGCCAATGAGTCTATGAGACCATAAGAAATATTTTTTATAAAATCACAATGCTGAAAAAGTAGAAGAAAAGGTATAGTATTTCATAGCAAAAACAACTGACCTGGAAAACAGATCAAAGTGAAAAAATGTAAGACTCATTGGAGTATCTGAATGCCATGACCAAAATAGAAAGAGCCTAGACATCTTATTTCAAGTATTCTTTTAAAAAAGAAATACTCACATCTCTTAGAAGTAGAGGACAGAGTAGAAATAGAAATAATCAACTACTCACTTCCTGGAAGAAACTTCAAATGAAAACTCCCAGAATCATCCATCAAAATTCAGAGCTTCTAAGTCAAAGGAAATCCTATAAGCAGTTAGAAAGAAATACAAGGGGTCTGTTAGGATCACACACAATTTTAGCTGCCACCACCATAACAGAGAAGAGAACTGGGAATATGATATTTCAGAAAACAAAGGACATAGACTTAGAACCAATAATAACCTACTCAGCAAAGTGAGTATAATTTTATAAAGGAGAAATGGATATTTAATGAAATAGAGGACTTCAAAGCATTCCTGATGAAAAGACCAATTTTGTTGTTTTTCAGTTGTATCTGACTCTTTATGATCATTTTAGATTTTCCTGCCAAAGATATTGGAGTGCTTTTCCATTTCCTTCTTCAATTCATTTTACAGATGAGGAAACTGACGCAAACAGGGTTAAATGACTTACCCAGCGTCACATAGCTAGTAAGTGTCTCAGGCCACATTTGAACTTAGGAAGAAGAGATTCCTAACCCAGGATACTCTATCCACTATAACATTTAGGTGTCCCCAAAAGACCAAACCTGTGTAGAAATTCTAACATTCAAATCCACCAGTTAAGAGAAATATTAAAAAGTAACTAGGAATAAAACAATGATAAGGGACTAAATAAGGATAAATTGCTTATATTCTAATATAGGGAGATGACAAATATGTCAACCCCTGTGACCTATCAATCTTCAGGAATCAAAGCTCTTCCAACCTTTTTAATGATCTTAAGAGAAATACAGAACAAAAAAAGAAGTGTATGTTGGAGAATGGGGAGGAAAGTAAAGAAAGATTAGGAAAAATTATCCCACATGATTAGGTTGGGGATCTAAGAGTGTGTCCAGAAATTGGGGAGTAGTTGAACAAGTTACGTTATATAAATGTAGAGGAATACATTTATGTTATATGAAGCAATGAAGAAGATATTTTTAAGAGAATTCTGGAAGGCCTGTATGATTTGATGCCAAGTGCAGTGAACAGAACCAGGAAACCAATTGATATAACGGCAGCAAAATGGTAAAGGCAAACAACTCTTCTAAAAAAACTATTTATTTATTTATTTTAAGATATTTTCTCATGGTTACATGATTCATGTTCTCTCTTTCCCCTCTCCCTTCCCCCCTCCCAGAGCTGACAAGCAATTCCACTGGGTTTACATGTATTATCATTTGATACATATTTCCATATTATTCATTTTTGTAATAATCTTTTAAAACCAAAACCCCAAATCATATATCCATATAACAAATGATAAATCATATGTTTTTCTTCTGCATTTCTACTCCCACAGTTCTTTCTCTGTATGTGAATAAGGTTCTTTCTCATAAGTCCCTCATCATTGCATCATTGCTTTTAGTGGCAAAGTCTATAACATTTGATTGCCTTGCAGTGTTTCAGTTGCTGTGTACATTGTTCTCATGGTTCTGCTCATTTCACTTTGCATCAGTTCCTTATAGCACAATAGTATTCCATCACCATCATATACCACAATTTGTTGAGTCATTCCCCAATCAAGGAACATGCCCTCATTTTCCAAATTTTGCTACCACATAGATTGCAGCTATGAATATTCTTGTACAACCATTTTTTATTATGTCTTTATGGTACAAACTCAGTAGTGGCATTTCTGGATCAAAGGACATGTATCCTTTTAAAAGCCCTTTGGGCATAATTCCAAATCAAATGGCAAACATAATTGAAAGAATTAGAAACTCTTATCATCCTAATTACAATTCAAGAAGACTGACAAGGAAACATGCTATTCTCTTCTTGACAGAGAAATGGATTACTCAGTACAGACAGAATGAGAAAAAAATTATGGGCATGGCCAATGTAGAGATTTGTTTGGATACAAATCTGGATAGGGTTTGTTTTTCTTTTGTTTTCAAAGGTGGGAGGAGGTAGGGTGAGAAAGCAGACTTTTCTTGATTGAAAAAATACATAATTAAAATGAATTTAAATTAACCAATTTTACAATTTAATCAATTGTTAACAGATTTGTTCAAAGTCTATTCAAAAGAATGGTGCTAGGGCACCTTCCTTCACATTTTTTTCATTATTCCCCTTGATATTCTTAATCTTTTCTTCTTCCAAATGAACTTTGTTATAGTTTTTTTTTTAATTCAGTAAAAAACTTTTTTGGTAGTTTGATAGGTATGGCACTAAGTAGGTAAATTAATTTGTGAGGAATGGTCATTTTTATTATGTTAGCTCATCCTACCTATGAGCAATCAATGTTTTTCCAATCATTTAGATCTAGTTTTAATTGTTTGGAAAGTGTTTTGTAGTTGTATTTGTATAATTCCTGTGTTTGTTTTGGTAGATAAATTCCCAAGTATTTTATATTGTCTAGGGTGATTTTAAATGGTGTTTCTCTTTCTACCTCTTGCTGCTGTGATGTTTTGGAAATATATAGAAATGCTGATCATTTATGTGCATTTATTTTGTATCCTGCAATTTTGCTAAAGTTGTTGGTTATTTCTACTAGCTTTTTAGTTGATTCTCTAGGATTTTTTAAGTAGATCATCATATCATCTGCAAAGAGTGATAGCTTAGTCTCATTACCTATTTTAATACCTTCAATTTCTTTTTCTTCTCTAATTGCTACTGCTAGTGTTTCTAGTACAATGTTAAATAATAGAGGTTATCATCCTTGTTTCACGCCTGATCTTATTGGGAAAGCTTCTAATTTATCCCCATTGCTTATGATGCTTGCTGATGGTTTTAGATATATACTGTTTATTATTTTTAGGAAAGGTCCTTCTATTTCTATACTTTCTAGTGTTTTCAATAGGAATGGATGTTGTATTTTGTCAGAGGCTTTTTCAGCATCTATTGAGATAATCATGTGGTTTTTGTTGGTTTGCTTGTTGATATGGTCAATTATGTGAATGATTTTCCTTATGTTGAACCATCCTTGCATTCCTGGTATAAATCCCACCTGATCATAATGAATAACCCTCGTGATCTCTTGCTGGAGTCTTTTTGCTAGTATTCTGTTTAAGATTTTTGCATCTATGTCATTAAGGAGATTAGTCTGTAGTTTTCTTTCTCTGTTTTTGATCTACCTGGCTTTTGGATCAGCACCATATTTGTATCATTTGTGGTAGAATTCCTTCTTTGCTTATTATGTCGAATAGTTTATATATTATTGGAATTAGTTGTTCTTTGAATGTTTTATAGAATTCACTTGTGAATCCATCTGGTCCGGGGAATTTTTTCTTAGGAAGTTCTTTGATGGATTGTTCAGTTTCTTTTTCTGATATGGGATTATTTAAGTATTCTATTTCTTCTACTGTTAATCAAGGCAATTTATATTTCTGTAAATATTCATCCATCTCACCTAAGTTGCTATATTTATTGCCATATAATTAGGCAAAATAGTTTTTAATGATTGCCTTGATTTCCTCTTCATTAGAGGTGAGGTCTCCCTTTTCATTTTTGATACTGATGATTTGGTTTTCTTCTTTCCTTTTTTAAATTAGATTGACCAGTACTTTGTCAGTTTTGTTTGTTTTTTCAAAGTACCAGTCTTATTTATTAATTCAATAGTTCTTTTACTTTCAATTTTACTGATTTCCCCTTTAATTTTTGTAATTTTAATTTGGTCTTTAGCTGGGGATCTTTGATTTGTTCCCTTTCTGGTTTCTAAATTTGCATGCCCAGTTCATTGATCTTTGCCCTCTGTAATTTGTTAATACATGCCCTCAAGGATGTAAATTTCCCCGAGTGCTGGCTTAGCTTCATCTTACAGAGTTTGATAGGATGTCTGATCATTGTCATTCTCTTTAATGAAATTATTGATCGTTGCTAGCTATGATTTCTTTTTTAACTAACTGGTTTTGGAAAATCACATTATTTAATTTCCAATTAGTTTTTGATTTGCCTGTCGATGTGCCCTTACTAATTATTATTTTTATTGCATTATGATCTGAGAAGGTTACATTTATTATTTCTGCTCTTTTGCATTTGTTTGCAATGTTTCTATGCCCTATTACATGGTCAATCTTTGTGAATGTACCATGTGCAGCTGAAAAGAAGGTGTATTCCTTTTTATACCTATTTATTTTTCTCCACATATCTATTAAATCTAATTTTTCTAGGATTTCATTCACCTCTCTTATCTCTTTCTTATTTATTTTTTGGTTTGGTTTATCTAGATCTGAAAGAGGAATATTTAGATCTCTCACTAGTATGGTTTTACTATCTATTTCCTTCTTGAGCTCTGCCAGTTTCTCCTTTAGAAATTTGGATGCTCTACCATTTGGTGCATACATGTTGAGTACTGTTATTTCCTCATTGTCTATACTGCCTTTTATCAGAATGTAATTATGTTCTCTCTCTCTTTTAATCAGGTCTATTTTTACTTTGGCTTTGTCAGAAATCATGATCACCACTCCTGCCTTCTTTTTCTCAGTAGAAGCCAAAAGATTTTGCTCCAACCCTTGACCTTAAATCTGTGTATGTCCACCCACCTCATATGTGTTTCTTGTAGACAATATATGGTAGGATTTTGGTTTCTAATCCACTCTGCTATTTACTTCCGTTTTATGCATGAGTTCATCCCATTCACATTCAGAGTTATAATTATCAGTTGTGTATTCCCCAACATTTTGGTATCCTCTCCTAGTTCTACCCTTCTTCTTACGCTATTTCCTTTTAATCCAATGGTTTGTTTTAAACCAGTCCCCCTTGTCCTCTCCCTTGATTTACTTCCCTTTCTACCTCTTCCCTTGTTATTCCCCTCTTCTTATTTTTTAAGACCTAATGAATTCCTTTCCCCCCTCCTCCCCTCCCTTTTTCTACCTCCCCATTCCCCTGCTCCCCTTGGTTCATCCCTTCTGACTTTCTCAGTAGGGTTTGATAGAATTCTATATCCCAATGGATATAGCTACTCTTCCCTCTCAGGATTAATTCCACTGAGAGTAAGCTTTAAATATTACCTCTTAATGCTCTCTTCCTCTCCTTCTTATAATAGTATTCGTTCCCTCCCCTTCCCATGCCCACTTTGTGTGGTATAGAATATCCTATTTTTCTTATTCATTCAAGTTTCTTTTGGTGCCATCTACTATTCACACTCCCTCTTCCCTGCCCCCACCCCCCTATTATCTTAGACTATCTAGTATTCCAACCTTTCCCTGTGAATAATTCTTCTAATTACTGTAATAGTGAATACAACTTTTGAAAATTATACATAACATTTCTCCTTATAGGAATACAAACAATTTGATCTTATTGAAGCCCTTAAAGAGGCAAATTTAAAAATAAAGAGTTTTCTTTTTCCCCCCTCTGTTTCTTATTTACCTTTTCATGTTTCTCTTGGTTTTTGTGGTTGGATATCAAACTTTCCATTTAGTCCTGGTCTTTTCTGTGCAAATACTTGGAAATCTTCTATCTTGCTGAATGCCCATACTTTCCCGGGAAGTATGTAGTCAGTTTTGATGGGTAGGTGATCCTTGGTTGTAAACCCAGTTCTCTTGCCTTTCTGAGTATCATATTCGAAGCCTTGTGGTCTCTTAATGTGGAGGCTGCCAGATCCTGTGTGATCCTAATTGGTGCTCCTTGATATCTGAAATGTCTCTTTCTGGCTTCTTGTAAAATTTTTTCTTTTACTTGAAAGCTCTTGAATTTGGCTATTATATTCTTGGGGGTTGTCTTTTCAGGTTTTAGTATAGAGGGTGATCTATGGATCCTTTCAATATTGCCTTCTTGTTGAAGATCTTCAGCGTAATTTTGTTGGATAATTTCTTATAGTATGGAGTCCAAATTTCTATTAATTTCTGCTTTTTCAGGAAGGCTAATGATTCTCAGATTGTCTCTTCTAGACCTGTTTTCTTGGTCTGTCACTTTCTCAATGAGACATTTCATGTTTCCTTCTATTTTATCAGTCTTTTGACTTTGCTTTGTTTGTTCTTGCTGTCTCAAGAGATCATTGACTTCTATTTGCCCAATTCTGGTCTTTAGAGACTGGTTTTCTGCTATAATCTTTTGATTTTCCTTTTCAATTTGGTGTATCCAGCTGTTTGATTTTGGTCTCCAATTTGCTTATCAATTCTTTTGATTTGGGGGCATCTTTCTCCAATTGGGAGTTTTTGTTGTTTAACATGTTAATTTCTTTTTGAGATATTTCCCACTTCTCTTGCCAAATCTCTTTCATCTTTCTCATGATCTCAGATTTGAACTCTTCAAGACCTTGTGACCAGTTTTCATTTTTTTGGGAAGGTTTGGATTTGATTACTTGTTTGTTCTCCTCTGCTGTTTGCTCTGTTGTCTGGATTTTTTTCTCTGTAAAAATTGTTGAGTGTTTAAGATTTCTTCTTGATTTTTCTCTTTTGAGGTTCTTGTGTGGGGCTTGCATTATTATTATTTCTTTCTCAGTCAGTAGTCTGAGTGAGGCAAACAGGCTCTCTGCCTATCCTGTCAAGCTGTGGAGCAGGTTTTATCTGAGTTACTGTGCTGTGTGCCCTCTCCACTTTATCCTTGCAGCCACAGTTGGTCTGTGCTTTTTAGTCTCCTGAGGTCTCAAGTCTTTGGTCTCCTTGCTTGCTCCTCCACCTGAAGCTCCTTTAACATTCTCAGGGTGCTGCTTCCATAGTCATGCATCCCTCTGCACTGGGTCCCCACCCAAGGTCCGTGCCTGTCCTCAAGGTTTGTGTCCATGTCTGCGTGTGAGCTTAACATCCACGCCTGAGCTCAAGTTCTGTGTTCCAAGTCCACCCATTCTTTAGCCTCTTGGGGTCTTAAGTCTTGCTGCTCTCAGGAGCAGGCCCTGGTAATCCCAGGTAGCTGTCAAGAACTTAATGAATGCCCCAAACTTGCTCTAAGTCTTGTGCACTGGCTTTGGCACTGTAGGTGTAGTGGGGGTGAAGGGGGTTGCTTAGCTCGCATTTTAGTGAGAGCTATTTCACCCCCTTATAGTATGGAAATGCCCCGATCCCACATACCTTCAATGCTGCACCCTATTGTGGGGTCCCTTCATTCGTCTGGATTTGCTTTTATGTCCTTTTGAGGAGTCCTATCTGTGTGAGTTAGGAGAGGTTAAGCAAGCTGCTTCTACTCTGCCACCATTTTAACCCGGAAGTCCCTCTCAGCACTGCTTCTTGAGCCACTTTGATAATGGATTTCCATTTTCAAAATGAATGATGAGTGTTTCCCCAAGAAAAAAAAAGAAATAAAGAGAGGCAATTGCTTGTCTTAGGAAGCCAGTGTTGCCTGTTGGAAAGAGCATCGGATCTGAAGTGGAGAAGCTTGACCCTAATCCTGTCTCTGATGCATATGTCCTCTGAGACCATAGGCAAATCATTTGACCTCGGTAGGTCTCTATTTTCTTATCTGTAAAATGAGGAGATTGAACTAGGTGGTGAGATCCCTTCCTACTCTAGATTTCTGATCCTAAGGTCCTACCCAATTTAAAGCATTTTATATTCCTTGAAGTGCTAAATATCCCTGTAATAGAATGTAAGCTTCTTGAAGACAGGTATCTTATCAATCTTCTATAGCTTCAAGAATCAGAGAAGCCTATATGTGAAGCCCTACTAACTAGCTTTGTGACCACCAACGAGTGTCTCTCTCTCTTTCTCTCTCTCTTGGGTTTTCTCCCTGTATATAGGAGATGAAAATACTTGAGGTCCCAAGTGGTGAAGATCAAAAGAAGTTATTCCTGTAGTGTAATTTTTCCTTCCTTTCATTGTATAAATTTGTAAAAAGTCTTGGTGGTTCAGCCATGTTCAAACACATTCTAGGTGTGCAACCCTGGTCAAGTCACTTATTAACCCTCATCACCTCACACTTACCATTTTTCTGCTTTAGAGCCAAAACATAGTATTGATTCTAAGAAGGCAAAGGTTTTAAAAAAGTCAATTGTTTTCTCAGACTCCTTCAGCACTTTTCGGTTAGGAGAGGTTAAGCGCTGCTTTTTACTCTGCCGCCATCTTAACCCAGAAGCCCTCTCCTTCAGCACTTTTGCACACTTGCCTCACCTATAGTAGGTCCAAATGAAAAAGCAACACTCCTATGCCTCATCCAGAAAGACATTTATTTATGTCTCAGTAAATTCGGCCATCCCAGTGAGTAATGGTTGAACACAGAACTTTGATTCCTCTAGTCCAGTGATGGGCAAACTATGGCCCGCGGGCTAGATGCGGCTCCCTGAAATGTTTTATCAGGCCGTGCCATTATTCCTAATCTGACAAATACAATGAAACTTTGAAAGAGTTGCCTTAGAAACACTTGACAGATGAGCATTTCCTTTCCTTTGGCCCCCTCTTTAAAAAGTTTGCCCATCACTGCTCTAGTCCCATTTCTACCAGTGAGAGTAGGTATGTCACTTAGCATTTGGAGATCATGCTTTCCTTACCAGTAAAATTTGGGCTTGACTTTGACTCAAGATTTCTATAGCCTCTTTTGGCACTAAAATTCTTTGATTCTTAAGTGTCTCTATCTTAATTATTATTTACAAATTTCCATCTGACTTTTAAAATTAAACAAAATATATCCAGTAAAAATTGTGATTCTTCCACCTATGAGCACATGTCCTTTCCTAGGATGTGTCTTTCCTTGCCTCCTGAAAAATGGCTTCATCTCCAAGTTCAAATTTATTCTAGGGTGCTAATAAAACTTGATCCACACTCTGTTGCTATGAGAGACAGACAAATTCAGTTTGTTTTTGTCCTGTCCATTTTAGATGCCTTCCTTTGAAATCTTGACTGCTTTGTTTCTAGGTTAATGAAATTTACCATGATGAGTCACTTGGGGTGCATATCAATGTTGTGCTGGTACGCATGATAATGCTGGGCTATACCAAGGTAAGAATGGTCTTTGAAGCCAAGTATGGAACTTTGGCCAGAGCTCCTGATATGGCTATTTGGGTAATCTTGGACACCCAAAAGCTATAGCTCCAAATAATGTTGGAACTGATTGCTCTGAGCTGAAAAAAAAAAGGAATTATCTCTATAAGAAAGGAAAACTCCCATACTTCATCCAGAGAGGCATTTGTTTGTCTCTTTTAGTACTTGGAGGAAATTAATCTCTGATTTTAACCTATGGAAATGATGAGTCTGTTCCAGTAAGCAGATTCTTTAAATGAGCATGAAGGCCTCAGAGGCACAAATATAAAAATTTACAGTTTTCTACTAACTCCTACATTTCTAAAGGTAGGAGAATGTCTTACACATCTTTGTATATATTCCCACAATTCCTTGCTCAAAATAAATATTTGTTGAATGAATGAATGAATACAATCTAATTAAAGACAAACAGCTTAGGAATAATTTCAGTGGATTGAGAACCAGTATTAAAGATGAAAGGTCCTGGGTTCAATTCTAACCTCCAATACTTCCTAGCTGTGTGACTCTGGGCAAGCCACTTAACCCCAGTTGCCTAGCCCTTATCTTCTGCCTTGGAACCAACTTATTATTGAGTCTAAGACAGAAGGTAAAGGTTTTTACAAATAAAGAAGATGCAGAAAACTGCTTAATCAATCATTAAATTATGCCTACATAGTTTACTAACAATTTACCTACATATATTATTTTTTAGAAACATCTTTTCCTTTATGGAAAGAAGTATAACTTTTTTCATTTAGATTTTTTTAAAGGGAAAGGATGGGAGAAGAAAAAAATTGAGTATTGTTAAAAATATATGACTTTTATTAGGTATTTCTTGTAATATAGCTGAGTACAGCTGGCCTTTAAATGCCACTTCTTTGGTCTCCAAGAAAAACCTGATCTGTGATATCAGACAATGAAATTTTGCTTTTGATATATTTTAATTTTAATTGTAAAGGCCTAATAGGGCAGTTAGGAGGGCTAATTTTATAATTTCCATAATATTTTAGTATGGATTTTTCTTCAGTTTTTCTCTTGCCAGATTTGAAGTACAAATGAGCTTGTTCATCTAGGAAAGAGAAACAAGGATGATTGTTTAGCATTTCATCTTTTATTGACCATCCCTTTATCTCCTTCTGAAGAGACAGTCTGCCACTGAGCCTTAGTTAGTCCCCATAGCCTAACCTACTTTATCTCAATCACAAAGAATGTAAGCATATCCCAGCTGGTGACCTTAAGGGTCAGGGATTAGTAGTTTTATCATTTGTTAAGGATGTATGTGTTCTGCATGGGACCATCCACAGTTATTTTATGAAGAATGTAAACACTGATAATAGCATTTGTTGAGTTCCACAAGCCAATCCAGGAAATATCTTAGCCTCTTAACCCAAGAGAACTGTGTTAAAGTGTTATACAACAGAGAATCCTATCATTCAGATAATGCTGAAGACATAATGGACACCTAATAATAAAGATTTGTTTGTCTCAGACATTCCTAGCAAATAAAACTTTTTACCTCCCATTTTGATTAATGGAAAGAGGTAGCGTCTATAGCTTGCTCCCTCTTCTCCCCATTACCTCAAGTTGTTTAACACTAATTGCCTCAGTTTCCTCATTTATAAAATGAGCTAGAAAAGGAAATGACAAACCACTCCAGTGTCTTTGCTCTGTAAATAGACACTTTAGAAAACACTTTTTAATCAGCAATATTTTTTACTCTCCCTCTCACCTTCCCTGACATTGAAAAAATAAAATCAAAATGTCATAAATTTCAATGTTCTTATGTACTCTGAGTCTATCTTTTCCCTTTCAAGAGATAGTTAGTATCCTTTCTTATTGGTCTTCTGAAATATGTTGAGAAACTCACTTATCGATTTCCCAAAAGTAATTGTCTAAGAATTAGAAGTACAAATGTTTAGTTTCTAACAAAGGCCCAGAATGTAGGTTTTTAGATAATTTGGCATACATGTCTTTAATTTATTTTATTATTCAGTCTATCAGTCTCATTGAAAGAGGAAATCCATCTAGGAGTCTGGAGAATGTATGTCGCTGGGCATGCCAGCAGCAGAAATCGGATCCCAACCATCCTGAACACCATGATCATGCCATTTTTTTAACGAGGCAAGACTTTGGCCCTGCTGGTATGCAAGGTAATGATGCCATCACATAAGAGGAGATGATTATTCCTATGTAACTTCCAAATCAGACACCAGTTCAGTGCCTACAGTTACATATTATTACACTTTTATTTTCTCTTTCTAACACCTCCATTAATCAAGCAGCATTTTCATATAGCTTTTCAAGTGAAATGAAATAAAAAAAATTATCATTTACAGGGTATGCACCAGTGACAGGAATGTGTCATCCAGTAAGAAGCTGTACCTTAAATCATGAGGATGGTTTCTCATCAGCCTTTGTAGTAGCCCATGAAACTGGCCATGTGTAAGTACCACTCTTCAAGACCAAGGCACAGAAAAGCAAAAGCAAATGATTTTTGTTCCTGCTTCTTCCATTTGTGTTTGTCCTATGGAAAGAGGCCTGTCAGTTCTCCATTTTGGTTCCCCTCCCACTACCTATATTTCTAAGTCAAGGAAGTGATCATGTGCTGAAACTGTGAATGAGTGGCTCCACGTTGGGACATCCATGGTGGGCTCAGGTATATCTGTGAAGCCACAAGCAAGAGACAGGAAGTTGTATTATCTTGATACTCTCATTTCCATAGTAACTGTGGTTTCTCAAACAATGTTAGCTTTTCTCTCACTTGACATAAAGGCTCTTTTCGGTGTTGTTTTTGGTTTTCTTTGTACCAGATCTTCTTTTCATGAACAATTAAACAGATTTAAATTAAACAAATTTAACAAATTTAACATCTTCATGCCAGCTCCCTTACTCTTCAATATGCCTTTGGTTCCTTCTGATCAGTTCTTGTTTGGGGTTTTTCTAGGTTAGGAATGGAGCATGATGGTCAAGGAAACAGGTGTGGTGATGAGACTGCAATGGGAAGTGTCATGGCACCTTTGGTACAGGCAGCATTTCATCGTTATCACTGGTCCCGGTGCAGCGGCCAGGAATTAAAAAGATATATACAGTAAGAACTCCATGGGCATCTATAGAGGGTATTGGGATACTGTAACTTGAAAACAGAGATAGGAGCTGTCCTTGTCTAGCCTTGGTTATGTGAATATATCTGAAACAAAGAATAAGTTGAGTTACTCAAAATAATTTCATAAGATTGTAGATTTTGAGCTGGAAGAGATAATAAAAGTAATTAATCTATCAATCAATGCCACTCATTTATTAAAAACCAGTCTAGGTGCCAGCCACTGTGCCAGGTGCTAAGGACAAACATTAAATTAAAATATTTTTCTAGCTACATCCCTTTGTTTTATAGATTAGGAACTGAGGCCCAAGAGGCCCAAGGACAACAGATTTAGAACTTGGTGATCATCTGGTCAAACTTTCATTTTGAAGATGATAAACTGAGTCCCAGAGAGGTTGCGGTTTGCACAAGGGCATAAAAGTGGTATCAGGGGTGGGATCTGAGCCCAGGTCTTTTACTTCTTTGACTGGCATTCTTGACCATATTCTTGGATACTAGATTCATTTGGCTGAATTAATCTATGATGGCACAAAGAGAGTATATGAAACACATCCAAAATCACATTTAAATTTATATGTAAAAGCTATAAATTCATCTCCTTTAAGTTCACCAAAAATACCTTTGAGATAACTCTTGTATTTAACAGGATGAGAGGAATGATATGTGCCCCATCTTCCTTTCAGGTGATTTTAATTTCTCTCCTTGGCTTCTACAACTTTGAAAGCATTGTCATTTTGTGTAGCTTGGAAGAAATGAATGTTTTTGCATGGCTACATCTATCCAAATGGTGTCCTTGAGGTTTTTTTTTTTTTTAATCAATGCCACATTAATATTTTATGGGCAGCAGTTCTGTCTGTGATAGTAGTTTGGTTATAGCACAAGTCTGATCCTGAGTGATATTTTGAAGTCTGTGTCTGCAGAGATTTGTCATGTTATTTTTTGAAAAAGTAATGAGTTTCTGATGTACAGCCCTAGACACCAGTCATACCTTTTCTCTCATACTTGATCAGAGTTAAATTTCTGCAGTCTTCAGTGATGTGTGTTGACAATTTTTGTTATTTTCTTGCATAATCTCCACTGCTCAGTGTGTCCAGACTCCTTGAGGATTACATTAAAAGCCTTTTCCATCTCATGGAATTTTGCCCTCATGATAATAAAATATCATTTGGACTAGAGGAGTGTAAAATTCCTAGTGTATACGAAAGAAAGATAGAGACAGAACATTCTGAACTTGAATCCAGAGGTCAAATTGAAGCAATAAGCAAAAACATTTGTACTTCTCCAGATGAGATACATAAATATATCAAGTAGCTGTGGCTAGATATGTCCAAAGATTTACTGGCCTCCTGAAATCAAAACTCAGTGGGAATAATATGTTGAAAGCAACAACGCCTAGTCACTGCTAATCTTAACTGCAATTTCAGATTTGTATAATGAACCTTAACAGATGTGAAATGTATCCTAACAATAACTCATGCAATGTTAATGAAATACAGTGCTTATCACCCGGAGGCAGCTATGGAAAGATGAATATTTCTTAGTCAAAAAAGAGGAAGCCAATTGATAACATATTCTCAGGACAAGTTGTTGAAAATGCGCAGAAATACTTTTAGAATCAGCAGATATAGCTTCAGCAGTAACTTACATTAAATCAGTACAATGGAACCAAAAATGATTTACATGTTGATGGAGGATATGAAACAGCTTTAATGTGTAAGAGTAGAATCAACCAGTCCTTTGAGGAAAACATGCACATGAACTCAACCTCATTTTCTTTCTCCTCTTCCTCCTCCTAGGTCTCTGTCTCTTCCTTCTTTCCTCTCTTCATTATGGTTATTATCTTCAAAGAAATATGTCCAAAAACTTAACTGCATCCACTATTTACCTTCTCACAGTTCCTATGACTGTCTTCTTGATGACCCTTTTGAACACGATTGGCCCAAACTCCCCGAATTGCCAGGAATCAATTATTCCATGGATGAACAATGCCGCTTTGATTTTGGTGTTGGGTACAAAATGTGTACTGCGGTAAGTCACCTGGAATAATGTTGAAACTTAAATGATGAAATCTGTGCACCTAATTTTAATTAAATGAGTTATTTCCATGAACAATCCTCATGTGAACTGATTAATAAATACTCTGGCAGAAGGTGACTGGACTCAGAAGGAAAAGATTTTCTTGTCACTCAGAAACCTCCATGAGGAAGTCTAGTTCTGATTATTGTTTTTTTGCACTAAGCCTTTTAAAGGATAGGGATTGAAAGACCTACCAGAAAAGACCATAGTTAACCTGAATGATTTCCCTTAGATTTCCTTGAGCTATATCATCCTTTTTACATTTAAATTAGAGCGAGGTAAGTTCCTTTGTCTCATAATAGATTGTATTCTTACTGCAAATTATTTAAAAGTACCCTATCTGCCTTTGTGTGGCATTTTCCAGGAAGGAAGTTTTGGGAGTAAGAAAGAGAATCTTGTTGAATATGATATAGAATCTATACATACATTACAGATATAGATACCGATATAGTAGTGAAGGAGGGAGAATTATCTCAAGTCTTGATGCTTCTATAACTAACCAATGTGGGTAAATCTGGAGTTTATCTATAAAGCTGAAAAAATCTATAGAGTTGAGCTCTATGTATGTTATATGTTACTTTGTGTATATACACAAATACATATAAACACACTTGTATCTATCATATATACACATACATATTTGCATATTATTTATCTATCAATGTAACATGTTAGAAAGGGCATTAGATTTGAAGTGAGAACTCTTGGGTTTGATCCCCAGCTCCGACGTTTTCCATGCATGAGAATAGGCAATTGACTATTTCTCTGAGCCTTACTTTCCTCATCTACATCTAAGACAATATTATTACTATCATAAGATTACTGTGAGAAAAGTCCTTTGTGAATAATGGAACACTGTTCAGGATGTCCTAGAGGTCATAGTTCAATTTTAAAATTTTCAAGCTCAAAATATGTATTTTATCCTAGAGGCAATTAGGAGCTACTGAAGATTATTGAGCAGGGAAATAGTATAGTCAAACGTGTACTTTAGGAAGATTGTTTTGGTACTGGTGGGGTAGGTGAATTGGAGAGAGGAGAGCCTGGAGAGACGTTAAGGTACTTAAAGCTTAAAATTGTACCAAGACTTTTGGATACCCTATAAAATAACTATACTTCTCTATGTATGGGTCTAAATTTATCTATGTATCTCTGTCTGCCTGTCTGTGTTTTGTTTGTGTATACATATATGTAGGTTGTTAGAAGCCTCTGTTTGTGTGTATATATATATATATATATGTAGGTTATTAAATATCAAATTATATAGTAGTAAGACATGGTGGAAATAACTTCCTTACCTAAGAATTCCCCTATGTCAGTGAAATCACCAGTATATATACTCCCCAAATAATATATCCACCAAATTTGTTCCTTTTTCATTTCATTCAAGTGAATTAAAATACATATGATTGCTGTTATAATTATTTACTTATTCATATTTATAGAGATTTAATGGAACCATTTTGGTTGAAGCTTTGTCTTACCTCAAATTTGAATGATAATTACTGGATCTTTCTTACATCACAATTTTATGGTTTTAACTATATGTAAAATAACATAGTGTTGCAGATTTAAGGATGGAAAGGACCTTGAAGTCAAGGTCCTCATTTTACAGATGAGGAAACTAAGGCCTAGAGAAATATAATCAGTAGAGGAAACAGCTAAACATGATTAGTTTCCATAAAATTAGAAGAAAATCCTAGCAATTTATTAATGTGATATTTTAGAAAAAAAAGGTTCCTACTACAGGGATTTCATAAGTGACCATTCTGTGTAAAGCATAGTGTAGTTTTTGCTAATGAACTGAAATATGATATAAACAACAAGCTTGATATAAGCAGATTTAAAAGATATTATTGTTGAATTACTACAATGTCATTTAAACATTTTATTCTGTGTTTCAGTTCCGAACCTTTGACCCATGTAAACAGCTATGGTGTAGCCATCCCGATAATCCCTACTTCTGTAAGACTAAGAAAGGACCCCCACTTGATGGGACTGAGTGTGCCCCTGGGAAAGTGAGTATTTCTCATTCAAACTTTAATCTTAAAATGTTTTGCTGTGTGTTTTTATAAAGGGGAATGACAAGTTATAAAGAGTGCGAAGAGCCCGCTCTTCACTTGGTTGGGTCTCTGGAGGTAGGATGGTGTGGCGAAGAATGAAATGAAAATGAGCCAGAGTGCAAGTGAAATTGCAGAGGCTGTTCCTTCTCTCTCTTTTGTGCCATCTGCTGATTTTAATTTTTATACCCTCTTTTCTTTATGATCTCATACAGGTTTTTTTTTTCTTCCCATACATTCAAAATCACATATTAACTTTTGAAACATCATAAGATTGACATTTACTAATTATCTTACTGTGGCTAGACAAAGAAGCAAGCTTGTCAAGAATTATTCATTATGGGCTGGCTTAGTTTGAACTTATTCTTTTTAGCCATGCATAAGGTACAAGTACATCAGTTCCTAGCTAAGCATAATAGTTAATTATATTTTAACTAATTATATTATGTATATAGTTACGTTAAATCAGTCTGGTACAATGTTTTGTTCCCATGGTGTTTTTTCTGTTATAGGATCACTAAGAATACAGTTCTGGTAGGGTGATTCTGTGCTAATTTGTCATTGCCTTAATTTCCTTGTGTTTCACTGTTTCTATGGTCTGTAGGAGTTTGGGAACAAACTTAGGCCAGGTATTTTCTTGCTGGGAACTTTAGAACCTTGCATTAACTCACTAACTGCTGGTTTTCTACTGGACTGATTCTAGGGGAAATTTCTATACTCTAGGGGGTTGTACAGGGGTTTATTTTGGGATAGTGGGTGAGTCTGTGGCTGTGATTGTTCTTGCCATGAATCTGTATTGTTTCTCTGTATCTACCTGGAGCTGAATAAGGATACTGATTGCAATAATTTCAATGCAAGTGAATGTCACTGTAAAAAGAATCACATGGGGTAAACTGAGTGTGGAATTTCCATCCTCCTGACAACCTGCCATGCTGGATTGTCAGAGCTTGTGAGTAGCCGTGCTAAACCTCACAGCCTGGATGGCTTCTGGCAAAAGAGCATATCCCCCTCCCACTCCTCCTTTGGTATTGGCAAATCTAAATAACCATCGGTGTTTCAGATTTCACTGTAATTAGATTCTGAGTTAAAATTTAAAACACTAATACCTTTAATTCATCTTGTACTCTCTTGGCAGGACTGAATTTACTTTCTCTGATCTTCTAAAAGTTTCTCAGCATTGATGTTTTGTAACTCCATATAAAAGAATCCCTTGCTTTACTGGGAAAGCTGCCTTCCCAGAGTACTGTAAACTTAAAAGGGATATAGGTAGTACTCTTCAGACAACTCTGGTGAATGGACAGACTATAGTACTCATGACTAAAACAATCAATGAAACAAAGGGACAGAAAAAAAAACACCATATCAAGATTTCCAGTTGACAGATTTGGCTACATTAGCAATAAAATAATATAGATATAGAATGATTAAGAATCTTTTTCCTAATGACTTTGGGCTTGCTAGGGCACCTTGTTCACAATTCTTTCTAAACTTTATCCAAATTGTTTTACTTATAGCTCCATAGACTTGCCAAAAGATAGTCCTAGAACAGAGATTCATTCCTCCTCTCCATAAACTCCAGTGGTTCCCTAAATCTATTACAGATTTCTCTTTTGGGGCATTCATAACACTTCATAAGTTGGCTCCAACCTACATTTTCTAGCTTTATGATAAATTATTTCCCTTGTGGTTTTCTTGGTTCAAGAAAACTGGCCTTGCCTTGCCTCATTCAAAACATTCCATTCCAAAGATCTCCATAGCTCACTGGATATGCCCCTTGCATTCACATCAAATGTCACCACCTTTATGAAACCTTTTCTGAACTGTGTATTATACTTTCCCTCCCAATATTACCAATATTTTTACATACATATATACACATGAATGTATATGCACATATGTACTTACATCACATGTGACACAATATAGCATTCTATAATATAATATATAGATATCCCATGCAATGTAAATTCCTTAAGGAACTGTCTGTATCCCCATTTCCCAGCACTTAGCACCTGATACACCCTTCAGTGCTTACAGATGGATTTATTGCTAGCTTATATTTGATAGAAGTCCTATATTCACATAAGCATCTATTTCTTAAAGAAAAAGCAGCAGACCAAAGCCAAAACTTCACAAACAGATAAATTTGGAGTTGCTGTTTTATTTTAAAATGAAAGTTCTCTGGTAGGATTCCTTTAACTAGATAGTTCTCCTAGAAAACCTGGATGGTAATCCATCCTGTGCCACTTGTTACCGATGGGAGTATTGACAATTCCCTTAATCTTTCAGAGTCCGTAGTCTTTTCACCTAACTTATAAAGTTGTTTTAAGGTTCAAAAGAGATAGTGTGTGAGAAAGGGGTTTGAAAAGAAAGGTCTCTACAGATATAATTTATTATTGTTGTTATGTAAATCAATTCATGCCACTGCTACTATTATTGTAAAGTATATAAATCTTGCATTTGGAGGGGCTCTAAGACTGTAGTTAATGATATATATGAGAGAAGGTAGAATCAGAGTGTCCTTCATTTGTGTGCCCTGCGTGATTTTAGCATTCTTGTTAGACATGACCAGCTCCTTCAACTTTAATATGGACTTAGTGACTTTAGAGCTGGGATAGGGTCATTCTCTGGAAACCCTTCTCCCTATTCTGGAAAATTATAAGCAATGAAATCATAAACTCTCTTAAGTTAATGCTTTTGTTCTCATGCAGATGAATAATTTTTAAAAATCCTTTCTTTCTGCTCAGCTTTTTTCATGTTTATGATTATTTTTTATTTTAGTTACTTGGCTTCATTTAGGGAAATAGTTTTAAAATCTATGTCTAAATTTCTCTTTTTCCAATGCAAATTTTAGGTTTATAAATTATGTTTGGGATTAATTTTAAATGTTTTCTTTAACCAAAAAGTGGAAAACCAGAGGGTTTTTATCAATCAATCAATAATCAGTAAGTATTTCTAAAAGGTCAGTTACTTTCTAGACACATATATTCTATTGTGAGACAAAACTGAAGCAATTGAAATATGTATATCAATATACGTATATTTGCGTGTGTGTGCTACTCTTTCCCTTCCCTCTTATTAAATATTAGTGGTTTTCTTATCTCTGGGATCAAATATAAAGTCTAATTTGGCATTTAAAGTACTTTACAACCTCGCCTCAGCCTAGTTTATTTACTTTCTTCTCCTCTATGTACTCAGCGGTCCAGACAGACTGACTTCATTCCTTTATTATTCTTTACATAGAACATTCCATCACTCATCTGTCTGTATCTTTGCATTGGCTGTGCTCCATATATGAAATGTGCTCTCTCCTCATCAATGCATCTTCAGATCAGAACTCAAGAATTTCCCTAGGTTCTAGTGCCTTCCCCACCATGGTCACCTGAAATCTTCTCTTGGGTATATTTTGTTTTGATCAATATGTGTTCATGTTGAATCCTATTAGAATGAAAACTCCTTGAAGGCAAGGATTATTTTACTTTTGGCTTTTTATCTCTAGCATTGGCATAGAATGGGCACTTGCTGTTAATTGATTGATATGGATCATATTCCATTTAAGCATGTGAATTATTTTTATATTATTAATTTATCAACATTAATTAATATTAACAATCCAGTTCATGTCATGATTTTCCTTAAGTGGTGTTACAAGGGTCACTGCATGTGGAAGAATGCTAACCAGGAGAAGCAGGATGGAAACTGGGGATCCTGGACCAAATTCGGCTCATGTTCCCGGACGTGTGGGACAGGTGTTCGCTTCAGGACCCGCCAGTGT
The DNA here is from genome assembly GCF_016433145.1 of Gracilinanus agilis. Taxonomy (NCBI): domain Eukaryota; kingdom Metazoa; phylum Chordata; class Mammalia; order Didelphimorphia; family Didelphidae; genus Gracilinanus; species Gracilinanus agilis. The sequence goes on from NC_058135.1 coordinate 31,595,361, forward strand.
AATAATCCAATGTGAGTCAGACCATATCTTATATAATCATGTAACTATTGTTATTAGTAAGCTGACATGGTGGACTTGAACCCTAACATCAGAGCAATTTCAGAGTAGCAAATCCCATTTGGAATTTTTGGCAATGAATAAAAAGCAAAAATCCATAAAAGTTTCTAATAAACTTGTCCAAATTGGAAGAAGCAAGAAATAACTCTTATTTGGGTAGCATTCCTTATGGGTTAGCCCCTCTGACTTGACACTCTTATTCTCAGTTTTATTATTCTCCCCAAAGGCAGCTGCTACTTTCAGGCTCCAGGGTAGAAAGTGTAGGTCTATACTTTGAATGCCATATTGTAGTCATCCAAAGCAAAGATATTTACTAAGATGACATAATGAAAACAACAACTGTATTTCCTCCCTAAATCTACGTTTTATTCTCCTACTAATATATGCAATATTTGTAGAAGGAGTAGGCACAAGCTTAGACTACAGTGGTAGTGACCCACAAGGAACATTTGTGGACAATGTTACTCCCCTACCCCTTAGTTTTTTTTCTCTAGAGTCCTGACAAAACTCCTTCCTTTTTGCTATGCCATTTCTAGATGGGTTGTTCACCTGGTATTCCAGAGTCTGCTTCTCTCTATGGTCTGATGCTTGATTACCAGGTCTATCTTTTCTATTCTCTATTCTTTTCTGCCAGAGACCCCACTCCTCTAACCTGCTCCCAGGCTCAAGTGACTTCCTCTGTGTTATCAGTCTGTCAGGAGTGCCATATTGTCATAAACTACAACTTTAATTCTCTTGAACTGACTCTTTAAGTCCTGGATAGGTGTTTTCCTTTGGAAAATAGCTCCACTACAAGATGCTGTGGCCAGTGGAGGGAAGGAAGAGAAAAGGAGGAAAATCCCCTCTTGCTTTTGCAAAAGTAGTTTCTTTTGAGGGCTGGTTTATTTTCTTATTTTGGACTCTTGGAACAGACCATTTTGAGCTCTCTAACCTACTATCATGAAAGGGGCCCCTCTGACATATACCTATTTTCTGCCAGCTAATTGAGAGCTATATTTTTAATTAAATGAAGGCTTTTACACTCCATAGAGAACTGAGAGCTTTTCTATACTTTTGTTCTCTTTCCCCCTCTGCATTAAGTTTATTTTGTCTTTGTTATTTGTGGCTTCCGGAGTTGCTGTATTTCTTCCTTTCTTGTATTCTGTTATCTGCACAAAAAATAATCTGCTCCTATCTGGTTTCCTTTAGCAATGCCTCAAGTGCTTTTCCTGCTGTTTGCTTGCAGAATTTGTTGCTTGTCATTGGAATTGTTCAATTTAACCACTATGTGTTCTGGTCTTGGCATCCCAGGGTTGTTAATTTTTTGTTTTTGTGGTTGTTGCTTTAATGTTTTGTTTTGTTTTTTTCTCAGGGTGGTCTGTGGATCTTTTCATTTATCATTTTACTTTCCATGTTCAGAAATGTTATATCTTCATTATGTTCAGGTTTTTTTACTTATATTTTTCTAGGAGTCATATAATCCTTGAGTTGTTTCTATGCATCACATCTTCACGATCAATATGTTTGGCTTGCAGAGATTTCATATTTTCTTTTAATGTTATTCATTTTTGCTTCTCTTCTTTAAGACTATTCTTTACTTCTGGGTATTTACATTCCCACTCTGTTATTCTGTCTTCTGTTTCTTTGGTATAAATCAAGTTTTTTTATTCTGTCAATTTTTGCTGGGCTAGCCATGAATTTTGCTCTCACAATTCTCATTTCTCTCTTGAACCATTTAGGGACATTCTGATGTGGCTCTCTTGGGAAACCACAAGGTCCTTTACTGCACTTGGTATTGATTAATTTTCCTTTGCCTTGTAATCTTTATTGACAGAGATGTTTGGACTTGTTTGTATGATTAGGAGGCCATATTCCTATCCCTTTATTAATAATAGCTTCCCTGCTCATTTGTCTGGTTGCATTTAAAGTTTTTAACTGAATTTTCTTCTTTCTGAGATCTCTGGTCATTTTAGTCTTTTTCTTTTCATTCATTTGTCACTCACTTTCTGATTCTTTCTCCTTTAATGGCAGTTTCCCTGAGGGCTGGACCTCAAAGCTATCATCTCACAACGCAGAATTCACTTTTCACCATCCTGACTTTACCTCAAGAGACTTATGGGAAAACAAAACTGCCTCAGCAGGTTACCAGTCCCCTTTCATTCAGGCCTGGTGAAATCTCTCACTCAAGCTAGGACCCTGCCCCAATTCCATCTGTTCCCTAATTTGATGACTGGCTCTTGCTGCAGAAGACTGACTCTTGCTCCAAGCAGAAGCAAGTTTCCTGCTTTTTTCCATTTCCATGGCATAGTATGTTTGTACATAGGTGGAAGGTGCTCAGAGTAGAATTCTGGTGCAAGCCCATGGAGACTGGGTGAAGGAGAGGAGTGAATGGATGGTCATGTTAGAAATTAGCCTCTGAATCCTGTTAGGTGATTGGAGTATTACCTCATTAGGATTCTTGGTGGCTTAGATTATTGAAATAGCGCGGTTATTTCTGCCTCTTGTGCTTTCTTTTTGGGACATCTTGAGGTTTGAGAAATTATCTAGTCTTCCATCTTGTTGGGCACATGACCCAGAAATCTGATTGACACTTTTCACACAATACCTACTGTCTTATGATTATGCCCTGGAGGTGTTGACACCTTGTCATCTTATGATTAGATTCTGAATTTTCTGTGACTATATCAAACATGCGGGAAGGGAACTAAATCCCTCTCTCTTTCTTACATGTGCCATTTATGCCTCTGTCTTTCCTCTTTTCCTTTCTTTTTCACTTCTTCCTCTCCATTTCCTATGTCACTTTATTTGTGGCTCTCTTCTTCCTCTCACCTTGCTCTATTTCTTTAACATATACCTTCCACTCTGGAGTATTAGGAAGCCTAGGTTAATTATCAGCCTTGCATCTTGGCTCATCTTTTTATCCCATATTTCTCCTTGATGACTTTCTATGCCATGACTGGAGGGAAAAGGAGATGAGGAGATGGACTGGTAGAAAGAATCACCTATCTACATTTCTGTAATTTAGAAAAGCATCCTCCCCAGAAATAAAGCAGTAGTTTTCCAGAAATGTTTCTAAAATAAAAGAAAGATTCTTATTTTTCTTTGAGTTGAGCAAAACTAAGGAGACCTTTCTTTGGTTGGGATTTTTAGAACTAACAGTCCTCTCTAGCCGCTATCATTAGGCATGAATTTGCTGTTAATATAGAGTTTTTTGCCCTTTATATAGGTGCTTTCTCAGGATAAGATTTGATCAATATTTCCATCAGTAGGGATACTAGCTATGTTAGGGAACAGCAATCACTTTTTTGGACACACATGCCCATTTTTTCTCATTTTTTTCTTCTTTGTACCACTACCATCAAAATGTATGTTTCTTAATTTTCAGCATTTACCTTATGTGTGCTGTATTTCCCCCATAGTAGAAAGGTTTTTAAGCAAGAAAGTTTGATTCCAGGCTCTTGAAGTTGGCAACCCAAAGTCTCTGGCATTGTGCCTTTGGGTCCCATGGAAGGAAACTTATCCCCTTGGCCCAAGAGCCAAGAAACCTTCTCAAAGATTATCTTTTGTTTAGGCCAATCAATGGCGGTCAGGATTGCCCTGGTGTTAATTTTGAGTACCAGCTTTGTAACACTGAAGAGTGCTCAAAGCACTTTGAGGACTTCAGAGCCCAGCAATGCCAGCAGAGGAACTCCCACTTTGAGTATCAGAACAGCAAACACCACTGGCTGCCGTTTGAGCATGCAGATGGTAAGTAGAAGCCTTCTGGAGTTCAGGTCTTACCAACGACTCTGAAATCTTATGTTCAAGGTCAATTGGGCTTATTGAATTTGACTTGGTGACACAGGAGGTAAGTGCTCCTGAGTTTTCATGTTAGGACAAGTTAAGACTAATAATTCGCTGTTGCCTCATGCTTCGGAATAGGAAATGTGATGAATGATGCTAGGATAAGGATCTGGGGTCCAAACTGAACTCTCCTTGCTGGACAGTAATTCTCAAGCATGTTGGCTAAGAACACACACATACACTTACATACAACAGTATTTAGTGTACAAAAGGACTGACAAACACATAGACACTGAGAAATTTTTCCTATTCAATAAAAACGTGAAATTATATTGATGTACCATGGTAGCAAGAGGCTGGAGAGTTAGAGAAACTGGGTTCAAATTCCACATTTAATGCTTTCTACTTATATATGACCATATGCCAATCATGTAATCCCTTTTATAGGTAAAATGAGGCTGTTGGATACTCCTACCTCTAGCTCTGTGGTCTATAAAGGAAAGGAAAGGTAAAGGAAAAGATAGTGAGGGGTCAGGGAAAACACAGAGAAGACAAGGGAAGGGAAAAGGAAAAGGAAAAAGAAATGGAAAGGGAAAGGATGAAAAAGAGAGGAGAGGAGAAGACAGAAAGGGAAGTGGAAGACAAGGGAGGAGAAGGATGGAACCTCACCACACTCTTAGTCTAGCAATCTCAGCACCTTTCTTGCCTCTCTAATCTCTTTACAAGAAGAGATGCCTCCTTCTCTGGCTGCTTTCCTAGAAGAGGAATGGAAATGGTCAAGGAGTGGCCAGCTCAGTCTTCTGGTTTGCAGGAAGGGAGTTCTGAGTATTTCCAGTACTTTCACGTTTTGCCAGGATACACTCACAAAGGAGACAAAAATCACCTTTTCCTATTAAATGGCCTGATTCTCAGTGCCCCTAAGGGTCAGAGGTAAAGTCATAGCCTCCATATCTTGAGCACCCCTCAACATCTACTTTCTTTAGAGTCATGAATTTAGGAAAGCTGGAGGAAAATCAAGATAATTAATTCTGGCCTGACCAAATAACCCTACTTCTTCTCAGATCTTTTTTTCTGGTAGAAGCTGGTATTTTGGACTTCAAGAATTATCAAGCCACCAAGAGAAAAAGGTCATGGAAAGGAGCAAGTATGCAAACCTGCCATCCACAAGACTTGAAAAGAGAAACCAGGGCATCCACTGAGAGGCAGTTTGCTTGCAACTTATCTACTCTGAGGCAGATTTTTTTTTCCTTCAGTGTTTGATATTTCTATTCTGGCTCATTCTGAGAAAATCCAGCACTTCTTTGGCAACCTTAGAATTAGGGATAAGATTAGCTTCTCAGCATCCTATCTGTGAATGTAATGGTCCAGGACTTAAAGGCATTTTAAAATTCACTTTTACATTTCATCTCCATTTGCAAAGTTTTTAATGTACTGATAAATGGATTAAATTTCTGCCTGAATTGTTACTTCCATTCCAGAGGCAGCTAGGTGACCTTTGGAGTCAGGAAGACTTGAATTGAAATCTTGACTCAGAAACTCACTTTGTGATCAAGGGCAAGTCAATTAAATTTTCTGTCTCAGTTTCCTTAGATGTAAAGGGAATGATAACAATAGTCGTTATGATAATCAAATGAGATAACCTTTGGAAAGCACTTTTCAAACCTTAAAGCCTTATGTAAATGCTTTGTTGTTGTTCGGTCTTTGGTGTCCAACTCTTTGTCACCCAGTTTGGGGTTTTCTTGGCATGAATATTGGAGTGGTTTACCATTTCCTTCTCCAGCCAATTTTACAGTTGAGAAAATTAAAGCAAATAGGTTTGTGACTTGCCCAGAGTCACACAGCTAATAAGTGCCCAAGGCTAGATTTGAATTCAGGAAGTTGAGTCTTCTTGACTCCCAAGTTTGGCACACTGAGGCACTTAATTGCCTCATATATATACATAATATGTAATATAATATATAAAAGTATGTAATATATGTGGTAATTCTATTTAGAGTAAATCAGAGAAAATAACCATGAGATGACAACATAGTATTAGAAGTGTATGACCTCCTTTAAAATATACCATGCTCTAGGTAGAGCAGTAGATAAAGCACTGGGCCTGGAATTAGGAAAACCTGAGTTTAAATCTGACCTTAAATATTAGTTATGTGACCTAGGGCAAGCCACTTTATCCATTGCCTACCTCAGTTTCCCCATTTGAAAAATGAAGATAATAATAGCACCTACATTCCAGGCTGGTTGTGAGGCTCATGTGAGATAATATTTATAATATGCCTGGTATATAGTGGTGGTTAATAACTGCTTCTTCCCTTTAATTCTTACTCTTGTCTTAAGTACCATGCAGAATTTATGTTAAAGCTAGTATTTATTAAGAATCAAGAAAGCCAAGGTATTATGTTCAGTAAGTCTCATGCTCCAAATAAATAGCTTTTTCTTTAGTGTCAGTTTTTTTTCTTTAGCACCAGTAAAGGCCAACTGGAATAAGCCTCAAAATCTGTGCCAGATTCTTGTGCCTAAAGAAGTTCAGATCTACATTTAAATATCAAGCATATGAATTTGTCTCCTGGGCATTCTTTGTTTTTATTTATTTATACGGTATCCCTTTTGACTTCAGGTGACTGTTGAAACTTTGTATTTTAAACATAAAGCCAACTATTCAAGCCATCCTATTAAATGTGAACAGTTGTGTTCTTCTCCGCAGCCAACAAAAGATGCCACCTTTACTGCCAATCCAAAGAGACAGGAGATGTTGCTTATATGAAACAGCTGGTACATGATGGAACCCGTTGTTCTTACAAAGACCCATATAGCATATGTGTGCGAGGAGAATGTGTGGTAAGTCCAAAGGAATTCCCAGCTATTTTTTATGCATTATGTCTTATTTGGGGCAAGGGAGTGTTGAGGTGGTTACTTGGTCCTTTGAGCAATTTCCTAACCCTTGGATAAGATCCAAGATTGACCCACTTTACACTGAGTTTAACCCTTGAAGAATAGGTAATAGCATAATTCTGAGAAACTATATTCTATTTCTATACCTAAGGCAAGTGTCTCTCATTGTTCTTGGGAAAGTAAGCCAGATGCAGCAACAGCAGCCATAGACATAGTAGCCCTTATAGTGATGGTGACAGTAGTAGAACATGGATTACTGAACTTGGAATCAGTAAGACCAGAGTTAGAATTCTGCCCCAGGAGTGAGCAAGTCAATTAACCTGCCTGTGCCTCATTTTCCTCATCTATAAAATGGGGATAATAATAACACCTACTTCAGAGGATAGTTGTGAGATCTCAAAGAAATATTCACTAATTACTCTGCAAAGCTTAAAGCACTTTGCTATTATCAGTAATAATAATTATTATTACCCATTATAATAATAAGTCATTTATTCTCTCTGGGCCTCAGTTTATTCATGGAAAAGACCAAATATACTAATGTATACTAAAATATACTATAATTTTACTGCTAGTTTATACAAGGCAAGTAGTGCAAATTAATATAGACCAGGGAGATGCAAAGTCCCTGCTATCAAGGAATTTATAATCTAGTAAAGACAACACTCCCAATCTGATTTACAATTTATTCTGTGTCACTGATGGAAGGGTAGGGAAGAAAAAAAAGATTTAATTAACTCAATTTTGCTGTTCACAAACATTTTTTTTTAAAAGAAAGGAGAGATGGAAGTCAAGGAATGTGGAGAAGTTTCAGATCCCATGTATTATTTCATTTATTCTTGTTGGGCTAATCTCTAGTATATCATAGTCCTAAACTGGTAACCTTGCTGGTTGTTTTTCTGTAGAAAGTGGGCTGCGATAAAGAGATTGGTTCCAATAAGGTTGAAGATAAATGTGGAGTCTGTGGAGGAGATAATTCTCACTGTCGCACTGTGAAAGGAACATTTACCAGAACTCCCAAGAAGCCTGGTAAGATCCATGTTTGTACGCATTCTTTTATGTTTGGGTTAATGTGGTACATTGTTATTTACAAATGAGAGATTTTCTAAATCCTTTCCCCTCTTCATAGAAGTTGCTCAATTAGCAGTCCAAAGTGGTATGTATGTATATATGTTCATGCTTCTGTGTGCATGTATGCATACTGGTTGTTAAATTTACAGTTTGGTAGATTAGCTTGCATTTATCTGTATACCAATCTCTTCATTTGGTTATTTTAGTGTAATGCTTTTATATACATATCATTATTTTACTGAATTTATGTGTACCTTAGCACTTACATGGGGAAAAAATTTCTCACAAAGATCAAATGATTCTTCTTTGTAAAAAAACAAACAAGAAAAAACAAGCAAGAAGAACACATAGAATCTTTTATTTAGTAATTTGCTTTGGAATTTTTTATTAAACTTGCTAAGGTCTGACAAAGAATGAAAAATCAATTATTGTAGTTTTATATTCTGTGCTCTTTTTGTCTCATTTTATTTGAATAGTGAATAGTTTATTCTATCCCTGTGTCTACTAGGAACCCAAATACTAGCCTTTAAAATATTCTAAACTCACTTTTAAATTAGAATGTAGGTTCCACTAAAAAGTGAAATGTCTGGTGTTTGGTTCATGATGTCAGATAAAATAATGTCTATAGGAGACAGCTTATTCCATCAGGTAGAGATTATATAAAGTCAACAAATAACATAAAGGAAAATATAAAGTCAATTTTCTGTAATTTTCATCTAAATAATAAACTATAATTTCACCGATACTTAATTGAAAGTTGACTTTATCATCTTAATCTAGAAAAACTGGAGATTTAAAAGCTGGAAATAAATGGCCAACTACTCCATTAGGTCATAACCAGAATTTTTTTTTCTCGTCAGTTGACATTTTAAAGTAAAACAGTGAATGGAATGCTAGACATGGAGTCAAGAAGACTTGAGTTCAAATCCTGTCCCAGATATAAACTAGCTATGTGACCATGGGCAAGCCTCTTAACTTATTTGTGCCTCTAAATCTCCCCATCTGTCAAATGGGAATAGCAATAGCCTCTACCTCCTAAGGTTGTTATGGAGATTAAATAAGATAACATAGGTAAAATACTTTGCAAATCTTAAAGCGCTATTATTAAAAGGTATTATTATTATTAAAAGCTAATAGTATTATATGATCATAGAAGCAAGAGATTCTATGAAAGGAAAGGAAAAATACATGTTAATGTTAAGTTGCATGTCTACTTTATACCAATTTACAGTAGGATTTAAAGTTTTAATGGATGATACTAACATGATGCAATATTTAACTCTTCCCAAATACAAAATAATTCACAAAAGTGTTGTTCATTCATTTCAGTCATGTCCAATTCTTCATGACCCCATCTGGAGTTTTCTTTTAAAGATACTGGAGTGGTTTGCTTCTTAAGATTTGAAATTTTTCAAAGAGCATTGCTAACTTTCAGTAGTAGCAAGTGTTCGATCATTTCAATGATGATGGGATCCCAAATGTAGGTATTGTGTTTGTTTTGGATCAGGACAAGACCATGACCAAAACTCAGAACTCACAGGATAGACTACAGCTTCTCTGTTCATTTTTGTGTTTCTCTTGTGAGGATGCAAATCTACCAAATATACCTAAGTCTACTCAGAATGAACCTTGCCAATGTAAGGATGTTAGAGAAAGCTTTCTTCTTTCACAGAGATTCCCACTCAAGTTCAATGTTAAATTAAATCAGTTGCTTTACAGCAGTATTGGCAATATAGTCATTCAATAGACTAATCAACCTCTTCCAACAGGGAAACACTTAAGCAAGAGATGCCAAAAGGAACTCAAGTTACTGGAAAATCAAATCTGCAAGTATCCAAACTTAAAATCATCTACATGATTTTTCATTCATAATTAGTTTTACTTTCATTGACTATTAAACTCATGTTGATTTTATATTTATAATATGCTAATGGCAGACAAATATAGTCAATGAAACAAGAAGACTTTGGTTCCCTAAAGCACTAACTTAAGACATTTTATTTAAGGGAAGACAAGAGGAGCCTTCACATTGCCCAAAGGAGCTCGCAATGTATCTCTTTCTGAGACAAAGGCAGCTAAAAATGTTCTGGGTGAGTTATGGTAAATGGAAATGGCAGCAAGATAGGTCTTTATGACTAGCATAAAGGAGTTTGCTGCGAATTGTTTTTGGAGCTTGACACTTAGAAGCATCCCAGTTACAGGCAAAAGTAGTATATTTCATGTGTTTTATGATGCACAAATAAGATTTTATTACTGAGACATCAAAGTAATGCATTCAATCGAAATACTAGGGCATTCTGAGAGAAAAATGAGTGAAGATAATGCTTTGGTTGATTGCACTGGATTTTTGACTAAATTGATTTGTTAATTTTGCCTTTGATCATGGTCCTTGGCCATTTTTTCTACAATAAATTATCCTATACTATAATCTCTGACTCAGGGATTGTAAAAGATATGGGGCACCAGGGATGTTAAAATATAATCTAAATGGTTGTGGGTACACACACTGGGTTGAAGGAGAGACAGAACCAACAAGGATAGGGGGAGACCAGAATTCACTGCTAAGATGGTAACTGTCAAGAATGGCAGTTGGCCCAGCTCACCCTAGGCCAGCGTCTTTGGAACCAGCAGGCAAGGTAAAAGTTTTAAACAAGTTTAATTATGATTAACTAAATAAAGGTGGGATAGGGGATTCTACACTAAAACCTAAAGGGCAAAAGCACAGGGCAAGGGGAGGACATGACTTCTCTAATCTTAGTGACCTAAGCAGGCAGGGCCCACAGGAGCAGTGCAGGAGTCACTGGGAAGTCTGCTTCAAACCTGGTTCCAGCCAGGTTTGACCAGCACAGCTAATGGGTCTGAGGGTGGCTTTGGGGTTCTCACAGTAATCCACAGATGATCACAGGATGCCAAAAGCCAAGGTGGTCCAAGGTATCCAAGTAGAGAGAGCATGTTTGAGATGCTGTCCACCAGATCCCAAACTCCTCCTCCACTTGGTTCTTCTCTGTAGGTCTTGTCCACTTGCTAGAAACCACCATCACTCAGGATCCCAGGGAAATCAGGATGCAGGTCTGAGATCTCCCAGGGCTAGCAACAGTTTGTGCCAACCACTAATGGAGTCTCTCTCAGGGCACACACAACTTCCTGCTCCTTCATTCCATCTTGGAATGCTCCAGCCCTTCCTGCTAGGTCCATATAAATTATTGCTACATAAACTGCTAAATAAATCTTCCTCACAACAGGATGAAAAGTAAATCTTTGTAATTACTGACATTATTGAACATAGTCTGTATATAACGGGCTAAAGACATTTGTTGTCTAGAGTGGCATAGAAGATAGGGTGTTAGTGTAGCCAGGAAGGCCTCAGTTCAGATCCAGTCTCAGATACTTAGTAATAAATACTATGTCCCTGGGCAAGTTGTTTAACCTCAGTTCCCTCATTTGTAAAATAGGATGATAATAGCACTTACCTCCCAACGTTGATCTAAGAAACAAACAAGATTGTTTGTGACATACTTTGCAAATCTTGAAATGCTATGCAAAAGACACCTATTATTATTCCCATATTTTAGAATTAAAATCCCAGAAAAGTAAGGGACTTTACTGGTCCAGACTTTGATTGAAACATAATTCTACTTTATAGCATCTAATAGTTAGTCATTCAGATTCTATTTAAAAATGTTCAGTGATGGGAAACCCTATACTTCCTGGGGGAAACCGTTTGTCTTTTTAGATAGTCCTAGCTCTTGTAAATTTTCTCCTTATATTTGGGGCAAATTTTTCTGGAGGTAACTTCCTTCCAGTGGTCCTAATTTTTTACTCTAAGGCCAAATAGAATAAGTTAAATCTTTATTCTATATTAATGAACTCAGTTATGATGTTTTCCTTAAGTTTTCTCTTCTCTGGACTAAATATCTCTACTTTCTTCAACCAATCCTTTTATTACATAGTTTTGAATAACAATTACAAATGAGATATCAGTATATCCTTCCATCTATAATACTACTGTGAATTTTATAATTAGGAGAATACATTGAAATTATTACATTTATTTATAGAATACATGATAATTATAAGGAGAAAATTGCCACTTGTAACTTTGACAACAGTAGGATTTATGTAATACTTAAAACTAGTAAGCTAATGCTATTAAAATGGTATTAATTTTTGCTGGCTTCAAAAATTGAGGTCATTCAATAAGTATTTATTAATCTCTTACTAAGCACCAGACATTGTACTAAATTCTGAGGATACAAAGAAAGTTAAAAGACAGCTGCTGCCTTGAAGGAGCTCACAGTGTGAAGGGGAGATGACAAGTAAACAAATATGTACAAACAAGCTCTAGATAGGCCAAATAGGAAATGATTAACAGAGGGAAGACCCTTTAATAAAGAGGGATTGAGAAAGGCTTATTGTAGAAAGTGGAATTTTTTATGGGTCTTGAATAGAGCTAAGGAAATCAGTAGATAGAAAGCATTCCAAGAAAGGTGGACAACCAGAGAAAATGCTCAGAGCTTAGATGTAGTATCCTGTTCATGGGACACCAAGAAGCCAACATCACTGGATTGAGGAGTACATGGAAGAAGTGGGGAGAAGTAGGGTTTAAGAAGATTAGAAAGATTCTTATAAGCAATCAGCTAGTCATTCATTAAAAATAAATTATTAAATTAAAATAACTCATTTTAATATGTATTTAATGTTCAGATATTATTAAAATAAAATAAGTTATTATTAAAATACTAGTTAATAAATTTTTATTAAATAAAATTAAATTTATTGAATTATCACTTATAATATAATTGCTAGGCACTGTGCTAAATGCCATAAAACATCAGCTTGCAATTATTGTTAAATTGTGTGGTTTAGCCAAACATAGAAAATTGACTTGTATTTATCCCCCATGGGCCTTATTTGAACCCAATTGCCAATTGCCAATTAATTTCCCTTTTCCTTTTTCTTTAGAGTTCCTGTCCTGATGTGAAAGTGTTAATTAATTAGAGAATTAGCTGCCAGGAGTCATCACATGCAATTTTTAAATGACTAAGAAAGATGCAAATATTTAAGGATCCCGTGAAGTGCATCAATCAGGGGCAGAAACTGAGACATGATAGGTGCACAATGGGAGAGTGGTCTTTTGCCTGAACATAGGAAATGTACTACCTTTGCTCAAGTTGTTGGTAGTCCTGACACCAATAACACAGCAAGAGAAGGGATGCATAGGTTTGTAACAACAATTGATGGACCAATGAATGTTGAAATCTGGAGATGGAGGAATGGGATTCAAATCTCAACTCTGCCATTTACCACCTGGGTGACATTGAGTAAATCTCTTCATTGTTTTAGATTCAATTGAGAAGTTGGACTGCTTGACTTTCATCACTAATTGATTTTTCTCCCCATTAATGAGTGTTCATCACCAAGCCAATACAGGCTGTTACAAAACCTATCATCAGTGTGCTGAAGTGACAAACTGCATTTTGGTTCGCGTGCGCCCCCTTCTGCAAGTAGAAGCAATAATAATATAGTTTGCTACTAACCTTAGCTATTCCTTCTGTTTCCTTCTTGTGTCTTCCTGATTACTGAACGTGCAAAAGGGTACCTTAAGATGTTTGATATTCCCCCTGGTGCTAGACATGTGTTAATACAGGAAGATGAAGCTTCTCCTCATGTCCTTGGTAAGTATTTCTATCCTTGCATTCTGTATTGCATGCTAAGTATGGTCTGCTTAAACATTCAGATATCAAAGAAATGCTTTAGTTTTGAGACCAAAACCAATAATTTTAAAAAGTAATAATTGCATAGAAATAAGAATAGGAACCAGCACTGTGATATCATTTGTATGGAGAGCTCCCCAAAGAAGAAACACTCTACTCATGCAAGCTTTCCCTGCAGTTTTAAAGAACTGAATGGGGGCATTTGGGGTTAAGTGACTTGCCCAGGACTATATGGCCAATATGAGGCAAAAATCAGTCCAGGTCTCCTTTTCTCAGAGGCCAGCTCTCTCTACTATGTAGCATTGTTTTTTAGTGATCATATGAGAAGCCTATACCAGAATTTCACTTAATCATTGATCTATACTATGTTTCCCTCAGAGCAAGATACAATTCAACCGAATAAGCATGTATCATACTCCTAGGTCTGAGACATGCTTAGCACTTGGGGCAACCAGGATCATAGAAGACTAGTCTTAACCCTCAAGGAATTTAAAATCTAATATACAAATAAGTAAAATGAGGCACAGACACAAATAACCTAGGCTATGGAAGTTGCAGGAGTAGATAAGGGACAGTTTTTGGCACAGTGGTTAGAAGGTTGGACATGGAGTCAGGAAGATGTGAGTTCAAATAGTATCTCAGAGTTACTAGCTATGTGACCCCTGGCAAGTCACAACTTCTCTTGGCCTCAATTTCCTTTTCTTTAAAATGGGAATAATAATACTTGCCGGATAGGATTAAATAAGCCAAGTACTTTGCAAATGTTAAAGCTCTACATAAATGTTAGTTATTATTAGAGGAGGGAATACCCCAGCTATGCTTACAAGGAAGGGAAAGATTTCAGGAAGCAATAGATCATATCAACAATTAAAAGCTTTAGCTTTGGAGATGAATCTTCCTGAGTTTATTAACCTGAGGGGAAAAATGCATTAAGAGGTAATCATTATTAGAGCACTTGTCCATTGGTCATGATTACCTTACAAAACTAGAACATACTACCTATTGCCATATTATATACCTGGTGATATTACATCTTGGATATTTTATAGCTAGAAGAACCACACATTTTGAGAGTATATGCACCTCTTTGGGGAAGAAAATCTTTATTTTAGCAAATCTCTTCCTGCCCACTCATATTTACCAACTAGCATAATGATCTATACTATCCTCAATGGTCCTCTCTTTTCTCAGCTATTAATAATCCATTTGAGAAATAACCTGTTCCTCTCAGATAGACAAGTCCCACAAATGGACGGTGACTTCTACCTATAAATATATACAAGCACACTGCCCACTATTGTTAAAGGAACAGTAAATTTTCGTTTGACCCAGTTAACAAACATAATTTGTTGCCATAGTAGAAATTTCTTTCATTTTTACCTTAAAAATAAAGGAAATTATTTATACAAGTCTAGTTGAATTAGTGTTTAAAAGGACATTTTAAAGTTAATTGTCATTATTGTTACTTAAACAATAATAGTTACAAATCCTAGAGTTTTGATGTGATTCTTACTTCCCCCCAATTGTTCTCTCTCTTGTCCATACCTCAGGTGCACAGTAAAATAATTTTTATTTTTTGTGGGCCATAAATAGTAGGATATTCATTATTTTCAGGTCAGACTTTACAAAAAGATGACTAGAATACATGGGTTTTGCTCTTATCGTTCCATGCCAATAAAGTTTTAAATGTCCAGTTTCAAACAAAAAACATGCTTACACACCCAATACCTGTTTATCTAGCCCTAATCTCTTTCCTATTTCACATTTCCAACTATGTATTGGACATCTTAAGCTGGATGTCCCAAGACATTCTTAAAAATAACATGCCCCAAAATGAACTTACTGTCTTCCCTTCTAGACCCTCTTCTCTTTCAAGCCTCCTTATTATTGTTGGGGGCATACCAATAGGCTCAGTCTGAGAGGCAGTTTGGGATGGCAGGTTAAGATCTGCCTCCAAATTAGAAAGACCAGCCATCAATCTCACTTCTGACACTTACTGTTCCTTGACCCTGGGCAAGTTACTTTTTACTTATTTTGTTAAATATTTCCCAAAGAGAGGAAATATTTAACAAAATAAGTAAAAATACATTACAACGCAGATAATATTAATTTGTGATTTTCTAAGTCAATATGGCACCATAGGAATCATTTTCTATTTGAGTTTAACAATCTTGGTTTAGGTTATTATCTAAAATTATCCCTTGCAAAGAAGGTACCAGTAGAATGAGATTTCTTACCCAGGAGTTCCTACCCCATTGAAATCATATGTATATCTGTGTATGTATATGTCTACACATATATATTTCTATAAATACATGACATCCTAAAATATTTTATTGCATTTTAAGCCATCAAAGCTTAAATATATATGTATGTATTTATGAATTTGTAATATGTGTATGTGTATATATATGTATATATATGTGTGTGTGTATATATTATATATATATATATATATATACATATGTATATATATATATATATAATCTTCTATCTAGAAAGCTTGCTGGAGATACTAAAGTATCCACTTTGGGATGCAGGAGTCACTTCAAAACAATGAGGAATACTGTAATTATTATTCTTGTTGTTTTAATGATAATACATAAAAAGAGGGAAATAGGCTTTAGAATTTATAAGAGAATGGATTTACTATGAATACTTAGTTCTACCATGCCTAACCCCTCAAACTTCCCCCTTTCTTTAGCTATCAAGAACCAGGCAACTGGACACTATATTTTAAATGGCAGAGGGGAGGAAGCAAAATCTCGGACATTCATTGATCTTGGTGTTGAGTGGGATTACAATATAGAAGATGACATTGAGACTCTTCATACAGATGGGCCTTTACATGACCCTGTCATTGTTTTGGTATGTGGTATTAACAGTCACAGTTTCCTTGGTACCTTTTTAAAAAATTAAATTTCATTGTTAAAGCTTTTATATTGGCCAGCATATTCATCAAAATGTGTCTTCATTTGGGTGGTTTTAATTGGATTATTTGGGCTTAAAATTTGCTGCCACTAAGTTCCTTTCTTTTAGGAAATTTGGAATATCAGGTCAGCTTCTCGTAATTTTTATTTCCTAATGTCCGACCTGAAATCAGTTGCCATCCTTCAAACTTCAAACATGATTAACATTCTGAAAGTGTCATAATCAGAGTCAGAGTCAATAAACATTTATTAAGCATCTACTATATGCTAAGGGCTGAGATTATAAAAAAAAAAAAAAAAGGCGGGGTGGCATAACACAATCCCTGTCCTCAAAGAGCTTACAATCTAATTGGAGAAGACAACACATAAAAAAGAAGCTGAAGGGAGTTGATGGGAAATAATGAAATCCTTAAAACCAGAGCAGCAAATGGTCTGAGGAGGAAGGAAACAGTTCATTTCATGTTATAGAATTATGAGTTTCTGGAGATCATGAATCCAGCAAGACAAGTCAGAAGAAAATGATGAAGCAAAGTCTCTGGGTTCCCTCCTCAAATGATGGTAGGTCTAGGAGGAGTTCCTATACATATAAGAATATACAACCTCCATCCTCTCCAATTAGAAGGAAAAAAAGGCTTCCCTACAAGCCTTGGTATTTACTATCTAGTTAACAAATACATTAATAAGTAAGGGGTGGAGCCAAAATAGAGTATCATTTACTTATCATTTCCCTACCACATATACCACTCCCAAACTAGTTTTGAAAATTCTTTTACTGACCTATTTAACTTGGATAGGAATTGATATTTTACTCATATCTGTTTCCAATACATAATCCACTTAGAAGCACAGTGTTGAGCAAAAAGTCTGGCAACAACAACAACCCTTCACGCTTCAAATTCTCAGTAGAATTGACAAGCATTGTAGAAGCTGAATGGGATCTTAGCCAATGTCCTCATTTTATAGATGAGGAAAAACAGGTACAAAAAAATTGAGTGGCCCCTGTCCTTCTTTTAAAAACAGGATTAGAGAAGAGCAAATGTGCCAAATTTCAGAGTAAATGGAGTAAAGTCTGTAAATTGTGGGCAAAGACATTTAGCCTTGACTCCTGGCAATTTTAGAATATATTACTAAAATGAAACTTTGAAAAAAGGGAGGAGGTAGTCATAAAGAATAAACATAAATAACCATTCATTAAGAATTGGCCAGAAGGAGAGGAAAAGGAAGGGGAAAAGGAAAGGGAAAAAAAGTCTTGCCAGACTAACCTCATATCCTTTTTTTTTGACAGGGTTACATGACCATTCAATCAGGGAAATGCAGTAAATGTAGTTGACCTAGATATTAACAACATATTTGAATGGGAGTATCTCATGTGGATGAAATGGTGAGATATGGCTAGGCAATAAATAATACAATTAGGTAGAACTGGTTGAATGTCTAGAACCAAAGAATAGCCCTTAATGTTTCAATGACAATTTAGAACTGACCCTCTAGTACCATTGTTGTTGTTTAGTCATTTCAGTTGTATTCTACTCTTCATGACACTTTTCAGAGTTTTCTTGCAAAAAACCCCAAAAAACTCACAAACCAGTTTTCAGTAGAATTGATAAGCATTATAGAATGAAAGGATTCAGGAGCTGAATGGTTTTTTTTCCAGCTTACTTTACAATTGAGGAAATTGAGACAAACAGGTTTAAGTGACATGTCAAGGGTTACACAGTTAGTAAGTATCAAGGCCAGATTTGAGCTCATAAAAATGAGTCTTCATGACTCTAGGGCTAATTAATATTTTTATTAATGGCCTAAATTTTTTTAGGTGGGGAGAGAGAGAGAGAGAGAGAGAGAGAGAGAGAGAGAGAGAGAGAGAGAAAGAGAGAGAGAGAGAGAGAATAATATAGCAACCAAGAAAACTAAGGCAATCTTAAAATGCAATAATTAAGAAAGAGGCCATTTCCAGGACTACAGGTGCATTTGTCGCTCTCTTTCTTTTTCCTTAGTCTAAAACATTACATTCAGTTCTATGTGTTACATTTTAGAAATCGAGTATTTTTGCTATCTCCCATGTTTGGAATTCTCTCTTTCTTATCCATGTCTCCTGGCTTCCTTGAAGAGGCATATAGGTGGCACAGTGGATTGTGTATTTGATCCTGGAGGCAGGAAGACCTGAGTTCAAATCCAGCCTTAGATGCTTACCAGCTATATGACCCTGAACAAGTTACTTTAACTCTGCCTCAATTTCCTTGAGTATAAAATGGGGATCATAATAACTTGACTCTCATTCTTCACTTCAAATAGAAATAAATGACAGGAGCATAGCTTACTCATTTAGAGCTGGAAGAGTCCTCAAAAGTTATCTTATTTTCAGCCTCCTCAACTACCATGAGGATCAAATGAAATTATATTTGTAAATGGCATAGCATAGTGCCTGGTACATAATAGATGCTTAATAAATGTTTATCCACTTTCCTCAGATCTCAGCTAAAATTCCATCTTCTTCAAAAACTCTTTTCTGATACCCTTTAATGCAAGTGCTGTCTGGTTGAGATTACCCACAGTTTATTGTTGGTACATAATTATTTGCATGTTGTCTCCCCTGTTAAACTGTAAGCTTCTAGAGGACAGGATTATTTGGGGTCATTCTTTGTATTATACATGCTTAGTAATATGCCAGACACATAGTAGGCAATTAAAATTCATGTTGGCTGCATGAAGAAGAAAGTGAACAGAGAGTGGCAAGGAGAATTAGAGAAAAGCCATATGATCATGCCATATGGAAATTGGTTGAAGGAATTGGAGATGTTTAGCTTGGGAAAGAGAAGTCTTAGGATGTAAGAGGGATTAAATTTGTTCTACTCCATCACATAAGACAGGCTTGCTTCCAAGTAATGGGCAGAGATTACAAAGAAACTCATTTAGCCAAGTTATTAGGTAGAACATCTAAACAATTTGGACTATCCTGAAGCAGAATGGGTCCTTCACAGAAGGAAGAGTCTTCAAGGAAAGGTTGGATGACCCCTTGTCAGATGAGCTATAGTGGGAATTCTTGTCCAGGAAGGGTTAGATTGAAAAGCATCTGAAGAACCTCTCTATTCTGGGACTCTGGGATATGGAAGGTTGCAAACCAGATCATTCTCCACAGTGACTCCCAGATTTTCCTCTTCCTTCCTATTCTCTAAAACAACGCTCTTAATTAAAGTTTATTTGAAAATATTAGATCCTTTTATAACTCACTCAATATAGAAGGTATAATAGTTGCATATACATCATTTTAAAAAAGATTGTTTCAGAACCCAAGTACAAATCACTATTGAAAAGAACCTTTAAGTAACTCATTGGAAAATAAAAGTCTCTTTTGTAATAGAAACAATTTCTCTTTGATTTTTTAAAATAAATTTAGACTTTTTACCTTTATGCTTATTAAAAAATAATATGGGTCTCTTAACATGTATTCAAAACATCTGATCAAGCTTCTATTAATTATTGATTCCTTGCACAAAGAGTCAATTTCCAATTTTAGTAACAATATTAATAGTATTATTACTAATAATTAACAATAAAGTGAATTAACATAGAACATTTCATTTAAGAATTTCTCAGCTCTATTAGCCTAATTCACTTGGATATGTTATGTATTTAATAGATTATTCCTCAGGAGAACGACACACGTTCCAGCTTGACATACAAGTATATCATTCATGAAGACTCGGTACCCACCATAAATAGCAATAATGTAATTCAGGAAGAATTAGATACTTTTGAATGGGCTTTGAAAAGCTGGTCTCAGTGTTCTGAACCCTGTGGTGGGGGTAAGTAGACCATATTTTTCTCATAGTAATATATCCTGAAGAAAGCAGAATGGGAAGAAGATTTTTGTGCATTTCCAGAATCTAAATACTTTATCATTTTAGATTCAGTGATATATGTTAGGAGGATCTCTTTTTTGGCGGGCATACTCTCAATAAAATATTGTTTAAAACTGGATTTTTTTCCATATCTGGGTAAATTTTTATTATGGGTCCAAAGTAACCTCTTCAGACTTTCCCTAGGTTCCCAGTACACCAAATACGGATGCCGCAGGAAGAGTGATAATAAAATGGTACATCGTAGCTTCTGTGAAATCAGTAAAAAGCCCAAACCCATTCGTAGAATGTGCAATCTTCAGGAATGCACACACCCCCTGTAAGTATTACTGTGATTATTATTAATAATATTACTTGATGCACATTCTCCACTTCAGATAAAAATGAATTGACAGGATCATAGCTCATGCATCCTAGCCTAGAAGGACATTTGCTTCCCTCATTTTATAGATGAGAAACTGAGTCAGGCAGAAGTTAAATAATTTGCCTGGGGCCACATAGGCAATAAGTGTCAGAGGAGGAATTTGAACCCAGTTCTTCTGACTATAATACCAAACCATTGGACCTTACTGTTTCAATAGATGTTTTCACATTCACAATTAACAATGGATGTCATTTGAGTAGAGTATTTACAGAACTCAACAGTGTCAAGTCGTCATCTCCCTACCCCATTTAAAATGATATGCAATATGTTCCATATTATATAATACATAATGTTATATGTTATATAACATATAGCATAAAGCTCTACAAAGATAGGTATGGGGAAGTCATAGAGTGCCAAGTTTGGAGTCAAAAAACCTCAATTTTGAGAGTCAGAAAAACTCATTTTCTTAATCTGGCCTCAGATGCTTACTAGTTATGTTACCTGGTCAAAATCCTTTAACTCTGCTTCAGTTTTCTTATCTGTAAAATGAGCTGGAAAAGCAAATGGCAAACTACCCCAGTATCATTGTCAAGAAAACTCCGAATGTGGTCATGAAGAATTGGACATGAAAGAAAAATGACTGAGCAAAAATGAAAGGTACAGATTATGTCTGTATAGAAGAGCTCATTAACCCAGTTAATAAATAAATATTTAGTAAGTACCTATTGTGTTTAATATTGTATCAAAGAAGACAAGCTAGGTCAAGGGTGCAAAAAAAAAAAAAAGGAATATGCTCAGTGTTTCATCTGAATTAGACTACTACCTTCTCCCTGAATATCATCTTTAACTCAAATCTCACCCAACTTAGAACAAGTATCTCAAATACATAGACATTCAAATTCAGGCAACAACTAAGACTCTAATCTGATTGAAACACGCTGTTTAAAGCTAGATTTATTTTAGAGGCACAGTAATTAGCAATCAAAGTTACCTAGATACTGTCTACTGAAAGGATAACTCTTCTGAGCTGTACCCAAATATCCCAATGTCAGTATGACTGAGCAAAACTCCTCTCCTGATAAACTTGACCATTCTACAAACTTTCTTTCCTGTTGATATCACTTAACTTACCCTCAGCCACCCAAGATCCAAACTTGGATTTATCCTTGATCTTTCTTTCCCTTCACACCTCACAGCCAATGAATTGCCAAGATTAATTGATTCCACCTCCTTGACATTTCTTCCATCTCTCATCTGTCTACTCACATAGCCATCAACACAGTTAGGATTTGGATTGCCTCTCTTAGCTGGATTATAACAACAGCCTCCTAGTTGATCTCTCTGGTTCAGGGCTCTTGTCTCTCCAATTAATCTTCTATAAACTAGAAAAATCATCTTTCTAAAGCATGTAGGTCTGACCCTTCTTAAAAATCTTCCATATCCTTTCATTGCCGCTAAATTAAAATCCAACTTCACACTCTGTGTTCCATCTGAATTAGACTACTAGCTTCTCCCTGAACATCATTAATGCAAATCTCACCCAACTCATACCAAGAAAGTACAACTACAGCTACAACATAGCCAGGATATCATCCAGTTCTTTCTTCCCTTCCTCTCTCTCTGCTTCTGCTCTTCAAAGTAACTCAATGGAAACGGCTTTATTTGGGGTAATTCCCTTTTGGTCAAGGAAAGTCCAAGTGTCCAAGGAAATCCCCAAAGATAGGGTCTCAATCATCTTCCTTAAGGATGAGCACAGTAATAATTGCATTAGTTTGCAACTGAAACAAACAAAAAAGGAACTCAGTCAAACTGTTTTTACTTTCTTAGCATGACTGAAAACTTTAATCCTCAGTGAGAACCACATACACATCCCAGAATCAGCTTGTTTTAGCATACAGCAATGAAATCAATTCCATCATTGTTTCCTTGCCCAGGATCACCCAGCTAGTATTTGAGTATCTGAGGACAGAATTGAACTCAGGAAGATGAGTCTTCTTGACTCCAGGCCTAGCACTCTATCCACTGCACCACCTTGCTGCTCCCTCTGTCAATTAGTTCCTGTTTATTACTATCCTGTTTATTTGTATACATTTGTTTTCATGTTGTTTTCCCCATAGATTATAAGCTTCTTGAGGGCAGGGGTTATCTTTTACCTCTTTTTTTTAATCCCCTGCTCTTAGGCAGTTCACTTTCTGATGAAGGAAGACAATAGATAAATAACTAGGTACCTACAATTTATATGTAGAAAAATGGAAGGAAATCTCAGAAGGCTTTTAAAAACCACTAGCATCTGAGGGAGATTCTCCTGGAAAGACCTTTTGCATAAGGTTGGATTTGAAGTGAGTCTTAAAGGAAACCTTGGGAAGTCAGGGTCAGAGATGAGGAGCAAAAGCATTCCAGGCATAGTGGACAACCAGTACAAAAACACAGAGATGATCAATAGGTAATTGAACATGCTTGTCACCAGAAAGGGAATCATTTTTCACTTGGTAGATGAAGATCATATCTCTTGGGAGGCAGAAAAAGTTTGCAGTCAGCCTCTGTGAGGGCAGTTCACACTGAAGAAGTCAAGGACAACTGAACAAAATCAGGATTGCTACTGGGTCTATGTCATAGTTAGCAAAGGGTTGACATGTCTCTGTTTTGGTTTGAATACTGCCGATGAATCTTTTCTCCCTACATCACTAGAAAGGTATCTTTTCTCCTCCTTTCTGTAGCTGGGTGGCTGATGAATGGGAATATTGTACCAAAACCTGTGGGAGTTCTGGTTATCAGCTCCGTACAGTAAGATGCCTTCAGCCTCTCCAGGATGGAACCAACCGTTCTGTGCATAGCAAGTACTGTTTAGGAGAACGTCCAGAGACCCGTCGACCATGCAACAGATTGCTATGTCCTGCCCAATGGAAAACAGGGCCATGGAGTGAGGTGGGTATGTCGGTTTGTAGAATGTTTATTTATTTTATTTCCCTCCTAATTATGATGATCATATGATTGGTAATGAATAATGTTAACCCATAAGTAGGCATAAAATTTAAAGCCACAATTTCTGTTTGTCAACCAATTGATAAGACAGACAATGTTTGTTGGTTTGTGTGTGTGTGTCTTCTTTATGATTCAAGAAGGGAGTTTTGGGAAGGGATTAATATCCATTTACTATGAATTAATTAATTATTTAATATGGAATATTATGGAATAACTAATTATTACCAGGATATCTCATTGCATCTTAAACTTAATTTATTTTAAACCAAGCTTATTCTGTCTTAAATATACAAGACAGGGAGTGGTAGGGGAGAGAGTGTGTGTTAGTATATGCTAAACATATACTTTTTATTTTATTTTAGTTTAGCATATACTAACACATACTCTCTCCCCTACCACTCCCTTTCTCTCTTTCTCTGCCCCCCACCCTAACATATTGACTGGATGTGATTCCAAGACCTTCATGACTGCTGCCATTTTAGTAAATAACTTTTAGAGAGGAACCATCAATTGTCTTCCTACCTCTCAGCACATAACTTGTAAGGTCAGTGGAGGACCCATTCCTCTAAACCCTTTGGCCCCAGGACTCCTGACCTCTCCTATGACGCAAATCACTGACCTGGAGCCTATTATAATTTTAGAAAATGCCTTTCCAAATGGGGAGTTTACCCTCAAGGCAGATTGAGATCTATGAATCAGATCAGCTCTAAGCAAAAGAAGACAGCTATAGATGAGTAGAGAGCCAAGGGAACAAGAAAGTAGAGAAGGGAGAATATCAGAAATTAAATGTTCATGTCTAGTTATCACATATAATATAATATAATACAATACAACATAACATAACATAACATAACATAACATAATATAATATAATATAAGCAGTTAACAAGCAGTCAGTAAGAATGAAAGGTAAAAAAGAATCCTAAGTACAAAGGATCCTGGGACCACCCCCATAGCTGTGTCCAGCAGTGTCCTTTATTAATCCCTTTGCTATCAATCTCGTTAGGCTAATAGATATTAATAAAATTGATTGCAGGAAGAACAGAGTTCAGAAGTGACTAGTACAGGCAGTGAATAGACCACTTTGCAGTGGGCACTCAAGGTCTACAACAGGTAGAAGCAGAACACAACAGTCTTAGTCCTTCAGCAGGGAAAGAATTGCAGTAAGCAACATAGTTTCTTCAAGGATCCCAGAGAAAACTCGTTATTGAAAAAAAGAAATACAAAAACTAAGGAAGAAAAGTGAATATCAAAAGAAAAAATCACATTTTACTCTGTTTTTTTTCATTCTAAAAACATATGAATTTAATAAACATTGACCAAAAGGACAACTTGCTTAAATACAGCAGAGCAGAGAGAATCATACATAAATCTGAAAATCTAGAATGTACAGCTTGTTTTTCAGGAAAAAATGTTCAGAACTTCTCAACAAAAGAAAAAGAATTAACATCATTTTAGGAAGATGAATAAATTACAATTAGTTATGGGAGTCCTCCTTAAATGGTAGGGCAAAAAACTCTAAGAACAACTGAAATGGTTCAGAAGAACAATCAAAGAATTGGGTGAAAACATCCAAGTAATTAGAATTCTTAAAAAAGAAATTATTGAGTCTAACTGGTGACTAGAGAATTTCTAGCAACAGATAGCGCTATTTTCTTAATAGTAGACTCTGAAACTCTGAAAAAGAGAATTGTATGACAAAATGCAGAAGTAGAAAAACGAAAACGAAAAAAGAAAAATTTTTTCACTCTTCTAAAGTTTTATTTTAATATGGATTTTTAAAACTACTTTTGCTTTCAGTCCTTGATATCAAGTTTATATAAAATATAGCCAAATCAAACAACCAGACCACCTATTTTTATCAAGGCAATTATAACTCACCCTTGCCAATAGCAGTTTGAAAATACCCAGATTCAAAATATAATATTTCAAAGAACACATTCTATAATCCTTTATCAACTGCCAAATACACAAAATTTTCAAATAGTTGAGAAAATTTTCAAACTTTGTAGGAGCACATACAAAAAAATCTTGGAGAAGCAAGATGAGCAGATTAGTCTAAGCAAACCTCTTCAACCCTTCAAACTCCAAAGGAAGTATGCATCAGATATAGTTTTGTTTTTTATTTAATTAGCATTTATAAAGTAACTACTATTCAGCAGTCAGCCATGACTGAAAAACAACTGAACACCAACAAAACTAGGCTCCAGGGGTAGCTAGTTGAGAGAGCACTGGGCCCAGAGCTGGAGAAGGAAATAACAAACTGTTTTAGCATCTTTGCCAAGAAAACCCCAAGGGGTGTCAGGATAGGTGAACATGACTGAAATGACTAAACAACAACAAAATCTTCACTTCAAATCTGTACTACATACAATCACCACCCTCTATTTACTGGTGGTAGAGACCCCAACCTATGTTTCTGACTCAGACTAGCCAGGAAAAAGAAAGGAAATAAATGGAGAAAGGAATCAGGATGGTTGAAATGACTGAAGACAATTAGAAATTTTAATGGGATCAGCCTCACACCTACATAAAGCAGGGATTTCTCTAGCTTCCCTGACTCTTCCCCCAGTGCCTTTCACCTCACTCTTTCCCAAAGAATGACAAATGATGATTCTGTCCAACCTAGCGAAAGAAAATAGTAGGGACAAGGAGGAAGTAGAGGTACTGGAACTTGTACTATCCAACTAGCTAGTCTGGGTGGAAGGGAAGGAAAAATGGAAGCATAGCTGGGAATGATCCTACGTTTTGAATATTACCCAGAACAAAAACTGGAAAATTTCCAATCTCCTATAAAAGGAATTATCCCAACTTTAGTAGTCTATAGTACATATGAAAGAGAAACCTAAAAGAGAAGAATATAGGGAAAAGTCTGAAACATTAAATGCTCAGATAAAATGCAGCAAAAAATACAGGCACAGAAGCAGATAAACCCAGAAAGGATCTTAAAAACAAAAGGAAAAAATGAGTAAAAGAAAAGTATCAGTAGTTAGAGAACCAGATCTGGAGTCAGGAAGACCTGAGTTCAAATGTGACCTCAGACATTTATTAGCTGTGTGATCCTGGGCAAGTCAATAACTCTACCTTAATTTCCTCATTTTTTCATGCTACGATAAAAATGATCTTTTTTACATATTTAATGTCGTATCAATCACATTACTAAGGGCTATAGTTTTTAGTACTAGACAAAATAATAATGAAATAATTTGGAGGAACAAAAGAAGTGAAATGTCAAGAGAGGCGAGAAAAGAATGAATAAAAGGAGCATCATATTAGCAGATCTCAAATGTTTGCATATTATTATAAAATAGCTTGCCATAGGAAACAGACCACAAATCAGTGGAACAAACTAAATAAACAAGAAATAAAAACGTTGAAAAAAGCACTCCAGTATTTTAGAAACTCAAGAACAGAAAGTTCTAGAGAAGAATTTCTTTTTTTGATAAGAACTGCTGGGAAAACTGGAAAGCCCTTTGGCATGAATTAAATGTAGAGCAATGGGTTGTAAGCAAACTTGTACTTATGCCCAAATTTGCTACTTGGCCTACCTATCTTTAGAAAAAGATAGATATCTGGTACTTTTCAGAAATATAGCTGTGGGAATAATTCTGAACTAGACAAAGCACAAAAGATATAGTAGATAAATTAAATAATCATTACATTTTTGCAAAAATAAGATAGATGAAAATAGAAATGGAAGATAAACTATAAGATGGAGAAAATATTCGCAAGTAGGTAACACATTGGATAGTGCAGATAGCCTCATACTGCCTGTGTGACCTTGGGTAAGTCGCTTAACCCCGTTTGCCTCAGTTTCCCCATTTGTAAAATGAATTGGAGAAGGAAATGGCAAGCCATTTCAGTCATTGCCAAGAAAACCCCCGATAAGATCACAAAGAGTCAAACATGACTGAAATAATAAAATAGCAACAAAATATTCTTCAAATATCCTGGATAAAAAGTCTGCTATCCGAAATGTATTGGATATTTGCACACACAGGACCCTTTCTTCAGTAGATTAATGGATAAAGGAGATGAGTAAATAGTTTCCAAAAGAATCGTAACCTACAAATGATTGGTAGAAAGCAAGCCAGAGAGCATTTACAGCCAGAGAAATACAAATTAAAACATCTCTGACATTTCACCATACAACATGAAAATTCGCAAAGATAGCGCCACCCCCTCCCCCCCCCCCAAAAAAAAAGATGTAGCTAGACAGTGTTCCAGGCAGATCAGGGTATTCTAGGTCAAGCTATGTGGTGATCCAACTGTTTTGGAATCATTCAAGAAAAGTGATTAAGCTGTCCACCCGGCTATCCCACTACTTGGTATATATCTCCAAGAAGTCAGAGACAGAAATAGGAGTCTCCCATGTATTGAAATATTCACAGAGGCTCTTTTTGTGTTAGCAAAGAATTGAAAACAAAGTATTTGCCCATTGACTGAGGAACAGCTTCTAAAGGCTGTTGCATGAATGTTATTGCACAATGAGAAATGAGGCATATGAGGAATTTAGGGAATCATTGAGAAGGTTTGTATATGCCAAATCAGAATAAGATAAGTGGAACCAAGAGAACAATGTAGAAAATGCCTACAACACTAGAAATTACAAGATAACCAAAAGGAAGTTGAAACCAATAAAAGTTTTAGAGAACAAAGGCAAAATAATGCCTGCATTTTCAAATGAAACCACAATTATCAAATGTTTCTGTTTCTTTGGTTTTCTTTGTCATAAGGAAAGGTCCCATCTAAAGGATATAGGGCAGGAGATGATTGATGTGAAGGCAAGACATAGCAATAAAATACTTTTTCTGTCCTCTCTCCCCCACCAAAAAAAAAAAAAAAAGCACTAAAGCTTTTAATGGACTTTTAATTCAATGCGGCAAGCAAAAAGCTAATGAAATATCAGAATGCATAAAGACAAATAGCTTTCAGGAATAGGGAAGTGATGGACCCACTGTACTCTGCCTTCAGACCTTATACGAAGTATTTATGTTCTGTTTTGGATGACACTTTAAGAAGGGCATCGATGAGTGACCATAATGCCTTAATTGAAGAAACTGCCCATGTTTATCCTACAAAAGAGAAGGCTCAGTGGGATTAATAGCTCCTGTTAGTATTCAAAGGGTTGTTAGATAGAGGAGAGATTAGACTTACTATGTTTTGCCCCTAAACTTGGAGCAATGGGTAGAAGTTACAAAAAGGTCAATTTAGGCTGGATGTCAGGAAATATTTCCTAGCAAAACTTTCCTAAAGTGAAATAAGCTGCTTTGAGACAGCTAAGTGTCATAAATAGCTAGAACTCTAGAGTCTGGAGTCAGAAAGACCTCATTTCAAATATAACCTCAAACATTTAGCTATGTAAACCTGGGTAAGTCATATAACTTGTGTTTGTCTCAGTTTCCTCAACTGGAAAATGGAAAATACAGCAGACAACTAAGTAATTTGCTTAGGGTCACAAATTTAGTAAGTGCATTTAAACTCAGATCTTTCTGACTTCAGACCCAGGCTTCACTCTCCTTCTCTTCTTCTTCTCTCAATATTGAAAGAAATTTCTGATTTCTAACTTCTAACAGTCATTTAGTTTTTTCCTTTTTACATGTGAACATATTTTGGTTCCTTCTGAGTTTAGAGTTAAGTGAAACCTAGATTTGAATATTTCCTGTAACAGCCCTTTAATATGTTTACTTTGAACAATGGAAGAGACCATAAAATGGATTTAAATATCTCTGGGAAGGGTGTTTAGTCTCTTTATTTGTAAAATAGGGGGGTCTTTACTAATATGCAACATCTACTCATAATATTAAAAGAATCAAACAAGATAATATGTGTTACTTGAAGATACTTTGAGATCTCTGATGGCTTTCGGATATTTAAGTTGAAGTTGCAGTGCTTAAATTAGGGCTAAGGGAACCAACTCTTCCTTTTTGACATTTTGCCCAGTAGAAGAATCAAAACCATTTCAATGGCCTGTAATAGTAGAAGTCACATACCAGATGTATATGTGTGTGTGTGTGTGTTTACATTAGAGGACAGGACAGTCTATTTTGGAGCAGAATCGTCCATGACCCATGCCTTTGTTTCTTCAGTGTTCAGTAACTTGTGGTGAAGGAACTGAGACAAGACAAGTCATCTGCAAGACTGGAGACCAATGTAATGGCGAAAAACCCCTTTCAGTGAGAGGTTGTAAGCTTGCTGCTTGTAATGGTATGTGGAGTAGTCAAATATTTTATTGTATTGATAAGTTAGTTTGGAACCTAAACAAAAGCATCAGGACCAGAGTTTTTTTTAACCTTATTGGTGCCGGTCACATGGTAAGACTCTTCATCAAAATTAGGATGTTTATTTCTTAGTCAATGTTCTATATAAGTTAGTGAGTGTGGATGTCAAAGGGTGACATCATTCCTCTCTGGTGGTGGTCCTCTAGGCTTATGTCATCTCTATTTAATTTTAGTCTGTGGGCCCTTTTAATGAATGTACTGTTGAATGTCATTGAAACATCATGGAAGACCACTTCAGTCAGTATGTGTCAGATTCAGAAATCTGTCAGCAAAATTGATTGTGGGAATAATAAAATTCCTATGAATAGAAGAACTCACTAACCTGTACCTGCTTCCATTTTTACTGTTTTGACTTTTATCCCATCTGTGGGAAAGTCACCAATAAGTCAAGGTCATAGCTTGCTCTTCTTTTTCAGTCGTTCAGTCATGTCTAATTCTTCCTTACCTCAAAAACTAATATTCCAGGCCCCTCCATCCTCCACTCACTCTGAAATTTGAACTCCGGTCTTCTTGGACTTTAAAAAGTATTGTAGAAAATTTCAATACGTGTGTGTGTGTGTGTGTGTGTGTGTGTGTGTGTGTGTGTGTGTGTGTAGAAAGAGATTGGTACCTCTTTCAACATGTATATATGAATTATCTTTGTTTCATGAAATGAGAACTTTATAATTTATAGATATTCTCATAAAAATTTATTCCCTATGAATCTGATGATGAAAATGAAGCATTTTCAAATCTTGTTTACCAAAACACACATTCCCTTAAGGAATGAATTTATGTTATATTTCTCTACACTTATTTACCAACTTATACACCTTATGGCTACATGTTGTTACTCATCTACATTGCCTTCTTCTAGTGACCAAAAAGCTGGGTGACTTTGCTGTGTTAAGACAACAACCCTTTTGGTTGCTCTATAGACGTTACTACCCAGATGAATCTTCTATTTCTGAAGGAAAACTTGGATGAGTCAATTATGATGATGATCAATTCTTTCTCTGCCTTCTAAGTTTCCAAACCTTAATCAGAGCAAATAGTTATGATGATCCTTAGACCATATATCTAGGGTACTGGCCTTCTAGTCCTACTTGACCCATGTGTCTCTTCTTTTGGTTCTCTCACTTCTTCTTCTCCCCTTCCTACTTCTCTCTTCTCGTCCTCCACCTTCCCACCTTTCCTTCTTTTCTTCCTTTCCCCTATGTGCCCTGTCTCTCTCCCTCTATCTCTTTTCCTCTCTTTCTTAGACCTTCCAGTAGCATTAGCATTGCTTAGCTTCAAATGTAGAACTCTAGGCTAAAGGAGTTTGTCTGCCGTTGGCATATTTCCGATCTTTTAAAAATTAAGTGGGTAAAAACCATCTCATGTGAGAGTTTTTCTTTTGCTAGTTCAGAAAATTTTTAGGTAAAAAATATATTTTGAATAACCATTTTACTATTGTATAAACAAAAAGGAACACTAGAGGGAGGCAGAGTACATCCATATTTAGTAATCTGAACTATTTTTACTTGAAAAATATGTGCTTGAAATAATTCAGTACTTGGGAACTCTCTTTCAAAGCTAAAAATCAATTTTCAGAGTCAGAAGTTATAAATCTTATTGTTTCATTAAAAATTGTTTCATTAAAAAAAAACTTTTCACATATCTTTTTGTAAAATTGAATTTAAGAGTTCAAAGGCATTTTAAATATCCATAATTACTAATAGAATACCAAATGCCTTATAAATCAGTCTTTACCAATCCAGACAGCTCCATCCAATGAATATGGAATAATTTCATTTTGTATTCTTTTGTCTTTGCAGTAAGTATATCAGATGATTATCCTTCTATTTAATTTATAATTCAGATGCCCTTTAACCAAAGTTTGCCTGTTTACTTTGTACAATAGAGGAGGCCATAAGATCAAAATATATTAGTGAGCAATGAATCCCAGGCTCAAATGTAGTCTATGCAAAAGAAAATTCTCCCTCTCCCCCTCCATTCAAACCTCTAGGTTGGTTTTATCCAGGAGGTCTCTGAAGGATTTTTAAGGGAAGAGTAGGAAAGTAAGAGAAGATTAATAAGCAACCTCAGATAACAATATCCATTCCATATACCCATTTCTCAGTCTCTCTGGTGCTGAGAGAAGGCTTTATTCTCAAAGGGATAGGATCATATTCCAAAGGCTGGAAGGGAACTCGGAGTCAGGAAGAGTGATCTTCTTGAGTTCAAATCAGGTCTCAGACACTTTCTATCTGTGGGGCCCTGGGCAAGTCCCAACCCTTTTCGCCTTAGTTTCCTCATCTATAAAATGAGCTAGAGATGGAAATGGCAAACCACTCCAAGAAAATTCCAAATGGGGTCACGAAGAGTCAAACATGACTGAACGACAGTAACATTAGAAGAAGGGTTATGGATCAATGGCACCCTCTCAACTATCATCTATTTTCTATATCCTAAAAATTGGAAAGAAAAAATAAAACAAGAGTTTTATTTTAAATTTAAATTTAATCTAATTTTAAAATACAGTTGACATTAATTTCATTAAGACCAAATTGAACTAATTTGTTTTTGAAAGAGAAAATTACTTTCTAGACAGAGCTGGCTCATTTTCTCATATAGGTGCGATAATACAAATTAAGAACAGTTAAGATGGCCAGTATGTATCTCACAGCAAACACCAAATACATGTTTATTGAATTAAAATAAATTGAAAGTTGAATTTAGAGAGGTTAACTTTAATCAATATGGTGTTTTTGAATAACTTTCAGTTGCTTCTTATGTATTTTGTTTTATTTATATCACTTATGGTTTTTTCTTATAGAAATGCATTTATGTCTAAAAAAGAGTCTTTTTGTTGCTCCTTTGGATAGATTACATGTATTCTTGCCATGATGGCCATAAGATGGATCTTGTTTCTCCTCAGATTTCTATCAGACAATGAGGAGTTGTCTACTATTGAGAGGCTTCCAAGGGTGGAATAGGACACTGAAGGAGTTAAGATAGTGCTAAGCCTTGTTGTGTATTAAGCCTTGGCCTGAACTATGTCTGCTGCAGGCTCTTAAGCATAGAAATACTTGTCTCAGTGAATTGATTCATAAATCCTTATGTATCACAGTGAAAATTCCAGTTGGATAACTCTTATCATTGTTAGATTCACTTGAATCTTTTTTAAAGTTTACTAAAACTCAGTATTCTTTTCTGTTTTGTGTACAGATGAGCCGTGCTTGGGAGATAAATCAATCTTTTGTCAAATGGAGGTCTTGGCTCGGTATTGTTCTATTCCAGGTTATAACAAACTCTGCTGTGAGTCTTGTGGCAAGCGCAGTAGTACACTTGCCCCACCATACCTTACAGATGCTGCTGAAACTAATGATGGTGCTATTTATCACCCCAGTGACTTCCCTAGATCCTTAGTAATGCCAACACCTCTGATACCTTATCGTGTGGGGCCCATGGCCAAGAAGAAATCTCTGAATAGGATGCCCTCCTCTGAAGAGAACTCACGCATATATACAGACAATAAACCTTATGGTGCTAACATATCCCAGAGGAGAGTTCATCAAACAGAAAACAAAACCTTGAGACTAGACCAAGTGCCATCCCCACCTTCTACTTCTCAGGTGGCATTTCCTGCTGTGGCAATAAATGCTTCCTCAGGTGCTTTATCTGCAGTAAGAACCTCCAGGAAGAATGAGAAGGCAGATGACAAGAGATATCCTTTTAGACAATCTACCATGGAAAGATGAGAAAACTAATTTTGAAAGGGTAGAAACCATAGGAAATTCTGGACACCCCATGGTGCATACTGCTTTTTTTGAAAGAAGAACTCTCCACAGGTCATCAACTCATTCATTTTATATGTAAATGGAAGAGCAAAAAGTGCTGGTTCACTTTCTAACTGCTTTCCTCCTCCTTTCATTCTCTGTTGTCTGATTAGCTTGAATTCATTGGAAGAAAGCACCAAAGATTATTAGCAGAAGTGAAAATGAGTTGCTGAGTGTATCAGCCTTTCCCTAATACAGAAAAGGGTGGCTGGAACCAATTTTGCACATCAGCTGATTTTTTATTTTTTAAAAAATCACATGTAAAAAATAAACCAGAGGTATGAAATGTTTACATGTCCACAAAATATTTTGGAAATGGAACCAGAGAATCCATAGACTTGTATTCCTATTTATCTATATAACAGATATTATATGAGCAAATTTGCAGCTGTTGTGTAAATACTGTATATTGCAAAATCAGTATTATTTTAAGAGATATGTTCTCAAACAATTGTTTACTCTATTGCATTTCAAGATATTCTAGGTGCCAGCCGTTGCGTACTGACTACCTTACTGACATTCCAAGAATTGATTTTTAAAATAGCCTAACATAAACGTAAACCTCCAGTTTAATATGAATTGGAGAGAATTGGAAATGCAAAGGGTTGGGTAAAATGCAAAATGTTGGGTCAAAAGTGTGATGCTTTAAAGAAAATTAAACAAAAGATAGAGAAATTCCAATCCAAATTAGCATGGAAAGTCCATGGACAACTCTCCATGGCAATAGAAAAAGCTATTAAATATGAATGTTTCTGTGCATGAAACAGTCACACAGAACTTAACTACTTTGGTACTAGCACTATGTAAGTTTGAGTAATCATGTGTCTTCTCATTTTTCATGCTTTCCCCAAGAAAATGAAAATGAGTATTTTCTAAAGTGTGAAGAGTAGTCATCTGAATACTTTATAAACTGTGCTGTTCACAGAGGAAGAGATTTTTAGGAACATTTGTTTGATCCCTGAAAGTTGAGAGAACCATCACCAATCCAAAAGAGGCATTCGTGCACACTTCCAAGAGAACATGGCAAAAGGAGGGCTTGGAAGAGAGAAGATATTTAAGGAAGATTCAGTTAAATGATGAGATGGAGATTTGTGTTCAGAACAGTTGGCAATGGCACCCACCACCAATCATCTAAGTGCAAATCCAATACCATGAATAATTTGTGTCTATTTTCACTTTTCCTACCAGAAAGTCAACTACACTAGCAAGCAGATGTAAAGTACATGTATATAGAATTCAGAACTGAAGATATTTATTAAAAGTTGAGGTTTTCCTGATAGTATTTTTATGTAATAAATATTTACACTAATAGCAGTGACATTGTGGTAAAAATAGAGAGATCTAATTAGAGACATATATTATACTGTATACCAAGAACAGAAATTTAAGCTAACTAAACTACTGTAGTTGAATCCTTGAAGTCAATTTGAGAAAAAAATATCTGATGGTGACTACAAACATTTTGCATTTTTAAGTCAGTTGATCAAATTTTGATGAAACTCATATTCTTCCAAAAGTAAAAATGAAACAACCATCTACTAAAAAGTACTTCATCCTATGACATCCTATGATGAAAATATAGTTAAGTGAAACAGTGAAATCATAGCATTGCTATGACATAGATTCAAATTGAATATGAATTGCATCTTGGAAAGGAAGAGAGAGAATGGAAAGTTTAAGAATTATGATTTTCCAGGTCTGTTGCTTGCGTATGGATCTATAAGCCATCTGTGTGAGCATACCTAGTGGAAACTCGAATGTAATTTGGTTACTACCAGAAAGACCAGGATGTGGGCTCATGACACTCTGTCACGTGGACTTTGTAAGCTAGCCCACTCAATATTAACTCAGTACCTCTCACAAACTGCTGCTGCTTTATGCAAGCCATTTAAAGGTCAAAGTAATTTAGTGAGCTGTAGATGTTTTTAAAAAGACTGTCCCTGAGCCTCAAACAGACCAATAAGATGTTTATTTTTTCCTCATGCTGGTCCAAA
Source organism: Gracilinanus agilis (assembly GCF_016433145.1). Taxonomy (NCBI): domain Eukaryota; kingdom Metazoa; phylum Chordata; class Mammalia; order Didelphimorphia; family Didelphidae; genus Gracilinanus; species Gracilinanus agilis. The sequence continues at coordinate 31,631,068 of NC_058135.1, forward strand.
AACACAACTCTCTCTATGTTGCTGAGGTGTCAGCATTTGTCTATATACACAGGGGCATATACAGATCTATGTGGGCATACATGCACCTCCAATAAAGATGTATATATTATTTCCATTCCAAATCTTTGGACTTTCTTTTGTACCGAGCTCAAATTTCTTGTTCATAAAAGTGTACACTACTGATGCTATTTGTTGTATTGGGGAGCATGTAGCAATAAAAATGTTAACAAAATCCATTTCTTTCTGGATTTAGATATTTTTTCTTTAAATTTTAATTAATTTTTAAAATTAACAAGCATTTATTCCTCCCTCCAATTGATCAAGGGAAAATACGAAATAAATTTCGTGTAACAAAATTTACAAACATTATATGTCTAGTTAGATTTTAATTTTCTTATTCTACAAATGAATTCAGAGCAATTTGACTTTTTTTTCCTTCAAAGTGCCTACTGAATTATCTATGCTTAAAAAGACTGAAATAAACAAGATTATTTGTAAGTACAAAGTGCTCTTATAAGCACTTTGTACTTACAAAGGGCATGTATTGATTTTTTTTTTTACAGAGGAGGAAACTGATTCAGATTAAATGTCTTTTTAAGTCATACAACTAGTAATGTAAATCATACAAATAGATTTCAATGGCAGTTAAACTAGAATTTAGAACTCTTCATTCTGTATCCTCCTATATCTTGCATGAAGCCAGATCATTTCCATAGTTTTTACCTTCCAAACCATCCTACCATAAAGCCAAGTTGTGTGAGTGAGCACAGACCTCCAATTCCTGCTATATTTAACCAGTCACATACTACGCCTCCCATCTCACCTAGCCATTCACTATTGCTACTTACTCCATTGCTTACCTACCACTAATAACTATCATTTTATAGCACTTCAAGGTTCACAAATGCTTTACAAATAACTCATTTTATCTTCACAATCATGGGAGGTAGATGCTATTGCTATCAGTATTTTCCAGATGAAGAAACTGAGGCAGGCAGAGATTATGACTTGCTTAGGGACATAGCTAGCAACTTCTCATAGTCAAATTCAAACTCAGTTCTTTGTAACTCTAGGTCCAACATGCTAGATCAGATCTACTCTATCACTTAACTGTCATATACCATCTTTACCTTCTCTTCCTTTATATTCTTTGCTCTAGGAATTGTAGTCAAATCAATTCTGCATTGCATCTGAAAAAAGTACATGATTTCAACTCCCCCTCACTCAACTAATGATCTCTCTATTCTCCAATAAAAACTTCCTTCCCTGTCCTCCACAATGTGTTACCTTGCTCTACTAGAAGATATTGTCCTTTAAAACAGGGACTGTTTCCTTTTTGTATTTTTATGCTCAGAGTTTAACAAAATGCTTCACACATAGCTCTTAAGAATGCTTTTCGTGTGTTCAATTGTTCATTCATTCCTTCATTCAATCATTCTGGTAGAGACTAATAGAAATGCCAATACAATGGTCATAAACAATAAACAAATAAATAAATAAGCAAATAAATAAATAGATAGATAAATAAATAGATAGATAGATAGATAAATAAATAAATAAATGAATGAATGAATGAATAAAAGGAGCAAAGCCAAATTTCTTTGTAGAAAGGGATTGTGGGGAATTGGCAGGCTAGAATGAAAAGAATCGAATACCACCTGCAAACTCTACTACTGCAAGGATGAAAACATGTACCACTCTAATCACCTCAAGATTCTCCCACCTAAGAATTCACAGAAGGGGATCCAGAGTCCTGAGAGAGACAAGAAAGGGAAGCTTGAGATCAGAGTTTTGGAATAGTTGTTATAAGCATTCCTTACCTGAATTTGGCAGGCCCCAAGTCCAGTCCAGCCAGAGCCTTCCCTGAGGCTCATAACTAGAGGACAGCAATTTTGGGTTACTCTGGGTAGATCCTGCCTGGACCAAACTATTAAACCCCGATGGTGAGAGAACAGCTTTGAGGCATTCTAGACCCTTGATGGCAAACCTATGACACACGTGTCAGCACTGACACACATAGCCATTTTCAATGACACGCGGCCACATGCAGCCACATACAGAGAAGTATGTTATCTAAACTATAAATATAGAGAAATTATGTTTTTTTTCTTGAAGTGACACACCACCAGAGTTATGCTTGGTTTTTTGGCAAATTTTGACACACTGAGCTCAAAATGTTGTCCATCACTGTTCTAGGCATTCCCAGGGATAGCTAGATGGTGCAATGACTAGAGCACTGGATTGGGAATCAGGAAGACTCATCTTTCTTAGTTCAAATTGAGCCTCAGACACTTAATAGCTATGTCCTCAGGCAAGTCACTTAAGTCTACTAGTCCTTCATATTTAAATGAATTGTAGAAGGAAATTATAAACCACTCCAGTATCTTTGTCAAGAAAAACTCCAAATGGGGTCAGGAAGAGTCAGACAGAACTGAACAACACCAAAAAGGCATTCCCAACTTGGTGTTAAGTTATGAAGAGACCAGTAAGACAATAAACTTGTCTCCAGGGCAGAGACAGCATTCATACCCTCTGTCCCCAAGAGGATAACTAAATCTGATCCCTTTGAGTTACTGAGGGAAGGGTTTTTTAAGTTGTCAGAATCAATAAGGTTTTGCGAGAAACCACAGATCTGAATCTTCTGCTAATCTTAAAGTAAGGGTTGTTGCCCCAGATCAATAGTTCTTAAAATCTTTTGTCTCAGGAACCCATAACTCTTAAAAATTACTGAGGAGCACCTACAAAGTTTTTGTTTATCACTATTTACAATATTCGAAATGAAAATATCGTAGTATTATTATGAAAATAGTTTTGAACTTACAAACCCCCTGAAAGCATCTCCCCCACCCCACCCCACCCCACCCCCCAGAGGTTGCTGGATCATGCTTTGAGAACCTCTTCCCTAGAGGGCACGGTAGTACTTGAGTTTAAAAGAGAACATTATAGCTAAAGAGAGCCAGTGGCTGAAGGACTCCAGGGAGTACAATGGGTTGGCAGGAATAGCACATTCCTTTAGGAGTGAGCCCACATGAGTCACAATGCCAACTCATCCTCAAGACCAACTGACACCATACTCCACAATGTTTCCTTAGGACCCTGCACTTCCTTTAGCTACCAAATAGGGAGCCCCCAAAGAACCCATGAAAGCATTTGAGTGGTGGTTATTACAGGTCCAGCCAGGAAATGATGGGTGAATTTAGTAAGCAGAGGCAGAAATTGTCCTGCATCTTTACTTTTGAGGTTTTTAATAAGTTTTTAGGAGATGAAACAACCCCTTCTGGATATGAGATGCAGAAGACTAGGTGAGGAGAGCTGAGATTTCATCCTCTCCTCTGAGCAGTCAGTAGCCATGTGCTTGGGAATATTAAAGTCAATACTGTTAGTTTCTTTTTCATAGCAGTAAAAAAAGTCCATTTCATCCAAATGGGAGTGAGTTGAGTGACTCAAAATTGGCTAGGAAATTAAAATTCATTGTACATCACTCCTCCTGCATTCTGCCATTCAGCTAGTCTCAACTAGTCTCTCTTCCTTACACTGGACATTTTCTCCCTATCCTCAATTATTTACTTTGGCTGCCCCTAATTCTTAGAACACACCCATCATTCCAAATCTGACTGAACGGGTAGAAAGAGCCCTGGCCCAGGAGTCAGGAATGCCTGAATTCAAATATGGCCTCAAATACTTACGATTTGACTGAGCAAGTCATTTGACCTGCTTGATTCACTTGATGATAATAACACCTGGCTCCCAGAGTTGTGGCAAGGATCTAATGAGATGCATTTAGCACAGTACCCAGTACAGCATGGGAGGTGCTTAATAAATACTTCTTCCTTTCTCCCCACCCTTGCTTCAAGCACTGCCTCCTACATTAAGCTGGTCTTAGACCCTTCCTCATGCCCTTCTTCTCTACTAGACTTTGCAATTTACTTTCTATCTGTCCAGTATACATTGATATATGTACCTCTAATAAAATACTTTGCAATTTACTTTCTATCTGTCCAGTATACATTGATATATGTACCTCTAATAAAATGTAGCTAAATAGAGGCATTTTAGAATCACCATAAAATCAGACAGTTTTAGATTGTAAATTATAAATCAGGTATGATCAGTACCCTCAGATGAAAGTAGACCAAACCAGGGCCAGAACCTTAAAAAAAAGCTATAAGAAAAGGGGACCCAGGCAAGTAATGTCTACAGAAGGATCAAAGGGACCACAGGACTTAACCCTTCAAAGTTCTACTCATGCATGTGCTAGCAAGAGAGATAAAGAGGTTCAAGGGTACAACCTGGTGATTGATCTGAGCTTGCACTATTTGCTGGACCATGTCTCTTAGAGCTAATATAAAGGAAGTGCTCCCGTGGTGATCCTAGAATCACAATTCTAGAGATGGAAGGGACTTTGGAATGGCACAACTATTGTTAACAATTATAAACGTTTGATTTCTGGAAAGAACCTAGAAGCAATGTTATTTAGGGACCTGAGTCTTGTCCATGAATTACTGTACATGTGATCTTAGGCAAGTCACTTATTCCCTCCGAACCTCCAATAAGTCATTTGTAAAATTAAAGCATTTTGTGACCTCTGAGATCCTTTCCACATCCAAAATCTATGATTCTATGGATTCTCCATGCTATCTGGGGAGAGAAACACAATCCTTTTATTATTCTCAGGCATTGCACTAAGCATAGAAGATAGAAAACTAGAGGACCTTCTTTCCTTAAGGAATGCACAATCTCATGGGAGAGACATCATGTTGTGCCTCCTCTTACCCTCCCCCAATATGTGCACAACCCTGGTTCTGGTCAGGGGGTGAGTATGGGACTCAGAATGCTCCTTGCTCCTTTTGTCATCATCACTTAACATCCTTTCCTCTTTTGAAATCCATTCATCCATTCTTCCTCAAGATTCTGTTTTAGGTCATCTTTTGGTAACATCATCAACTTTCATGAATTTAATTAGCATCTTTATCTGCTAATTATCTATCATCTATTGCTCCAGCCCTGTCTCCCTGTTGAACTTCAGTCCTATGTAAATAATTGCCTGTTGAACATTTTTTAAAACTCTTACCTCCTATCTCAGAATAAACATTAAGTATTGGTTCCAAGGTAGAAGAGCAATAAGAACAAAGCAAATGGAATTAAGTGAACTGTCCAGGATTCGCAGCTAGACAGTGTCACAGACCAGTTTGAACCCTGAACCTCGCCTATTGAACATTTTAAACTCATTGTCTCCTCAGATTCTACATGGGCAAAACAAAAAGTCACAATCTTTCCCTCTCAAATAAACCCTCACTTGAGCATTCCTGTTATTTTACTGCTATCTTTTGAGTCACCTAGATTTAGATGTTGGTGGCTTTGTCTATGTCTCATATTTCTCTACTCTACATTTGAATTCAGCTGCCATATCACTCCTTTTTTTTTTTTTTAAAAACCCTTACCTTCCATCTTAGAATCAGTACTGTGTATTGGCTCCAAGGCAGAAGAGTGGTAAGGGCTATGCAATGGGGGTTAAGTGACTTTCCCAGGGTCACACAGCTAGGAAGTGTCTGAGGTCAGATTTGAACCTAGGACCTCCCATCCCTAGGCCTGGTTCTCAACTCACTGAACCACCCAGCTATCCCCCATATCCCTCCTTTTTTAAAAATAACTTACCTTCTTCATTCTCTTCATTCATAAAATAACCCTCATCACTTCCCACCTAGATTACTTCATTAGTCTTATAATTGGTCTCCCTTAAGACTCTACCCACTCCAATTCATCCAATACCCTGCTACCAATGCAATAAGGTCAGATCTGATTATGTTGCCGCATTATTCAATCAACTCTAATGGTCCTCTTTTGCTTTTATGATATAAGAATAAACATTTCTGTTTAGCTTTGCAACCTAACTACCCTGAAACTATTTTTCTACATCCATTGAACATCACTCCTCCTTCCTCAACTTAACGATCCAAACTGTACCTCTTCCCATTCTTCACACACACAATCTTGTCTCTGTGACTTTGATTTTTTTTACCCTCTAAAATCTATTAGCTTCTTTGCCTACCGGACTCCTCCAGATGAATGTCTCACAAACTAAACAATCCTAAAATCAAGTCCTAAAATAAGTTTCATGATTATTTTTGCCCAAATTATCAATGCTTCTTAGCCTTAATAATATTAAGAGAATGTTATTTGCCAGGCTCATCCCCTCAGGTTATATTTTATCTTGTTTCTCTTTGTTCCAGTCTACCATCAAGTTCTATTAATTCTTCTTGCACAATTTTTCTCTTTTTTTTCCTCTTTAAAGTCATATTTTAATAATGTTCTATAAAATGATATCCTCTTTCCTGAAAATATCAATTTTCCTATGTAAAAATTCTAAGATATAACCCTTACTCTCCACTGTAATTTTTTCCTCTCCTTTCTTCCTCTCTCCTCCTGTCCTCTCTTCTTTTTTTTCCCTCTGTCCTATATATACCCAGTCAAAAGAATTATATTTCTTAAGCATTTTCCTAATGATATTATTTACTTTGGTAGGTTATGTTCATTTGCTTTTTAAAAATTATTTATTTTCATAATAAATTTCCACATAAATTTTCCCAAGTTATATGACCCAAATTATCTCCCTTCCTTCTTCCCTCCCCACTCCATTTTCTTTTTATGTTAGGCCAGCTACTAATTTAGCACAGTTACTATTGCTCTGGACCTTGCATCTGTAAGACCCAAGTCTTCCCAAATAAGCAATGGCATAAAAGATATCTATCTATTTCCCCTAAAATTGGAGTTCATTTACAATGATTATGAATTCCAACCTGCTATGTGGAGGAGGGAAAATATTCAGTTCCTAGGCAATATGATCCACTAATGTAGTCCAGAGAATGGAGGTTACCTGGGCAGTGCCAAGCTTCTGAGAGGAGTAGAAAGCACTACACTTGATTTTTAACTAACACTATAATTATATGAATACAATTCAGCTACAGTACAAACTTCATTAAGTAGAATATGATTCCAGAAAATATTTCTAAGGAATAAATTTATTTTTCTAACTGAAACAAGATACCTGAACAGGGACTAGAAAACATTTATTAAGACCTATGACTATATGCCGAGTACCGTGCTAAGAACAAAAGTAGAAAACAAGGCAATTCTTGCTCTCCAGGAGCTCATATTCTAAGTAGAGGAAATAATACATATAGGAAGGTAGATCAACCACAGAAAAAGATGGAAAGTCCCAGTGGTCCTTAGTGTATAGCAGCAGGGATATAGGACTCCTTAGGATACAATGGCAGGCCATGTGGCAAAGCTTAGGGGTTTGCTGGACATAGCTGCAGGACTAATGGTAAGCTCCAATGGTTGATCATCTTAGAGGAAGAATCATTACTGGTAATTCCCTGCTTGTACAAGCATTGTGATTGGACATGCCTGACCAATTGTTGGGAGGCAATAATAGGACTGAGGGCTTGAGTAGAAAACAACTCTAAAGTTACCTGAAATAGAGGTGGAAAAGGGAGGTAGAGATGTATATTGCATCACATTCATAAACCATAACTTGTTAAGTCATTCTCAAATTGATAGACATCCCCCTCAGTTCCTAAACTGGTTAGACCTGAGCAGTAGCAGCTTGGGGAGGGAAAAGAAAGGTCTCTAATTCCCCAAAGTCTTGGGGTGAAGAGTAATATGAATTTATTTAAAAATTTAATTTAATTAAAAATAAAAATAAGTGCTTCAATGTTATTGAATGTTATGTGCAAAACAAAAACAAAACAGTCCTTGCTCTCAAGGAACTTCCTTTCTGGTTGGGGCAACTTCTGAGCTAGGCCTGAATCACACCAGGGTAGGAATGAAATGAAATGCTTATAGACAATCTAACTTTTAACCAAAGGAGATTTATTTAACAATGACATTGAAAGGATATTTATTGGTTTCCTGTGGGCTCAGATCTAGCATAACCTCCACATTCACCATGGGAGGGTGCCCATGTCAAGCCAAGGTATGTCAAGCCTGAAGGTTACTTGAACCCTTGAAGCTACATCAATGGCTTGAATTGTCCCTTGGACCTTAATTGGTCCAAGTCTTGAGGATTGTTTTTATTGCATATTAGGCAAAAACTAGCCTAGTCTATATGGATTCAATTTTTCCCCTACCACAAAGAAATTCCTCCATTCCAACAAAGGTAACTTTTAGACAAATCAGAGGTTAGCAGGATAATAAGAGGGAGGGAGATAAAACACATGCTCCATGGGTTAGCTTCTTCAGGCCCATCTCCATGCTTGCTCTATGAGGAGCTATGAGGCCTTAGAAGAGAAATTCCCACCTTTGTGTTGGCCAAGAAGTTGTGAACTGTGAGGATTTCTACTTTGCCACTTTCTGGTTAAGAGTTAAGTGAGGCAGGAATAAATCTTCCTTTTTCTACAACACTATCTAGTATTTTCTATCTATCTATCTATCTATCTATCTATCTATCTATCTATCTATCTATCTATCTATCTATCTATCTATCTACCTACCTATCTTTCTTTCTTTCTATTTATCTATCTTACCATCTAGTCTGTTTTTCTCATCTAATCTCTACCACTTATCTCCCATCTATTATCTTTTTTGTCATCTACCTTAGATCTATCTAATACACACATATAGAAACTCTCTTTTAAGAATTCTCCCTTTCAAGAAGTGTAATTCTTAAAATAATTAGCCTCTGGCCATTGAAATGAAGTTAAAAATCTATGGAAGATTAGTCTAGTCATGTAGCAGCAGTTTCTGGAATATATTTATGCCAGCTCTTTTGTAATGCCCTTGTTCTAAGTCTTTGAGGGTCAGATCCTGCTTGGTCTTGGCTGGGGTATTTGAAGTTCCTCTTGAGGGTTCTGAAATGAAGGCTCCTGTGCCAGCTGGGTAGACATGGCTATGATAACCTTACTCTTAGCCCTCTGCGGGTAGACTTCTTCCACCCTCCTCTGGCAGATCTGGAGCTGAAAAGCATCCTGGAAACCACCCTGGAATTTCTTATTGAAGAAGCCATAGATGATAGGGTTTACACTGCTGTTGCAGAAGGCCAGCCAATGTGCAAAAGGGTAGACATAGATATTAATGACCTGCATCTGGTAAGCAGAGAGGTTGCTGTAGTCAGAGAGCATCATCAAAGTCCAGAGAGGTAGCCAGGATAACATAAAAAGCAAAGCTACAATCAGAAGCATCTTGATGATCCTCTGCTTCTTCTTAGATACCATATGTCTCTTCCCCTGGATCTGCTTGACTCTTAAAGGCTTTGTAGTCCTAGAGAGTGAAATTCCAATACTTCCATACATGAGCACAATAATAAACAGAGGGACCAGGTAGATGTTGGCAAATAACACAGTGGTATAGATTTTCCTCATTTCCTGGCTTGGCCAGTTCTCCCAGCACCAATAGAGAGGGCTGGTTTCATTTAGGGAGCTAAGCCTCACTTGGTAATATTTTTCCTCCTGTACATGTAACATGACTGCAGAGGGAGACATGATGGTGATGGCCAAGATCCAAATGATCACAACAATTCCTAATGCTGACTGCATGGTGAGCTTTTGCTTAAATGGATATACAATGCATCGAAACCTGCAATGAAAAGCCAAGATCAGAGAGAAGTTACTTTTTAAAGCAATCATAAACTAAATTGAGTAGAATAATTGTATCTGGAAGAAAAAATCCCCAAAACATAAAACATATTAATTTATTAGTTTTAAAAAAAGTGTTTCGGGATCATTTTGGCAGTGATAAAAGGGAGAAGAGAATCTTAAGATGGAAAGACCTTGAAGCAGCAGGTTTTAAAGGAGAACTGATCAGAAGAGTCTATGATTAATCTGATATAAGAAATATCTCATGTATGAAATCTCTATTATATGTATATTTGTGTATACATAAAAATCCATCCATTTTTGCAAACTGGATTTACAGACCAGTCTGGAGCACTTGCTAGACCTCTCCTACCTGGTGGAGGCAAAGCTGATGGGATATTGCCTGCCTGGGGCAAAGAATTAGAGCTAGAGATTTGGAGGAAAAAATGTTCTTCATTCCTTCTTTTATTAAGACTTTTCAGACCTCTTCAGGATGACTCCACAAAGGAGAAATAAAAGACTCTCTTGGACATGTAGGGAAAGTCAGCTTTTTAATGAGACCTAATTTCTAGCTTGCCTCCAGAGAGACTTTGTGGTGAGAGAATCTCAGGAGAGTCCCTTTCAAAATATTCTAGGAATTACTGGAAGCCAGGGTTAAATCAATACATAGTGCTAGGGCAGACGGTCATGCCTGATGGACACATGCCTTTGGAAATGTAGTCAAGGCCAGTTTGTCTTCCATCTTATAGGGAACTGGTGACTTTGCTTATCCAAGTGGTTTGAGTAGTTATGTATGACTGGCAACAGGATTGTGGGTGATTTAGTGTTTTAGTTTTAGGTCTCTTGGAAAGAGGAAGGTAGGTTCAAGGATTGGAGTAGAGTAGGGATTCTGGATTCCTTGCTAAAGTGGTTTGGATATAGAGGTTGGCATCTAACTGGGAGAGGTAAAGGGACAGGGAACACAGGCAGAGAAGCTAGAAAGAAGAGTTTCCCATTAATTATTTGATCAAAGAAATATTTAGGGGTATATGGGATTAAAGTCTTCCCTTATGCCTAGCCCCAGATCACTATTTAGGATAGAGTAACACCTTCATTATTTAAATAAACCCAGTGGACAAAATATTTTGAGGTGTATGTACCACATACAAAGAAACCTAAAAATTGATTATTTATAAAGTATGTATTCATAGTTTAAGATTATATTTAATATATACATTTATATATACACAAATGTCTTTGTATTCAATTGTTTACTTTTGATAATCCATGTATATGGGAATTGTTCATGTTTTTATGCTTTTTGATGTGTCCTTTATACCATATGCTCCTGAATTATATTTATTTCTATTTATTGTTTGTTATTTAAAATTTTTATTTATATTAATGACCTATTTACTTTTGTGTAAATAAAACTAAACATTTGTTTGTTTTAAAAAGTATGCGATAAATAATTGATGTCAGAGAACTGAACCTAAAGCCAGGAAGACCTGAGTTCAAGTTCTACTCCTGCCAGATATTGTTTGTGTAACCCTGGGCAAGGCACTTCATCAATCAGTTCTCTAAGCCAATGATGCCCAAACTCAAATAGAAACAAATCCCTTTAGGCAGCATATTGATTTAGAAAACCATATATCAATATTATGATGTTGTATTGTATTTTTATTTATTTTGTTAAACATTTCCCAATTACATTTTAACCTGGTTCTGTAGGACCAGGAATTTTGTATACTAAAGTCTTCAAAGTTTGGCACCTCTGCTCTGGGGAATTCCCAAACATACAGAGAAAGCAGTGACCTGCACTGATAGAAGTAATTTCCTCCCCTGGGAGTTTCTTGTATTAACACAATCTCTGTCTAAATTCCAAAAAAAAAAAAAAAAGCATTGTGTCCTCTTTATAGTCACACTCAAGGAAGTTTTCTATTAAATAAAGGTTGTGATTATAGTAAGAGCCATAGAACTCTAAATCCAAATTCAAATCTCATGTCTATGAAATGTGATAATAGATTTGTATCTAATTCCAAAGTTTCTTCACCTTAAAAGTGAATATAAAAGTGAATGTCATGGACACTAAGTGGTGCATGAATAAAATATTAAATGTCAGCTGGCTGATACAGTAGATAGATTTGGGTATGAAGTGAAAAAAAAACCTGAATTCAAGTCCAGCTTTAGACACTAACTGGTTATGTAAACCTTGGCAAGTCATTTAACTTCAATCTCAGTTTCTTCATCTCTAAAATGGGAATAATAATAACACCTGCCTTCCCAGGTTGTTGTGAGGAAAAAAAATTGCAATGTGTTTAGCATAGTGCTCATTACATAGTAGGTGATTAATGCCCTACATATAGAATTGCACTAAAATTCTCTGCAGGGGGAAACCTTCCCATTTCATTTGGTTATCAGTTTAATCCTTTCCCATTAGTCTTCTTAAGAAGATCATTTAGATATAATTAATTTCTTTCTTTTTTATTTCTTTCTTTTTTTTAATTTTTTTAACATTTATTAATAATCATTTTTAACATGGTTACATGTTTCATGCTCCTATTTTCCCCTTCACCCCCCGCACTCCCCCCACCCATGGCTGACGCACTTTTCCACTGGTTTTGTCATGTGTCCTTGATCAAGACCAATTTCCCAATTGTTGGTGGTTGCATTGGTGTGGTAGTTTCGAGTCCACACCCTCAATCATGTCCGCCCCGACCCATGCGTTCAAGCAGTTGCTTTTCTTATATGTTTCCTCTCCTGCAGTCCTTCCTCTGAATGTGGGTAACATTCTTTACCATAAATCCCTCAGAATTGTCCTGGGTCATTGCATTGCTGCTGGTACAGAAGCCCATTGCATTCAATTTTACCACAGTATATCAGTCTCTGTGTACAATGTTCTTTTGGCTCTGCTCCTTTCGCTCTGCATCAGTTCCCGGAGGTCTCTCCAGTTCGCCTGGAACTCCTCCAGTTTATTATTCCTTTTAGCACAATAGTATTCCATCACCCGCATATACCACAGTTTGTTCAGCCATTCCCCAATTGAAGGACATACCCTCCTTTTCCAGTTTTTTGCCACCACAAAAAGCGCAGCTATAAATATTTTTGTACATGTCTGTTTATCTATGATCTCTTTGGGGTACAAACCCAACAATGGTATGGCTGGGTCAAAGGGCAGGCATTCTTTTATAGCCCTTTGAGCATGATTCCAAATTGCCAGCCAGAATGGCTGGATCAGTTCACAACTCCA